>NC_072444.2:74946000-75265500 GCF_028878055.3 Symphalangus syndactylus | reverse complement strand
CCAGCGTCTGTCCCCAGCTGCAGCACAGTAATGGGCACACACAGTAAGATAGTAAGAAATGTCTGCTGACGGCCACCAGCTTCACAGCAGGCTCAGAGAAGTCATGGGAGGAGGAGCTGGGTGACGGCGTGCACAGGCCCAAGCCTGGGATCCACCCAGTCCCTGGGAACTACGTCCCTCTGCGTTTCTGCCCAACAAGCTTCCCTTCCACATGAAGCCCATGAAATTGAATTCATGCTGTGCAGCTGCAATGTCTCACTACTGTTAAGGAGGACGGTGAAGTATTTTGGGATACACATTCGCTTTTAATAAAAAAAAACTTTCCTCCTACAATTGATCCTGCACACGGGGGGCCATGAGCCACGCCTGCTGACTCATTCCTCCAATTCTCAAACACAAGCAACACTTCAGATCCTGGTGAGAGCCATTCACGACTCCTCCGGGACCCGTTCCACCCTCCCTGTCATGCACAGATGATCTTAGTAACCAGAGTAAGAGTCTGCCTGAGATGTGAATATTTTTTCCTGGCTCCAAGGGCTAGTGCCAAAGTTCCTCTCTCCACCGGGGAGGGAGGCGAGACTTGAGTCCCTGAGTAGGTGTCTGGGTCCTCACATATCCTGCTGAGCAGCGCGGGGTGGCTGCCTCCAGGTCACCACACCTGGCACACCCGGATCACCTCCCTCAGTGCCTTCAGCCCCTCCATGCTTTTGTCCTTCACGGCCACGGCGAGGAGGACTGCTCTGTTTCCAGCTTCTTGAGACACAAACGCTACCAGGTTCTTTGCAAAGACATGGATGAGAGGCTGGTGAAAGGAAGGAGAAGAAACCATCTTAACTGCAAGAAACCTGGTTTTTTCCTCAACACTTTCATGAAGTATCCCTTAGGAACCCAGGCAGGCTTCCCACACCACCATTAACCACCACGTAAGTCCATGCAGCTGTGACTCAGAGTGCAGGCAGCACTCAGAACACTCCAGTCACGGGCACACTGCTAAAGACGCATCACTCCATTCATTTTCCCAGCGCCTTCCGCTGCCCCACCTCTTCTGGCTGTCTCTCATCTAAAAGAACTCAGGAAAGAGAAGCCTGCAGAGGCGAGTGCTGTCGAATCTCACGTGTGATCTCTGCAGAGCAGAGCACAGCCAGCCACCTGCTCACGTAATGTACCATGGCAGGGGAGGCGGCTCGAATGACAAAATTGCTACTTCTGCTTGTCTGCTGGATAAAATGCCTGCGGGCTGGACAAAGCATCCACTGAGGGCAAGCGGGGCGCCTTGAGATCCACAAATGCCCAGAAAATGCTATCGCTGTAGGGGGATTTGTCCGCCAGCTGCCCCATGTCCTTACTGACAAATCACAGCCACTGATACTGACAAATCACAGCCACTGAAGAGGTTTATGCTCCTCCCTGGGAGTCCCTTCCTGACCACTTTATTATTATTATCATTATAATATAATAATAATATATATAACTCTCACCCAGGCTGGAGTGCAGTGGCACGGTCATGGCTCACTGCAGTCTCAACCTCCAGGGGTCAAGTGATCCTCCCACCTCAGCCTCCCAAATAGCTGGGACCACAGGCACACACCACTAGGCCCAGCTAATTTTTTCTTTTCTATTCTTTTTAGACCAAGTCTCTATCTGTTACCCAGGCTGGAGTGCTGTGGCGTGATCTTGGCTCACTGCAACCTCCGCCTCTTGGGTTCAAGCGATTCTTGTGCCTCAGCCTCCTGAGTAGCTGAGATTACAGGTATGTGCCACCACACCCAGCTAGTTTTTATATTTTTAGTAGAAATGGGGTTTCGCCATGTTGGCCAGGCTGGTCTGGAACTCCTGACCTTAAGTGATCTGCCCATCTCAGACTCCCAAAGTGCTGGGATTACAGGTGTGAGCCACTGCACCCAGCCTCTCTCCCTATATATATTTTTTGTAGGCACTTGTTTTTTTGTAGTGACTTGTGTGTGTGTTGTTGTGTTGCCCAGGCTGGTTTCAAACTCCTGGCCTCAAGCGATCTGCCCACCTAGGCCTCTGAAAGTGCTAGGGTTACAGGCGTGAGCCACGGTTCTTGGCCAATCCACTTTACCTCATCCTGCCCCAGAAGGACTTTTGTGGTGAGCACAGGCTTGCTGACGTCACTGGCCACGCTGCTGGGCTCCAGGGAGACCAGGGTGCCCATCTTCCCGAACTGGGTCACCACCACCAGGATGTGACTGCTGAAGGCTGTGCACACCACCTGGGTGGGGACCCCGCACACCACCTCCGTCTTCTGTTTCGATATCACCAACGGCGTGTCCTCCATGGCGGGGCTCTTCAGTGGCAGCTTTAATTCAGGTTAAAAAGAAAGGGGAAAAAAAAAGGAGTCAATCAAACAGTGCAGCCTCGGGGCTCCCAAAAAAGTAGCACCGGGCATTGAAACAGAAACGAAAGGAGGCCCATTCAAAAGAAGGGGCCAGGCGCGGTGGCTCATGCCTGTCATCCCAGCACTTTGGGAGGCCGAGACAGGACGATCGCTTGAGGCCAGGAGTTCGAGAGCAGCCTGGCCAACATGGCGAGACCCCCATCTCTACCAAAAAAAACCCTAAAAATCAGCCGGGCGCGCCTGTGGTCCCAGTTAGGAGGCTGAGGCGGGAAGATCGCTTCAGCCCGGGAGGTCGAGGCTGCGGTGAGCCGTGATCACACCACTGTACTCCAGCCCGGGCGGCAGAGCGAGACCCCATCCCTAAAAAAATAAAACAGAAGCAGGCGCGTGGCCGCCCGTAGAGACCGCGCCTGGGGCTTTCTGGGTTAGGTGATCGACTTGCACGTTCACACTGCCAGACCGGGCAGTGGCTTCCCGCCCCTCGGCCTCGCCGCCGCCCCGGCCCTGCAGCCGCGGGCCCGGGACCCCCACGACACGCGGTGACGAGGCCGGCCGGGCTACGGGGGATGCAACCGCCCGGGGAAGCCCGCGGGTACCCGCGCTCACCAAGCCGGCGCCGCGCCCGGAAGTGGCTCTGCGTGCGCCACGCGGGCGCGCCCCGTCCGCAGGTTCCGTCCACCTTCCGGAAGTCAGGGCCGCGGCGCTTCTGATCCCCGAGACGTGGGGCTCCCGGGCTTCTGAGCGGCTCGGGTTCCGCGCTGCCGGCAGGGCTTGGGGGCGCCTTAGAGCCGGACCCAGTTTTTTCAGGAAGGGGAGCTGCGACCACCCCCGTCCCGGGCCTCAGCCCCTCTGCTGCAGACCCTCGGGATCCTCGCTGGTGGGAGCTCTGTCCCCCGTGTCAGCGTCCAGGACCCCCGAAACGCCGCGCCTAGGAACCCCTAGCGCTGGGAGCCCGGCCCTGCTTGATCACGGGCTTTGGGCTGGAGGCATCACCGTCGCCACAGCGAACGCTTATTTGGCACCGAGTGTGCGCCAGGCATCGTTGTAAGCGCTTTATACCCGTAACTCATTTGATCTCAGCCACCCGGTTCAGTAGAAGCGTTTCATCCGCGTTTTACGGACGTGTGCAGGTGCAGAGAGCTCGGCCAGGCTTAGGCGGCTGGCGGGCTGGGGTGGGCTTCGAACCCGTCCCTTGGGCACTCCGTGACACGAAGCCCCGGCCAAGGCAAAGAAGGGGGCCAGCCCCACCCTGAAGCAGGATGAGTTCTGGTTCCTCCCAGGGACCCCCTCACTCCCTACTGCTCAGCCTCAGTTTCTCCAAGCTGGAAGGCTTTTTGTTTTGTTTTGTTTGAGACGGAGTCTTGCTGTGTCACCCAGGCTGGAGTGCAGTGGCGCGATCTTGGCTCACTGCAACCTCCGCCTCCTGGGTTCAAGCAGTTCTCCTGCCTCAGCCTCCTGTGTAGCTGGGATTACAGGCGTGTACCACCAGGCCCGGGTAATTTTTTTGTTTTTATTTTTAGTACAGATGGGGTTTCACCATGTTGGACAGGCTGGTCTTGAACTCCTGACCTCAGGTGATCCGCCTTCCTCGGCCTCCCAAAGTGCTGGGATTACAGGCGTGAGCCACCGCGCCCCGCTGCTGGAAGTTTTATTGGCAGGGTCGGGGGGTTAACACCCCTTCAGAACCCCACCCTCAGCGGCCTTACTGTTGTTTCCTGACAACCATGTCAAGGCCATATTTTCTGTCTATATTACCCAAAAGGGGTCCCGATCCAGACCCCAAGAGAGAATTGAGGGCGGGTCCACAAAGTGAAAGCAAATTTATTAGAAAAGTAAAGGAATTGAGGCAGGAAAATAGGGTCTGGAGGCAGAGAACACTTCAGCTATGACGGGAAATACCCTCTCCATAGGGTGTACACTGAGTAAATGATTTTGTAGCTTTACTTCATCCTCTTTATTTACATAGGGCGTACACCAAGTAACCAGTAGAAACCCCTAGAGGGTATTTAACCCCCCACAAGTTCTGTAATGGGGCCCTGAGCCCCTGTGCTTCGGCCGCCCCCATGCCATGGAGTGTACTTTCATTTTCAAAAAATCTCTGCTTTTGTTGCTTCATTCTTTTCTTGCTTTGTGCATTTTTTTTGTTGTTGTTGAGACGGAGTCTCACTCTGTTGTCCAGGCTGGAGTGCAGTGGTGTGATCATGGCTCACTGCAACCTCTGCCTCCTGGGTTCAAGCAATTCTCCTGCCTCAGCCTCCTGAGTAGCTGAGATTACAGACATGCGTCACCATGCCCGGCTAACTTTGGTATTTTTAGTAGAGACGGGATTTCGCCATGTTGGCCAGGCTGGTCTTGAACTCCTGACCTCAGGTGATCTGCCCGCCTTGGCCTCCCAAAGTGCTGGGATTACAGACATGAGCCACCACACCCGGTCGCTTTGTGCGTTTTGTCCAATTCTTTGTTCTAGGTGCCAAGAACCTGGACACCCTCCACTGGGAACAGAATGAAGAATGGCTCCTCCATAGGCAGAGCAGCATGGGCTGCTGGTTGCCTATTTTTGTGGTTATTTCTTGATGATATGCTAAACAAGGGGTGGATTATTCGTGCCTCACCTTTTAAAACCCTTTAGGGTAATGTCCTGGGGTTGCTATGGCATTTGTAAACTGTGACAGTGCTGGTGGGAGTGTAGCAGCCAGGACGACCAGAGGTCACGCTCATCGCCATGTTGGTTTTGGTGGGTTTTGGCCAGCTTTTTTTTTTTTTTAATTTTTTTTTAAATTTTTTTGAGACGGAGTCTCTCTCTGTCACTCAGGCTGGAGTGCAGTGGCATGATCTCGGCTCACTGCAAGCTTCGCCTCCCGGGTTCATGCCATTTTCCTGCCTCAGCCTCCCGAGTAGCTGGGATTACAGGTGCCTGCTACCACGCCCGGCTAATTTTTTGTATTTTTAGTAGAGACGGGGTTTCACTGTGTTAGCTAGGATGGTCTCGATCTCCTGACCTTCTGATCCGCCCGCCTCGGCCTGGCCAGCTCCTTTGACCTGTAGCTTCTGCCGACCTCCGATCTCCTCCTGTGACATAGAATGCCTTAACTGTCTGGGAATGCAGCCCAGCAGATCTCAGCCTCATTTCACCCAGCCCCATTCAAGATGGAGTTGCTGTGGTTCAAACACCTCTGACATTTATACCACTGAAGCCCCAAGGAAGATCTTGACTTCCTCCTCTCACCATTTGATGACTTCGTATCCAATCCAAGTCAAGTCAAATGAAGCATGCTCCCTCCAATGTTGATTTCTGGAGGCCTAAAATAAAAGGCATGCATACAGAAAATGATCAAAATAGACATAAATCAAGGGGAAATTCATTTTTGAGCATTCTTGCAGCCACTACACAAAAGGAGAGATGATGAGTTTCATGGTTCTAATACTGAAAAAACAGGAAGCATATCAACTTCCCAGGAAAGTCTAAGTTTCTGTCGGCTCTAAATTTAAACACACATCCACCCACACATACCCCGCAAGCAAATTGCCAGTGGATTGCTTTGCCATCTGAAATCTTCAAAAGGTTCACTCGCTTTTATTCACCTGTTTGTGTATTCTCCCTCTCTGTAGGCAAATAGATACAAGAAATCTGATCCTGTCCTCTCAAAGAAAACCCTCTGAAATAAACTTATCACCTTTAAAAAAGGGATGTTGAAGAACAAGATGGATTTTTGTTGTTGTTGTTGTTGTCGTCGTTTTTTGAGACAGAGTCTCGCTCTTGTCGTCCAGGCTGGAATGCAGTGGTGCGATCTTGGCTCACTGCAACCTCCGCCTCCCAGGTTTAAGCGATTCTCCTGCCTCAGCCTCACGAGTAGCTAGGATTATAGGCACCTGCCACCACTCCCGGCTAATTTTTGTATTTTGAGTAGAGACTGGGTTTCGCCATGTTGGCCAGGCTGGTCTCGATCTCCTGACCTCAGGTGATCTGCCCGCCTCGGCCTCCCAAAGTGCTGGGATTACAGACGTGAGCCACCGCACCCAGCCTGGATGTTGTTTTTGATGACACTGTTAAGCACATATGTGAGGGATTGTTTGGTTGGTTTGGGTCTAGATCTAAGATAAAGACAGTAGGAAAGAAATGAGAGGTGGAAGGTTGTCCTAGGCTGAGGTGGTGGTCCAGGTACTTTCTGGCAGCCTGAATGGATGCCTGGGCAGAATTTGTATATCTAGAAGAATGGAAGAGGACCTCATTGCATGCCATTGACTGTTCTCCAGTACCCAAGGGTAAAGGAACTGGAAAGAAAGACTCACTCAAGTGCATTCACATAAAATGGGAATCTAATAGTAATGGTGCCAGTCGTGGAGCAAAGAGTTCGAGGAGTTATTTTGAAAAATGAAAAAAAAGCAAAGTATCTCAAATTTGTCTTATATTCAGTAACTTGTCGGTGATAAATGCCGTGGTGTGTTCATTTGTAGAGCCAACAAAGACTTAGTCAAGTGCTGATTTGGTAGGATTGTAATTTTTCCAACAAATTGTATGATCGCTACACACGTTATCCTTCCCATTGTGTGTGATTTTCCCAGCTCCAGGATGAAGAGGATTGGTTTTACAAAAACGGGCAAGGACACCATCAATTTCCCCACGAGTCAGTCTCTCTCTCTCTCTCTCTTTTTTTTTTTTTTTTTTTGAGATAGAATTTCACTGTGTCGCTAGGCTGGAGTGCAGTAGCGAGATCTTGGCTCACTACAATCTCCACCCTCTGGGTTCAAGTGATTCTCCTGCCTTAGCCTCCTGAGTAGCTGGGATTCCAGGCGCACACCACCACGCCTGGCTAATTTTTGCATTTTTAGTAGAGATGAGGTTTCACCATGTTGGCCAGGATGTTCTTGATCTCTTGACCTCGCCATCTGCCTGCCTTGGCCTTCCAAAGTGCTGAGATAACAGGCGTGAGCCACTGTGCCTGGCCATGTCTCTCTTCATCATTTGATAGTCACACCCTTTCTTGTTGAAGGGCCATCCAGCCATTAGCCATGGGCGTGGCCTCACTCTCAGCCACCTGACTGTGTGGCTTTGCCAGGGCCTCCCACGCCGACCCACAGCTTTGGTCTCCATCCGAGCATCCCTGGCATCCCATTTGTGGGCTTCCTGAAACCATTTTTTTTGTTTGTTTGTTTGTTTGTTTTTTGTTTTTTGAGACAGAGTTTTGCTCTTGTTGCCCAAGCTGGAGTGCAGTGGCGCAATCTTGGCTCACTACAACCTCTGCCTCCTGAGTTCAAGCGATTCTCCTGCCTCAGCCTCCCAAGTAGCTGGGATTACAGGCATGCGCCACCACGCCCAGCTAATTTTGTATTTTTAGTAGAGATGGAGTCTCTCTACGTTGATCAGGCTGGTCACGAACTCCCGACCTCAGGTGATCCGCCCACCTTGGCCTCCCAAAGTGTTGGGATTACAGGCGTGAGCCACCACGCCTGGCCTACATTCCTGAAACCTTGCACCTCTTGGAAGGTAGACAGTTTGGCTTTGCAACTGATGTGCTTTGTACTTCCACAGCCTCACGACGTGCTCTCCCATTCTCTCAACAGGAAAGATTCTGGAGCTCGGCCAAGAGGGGTGTGTGAGTGGAGACCAGTGAAGTAACAGTTTTTGTGTTACGACGATTTCTGTTTTCCTCTGCTGCCCTGTAATGGCGGAAACTCAGATAGTCTGGTCTTCAGACCAGGAAGACTCCCAGGTATGGCAAATCTTAGATTAGGTAAAATTTTAGGCATCAGAATCAACCTCCTTGGCTGTTAATTTTGAGCAACTTGCCTCAGTTTCTCAGCTTAAAAATGAAGATGAAAAATGAGGGTGCCTGTCTTGGGATTTAGAGGGGCAGCCCACGCGCAGCAGCAATTCACTGGAACATCATACATTCATTATTTTATCTATTTTTTTTTTTTTTTTTTTTTTGAGAAGGAGTTTTGCTCGTTGCCCAGGCTGGAGTGCAGTGGCGCTATTTGCGGCTCACCACAACCTCCACTTCCTGGGTTCAAGCGATTCTCCTGCCTCAGCCTCCCGAGTAGCTGTGATTACAGGCATGTGCCACCACACCTGGCTAATTTTGTATTTTTCGTAGAGACGGGGTTTCTCCACGTTGGTCAGGCTGGTCTCAAATTCCCATTCTCACGTGATCCACCCACCTCAGCCTCCCAAAGTGCTGGGATTACAGGCGTGAGCCGCCGCACCCGGCCTATTTTGTCTATTAATTTATTTATTTTGGAGACAGGGTCTCACTCTGTTACCTAGGCTGGAGTGCAGTGGCATGATCATGGCTCACTGCAGCTTCAGCCTCCCGGGCTCAAGGAATCCCCCTGCCTCAGTCTCCCAAGTAGCTGAGACTACAGGCACACACCACCATGCCCAGCTAATTTTTGTGTTTTTAGTAGATATGAGGTTTTGCCATATTACCCAGGCTCGGAATATCATAAATTTAGCTGTTACGTATATGATTAACCAGCTGTTCTCCCGATCCTTAGATAAACAGACCTTGCTGCTCTAGACCTGATGAGGAGCAGCTTGAGTGCAAATGGACCATATGGCTGGGACGTCCTGGGCCTGGCAGGGCTCTCTACAAGCTGCTGGAGTGGTGACTATCAGGGTCCCCAGGGGCTGCCTGAATGGCCGTTTTGTTTTTTTTTTGAGACAGAGTCTTGCTGTGTTGCACAGGCTGGAGTGCAGTGGCATGATCTCAGCTCACTGCAACCTCCACCCTCCTGGGTTCAAGCAATTCTCCCGCCTCAGCCTTCTGAGTAGCTGGGACTACAGGTGTGCACCACCATGCCCAACTAATTTATTTTTATTTTTATTTTTAGTAGAGATGGGGTTTCACCATGTTGGCTAGGATGATCTCGATCTCCTGACCTCGTGATCCGCCCTCCTAGGCCTCCCAAAGTACTGGGATTACAGGTGTGAGCCACCGCGCCTGGCTTTTTTTTTTTTTTTTTGAAACAGAGTCTTGCTCTGTCACGCAGGCTGGAGTGCAGTGATGTGATCTCAGCTCACAGCAACCTCCATCCTCCCAGGTTCAAGCAATTCTCCTGCCTCAGCCTTCTGAGTAGCTAGGATTACAGGCGTGCGTCACCATGCCCAGCTATTTTTTGTATTTTTAGTAGAGACGGAGTTTCACCATGTTGGCCAGGATGGTCTCGATCTACTGACCTCGTGATCTGCCCACCTCGACCTCCCAAAGTGCTGGGATTACAGGCGTGAGCCACCATGTCTGGCTGTGGCCGTCTTGTCAACACAACATCTCCTTGAAGTTTTTGTGTGGTCAGTCATGGGTAGAATCATCTTACTATAGAAATGATCATTATTCTCATTGCTCTCAGCCAGCCTTTTAAGAGGAGCTGGTTAGCAGACAGTTGGAGAACACATTTGTGATACAGGCCAGTGACACAGACATTAGACACAGCTATTCTATTTAGGCTATAGAGGTTTTGGAATGAATGAGGGAAGGGTAGGAGACAGAAACCTATGTCCAGTTGTCTTCTGCTCCTGCAGGGGGACTGATGGGCTCATACAAGTGGAAGAAGCCTGGGCTGAAAGGATTTCTCTTTCTGGCTCTTTTTTTTTTTTTTTTTTTTTTTGAGACGGGGTCTTGCTCTGTTGCCCAGGCTGGAGCGTAGTGGCACGATCTGGGCTCACTGCAACCTCTGCCTCCCAGGTTCAAGCGATTCTCCTGCCTCAGCCTCCTGAGTAGCTGGGATTACAGGTGCCTGCCACCACACCCGGCTAATTTTTGTATTTTTAGTAGAGACGGGGTTTCCCTATGTTGGCCAGGCTGGTCTTAAACTCCTGACCTCAAGTGATCCGGCTGCCTTGGCCTCCCAAAGTGCTGGGATTACAGGCGTGAGGCACCATGCCCAGCCTCTTTACTCTGTAATTGTGCTGGCCTCATTCTCGGATGGGCTGTCCCTAGGTTATGATGAAATTGTCTCTCCTGGCCTAGTTAGCTCTCTGTAGCTTCTCTTGCTCAATAATTCTGAAGTCCCAGGATTGACTCTCCTTAGACCAGTCTGGTCCCTGAACCAATCACTATTCAAAAACTAAATTAATGTAGAGCTGGGCACAATGTCTCATGCCTGTAATCCCAGCGCTTTGGGAGGCCAAGGCAGGAGAATCGCTTGAACCCAGGAGTTTGGGACCAGCCTGGGCATCACAGGGAGTTCCCATCTCTACAAAAAATTTAGAAATTAGGCGTGGCAGTGTGTGTCTGTGGCCCCAGCTACTTGGGAGGCCGAGGTGGGAGGATTGCTTGAGGTCAGGAGGTCAAGTCTGTGGTGAGCTGAGATCGTGCCACTGCACTCCAGCCTGGGCGACAGAGAGAGACCCTGTCTCAAAAAAAATAAAATAAAAGATAATAAATGAATGGATGTAAAAGCAACTTCCCAGGCATTTGGGAGTTAAAAAAAATACTTCAATTACATAATATAATGGGGAGTTCTAAATATTCCAATATTCTTCCCTCCCTCATCTCCTGGAAACCATGATTCTAATTCTTTTTTTTTTTTGAGACGGGGTCTCGCTCTGTTGCCCAGGCTGGAGTGCAGTGGCGCAATCTCGGCTCACTGCAAGCTCCGCCTCCTGGGTTCACGCCATTCTCCTGCCTCAGCCTCCCGAGTAGCTGGAACTATAGGCATCTGCCACCACATCTGGCTAATTTTTTTTTGTACTTTTGGTAGAGACGGGGTTTCACCGTGTTAGCCAGGATGGTCTCGATCTCCTGACCTTGTGATCCACCTGCCTTGGCCTCCCAAAGTGCTGGGATTACAGGCGTGAGCCACCACGCCTGGCCAATTTTTTTTTTTTTGAGACGTAGTCTCTGTCGCCCAGACTGGAGTGCAGTGGTGTGATCTCAGCCCACTGCAACCTCCACCTCCCGGGTTCAAGTGATTCTCCTGCCTCAGCCTCCTGAGTAGGTGGGACTACAGGCACCCGCCACCATGCCTGGCTAATTTTCGTATTTTTGTAGAGACGGGGTTTCACCATGTTGGCCAGGCTGGTCTTGAACTCCTGACCTCAGGTGATCCACCCTCCTCGGCCTCCCAAGCGCTGGGATGACAGGTGTGAGCCACTGCGCCTGGCCACGATTCTACTTCTTGACCCTGCGGATTTGTCTGTTCTGGAAATCGTCTATAAATGGAACCACACACTATATGTCCGTTTGTGTCTGGCTCTCTTCACTGAGCGCAATGTTGAGGTTTGTTCCTGCGTGGCCTGTGTCGAGTGCTTTATGGAGAAACCGATTCCTGTTTGCTGAATAGTTGGGAGGAGTCGATGACATCCCTTTTCCAGAAGGGCCCAGTGCAGGACATGCATGTTAGAGGTGCTCAGTGACGCTTCCTTCCCTTCATGGGTCACGGGGACCCACTGGTCATACAGATGAATAGACACCCACCGTGATCGATGGTTCTGAGCTCTCTGCACTCTTGGGCTTTTGCAAGAAGCGGAAAGACTAGACATAGCAATGAAGGCAATCTCCACTTCCCGAATTCCCCTTGACGGGCCTGGCAGATGTCGAAACAGCCTCAGTGCCACAGTGCTGGCTCCCGAGGTGGGCTGTGATGGTGTAGAGGCTGGATACTGCCGGGCGTGGTGGTTCACACTTAATCCCAGAGCTTCGGGAGGCGAGAGGATCGCTTGAGGCCAGGAGTTCGCGACCAGCCCGGGCAACACAGCAAGACCCCGTCTCTATCAAACATAAAAATAAAATCAGTGGGCATGGTAGCGGGCATCTGTGGTCCCAGCGACTCGGGAGGCTGAGGTGGGAGGATCTCTTGAGCCCAGGAGGTCAAGGCTGCAGTGAGCTGTGATCGCACCATTGCACTCCAGCCTGGGTGACACAGCTAGATTTTATCTCAAACAAACAAACAAAAAAAGAAAAACAAGCTGGATATTGACTCGGAGAAGGAGATACACAATGTCGCTGCAGAGGAGGTGAGGTCAGGGCCAGGAGGGGTGACTGTGGGCAGGCTTCACTGCTGGGCTATAAATCTTTTTCTTTTTCTTTTCTTTTCTTTTTTTTTTTTTTTTTTTTTTTCTGAGATGGAGTTTCACTCTTGTTGCCCAGGCTGGAGTGCAATGGCGCAATCTTGGCTCACCGCAACCTCCGCCTCCCAGGTTCAAGCGATTCTCCTGCCTCAGCCTCCCGAGTAGCTGGGATTACAGGCACCCGCCACCACTCCTGGCTAATTTTTGTATTTTTATTAGAGACGATGTTTCGCCATGTTGGCCAGGCTGGTCTCGAACTCCTGACCTCAGGTGATCTGCCTGCCTCGGCCTCCCAAAGTGCTGCTGGGATTACAGGCATGAGCCACCGTGCCCGGCCTTTTTCTTTTTCTTTTTCTTTTTTTATTTTGAGACAGGGTCTTGCTCTGTCACCCAGGCTGGAGTACAGTGACGCAATCATAGCTCACTACAGCCTCAACCTCCCAGGCTCAAGCAACCCTCCCACCTCGGCCCCCTGGGTAGCAGAGACTACAGGTACATGCCACCACATCCATCTCATTTAAAAAATATTTTTGTAGAGATAAGGTCTCGCTATGTCACCCAGGCTGCCCTCAAACTCTTGGGCTCAAGCGATCCCCCCACCTCAGCCTCCCAAATTGCTGGGATGACAGGCATGGGCCATTGTGGCCGGCCAAGATCTTCCTCCACGCTGGCACGCCTGCAGCCGAGGCCTGGGAGACCCCGTGCCCCAGGGCCTCCTGCGTTTCCACCAGCCTCATCACTGCCTTGGCTGTGCCCCCAGCTGGGTGTGACAATCTTGTGGTCTTGCTGTGCCTCTAGAGTTGCTGTTGGCAGTGACCTGCAAGCTACGGTTGCAAAGACACTTGAATAAATAGCAGCACAGAAATATAAATGATTCCAGTGAGAGCATTCCACGAGGCAGAGATGACCTTTAGTACCCAGGTATCTGGAAAGACATAATGAACCACTTATTTTTTTTTCTAAACTTCGATAGTCCAAGTTGAGGGTGGGGCGAGGCACGATTTAAGAAGCATCTGCTGCTACAGTTTTTGGAGAAAAACAAGATTCAATCTGCAATTGAAAATTACAGATATTTTATCACAAGTCCAAAACCCAGGGTCGTCTATGTAAAACTCAAATTTTTCCCAAAGGAAATTAAAGAATCCTATTAAAAAGCAAATCCGGTTTATAAGGATCCAGGGAGAGACTCATCTAGAAAGGAAATAAAAGCTCTCCTCGGGGAGTGTTTAAAGATGGCTTGGAGCCAGGCGCGGTGACTCTTACCTGTCATCCCAGCACTTTGGGAGGCCGAGCTGGGAGGATCACTTGAGTGCAGCAGTTTGAGACCAGTCTGGGCAACATAGCGAGACCCCTGTCTCTACAAAAAAATTAAAAAATTAGCCGAGTGTAGTGGCGCACACCTATAGTTCCAGCTACTCAGAAGGCTGAGGCAGGAGGATTGCTGGAACCCAGGAGGTCAAGGCTGCAGTGAGCTATGATGGTGCCACTGCACTCCAGCCTGGGCAACAGGTGAGACCCCGTCTCTAAAAAAAAAAATTAAAACAGAGACCAGTGGCATTTCTTGCTGGGCGTAGTCTCAGCTCCACCAGGGCTGTGAGTGCTGTGTGGCCCAGGGATGCCCCGGGCTTTGGAATTTTGTTTTTTTTTGTTTTTGTTTTTGTTTTTTTGAGACAGAGTCTCGCTCTATTGCCAGGCTGGAGTGTAGTGGTGCGATCTCAGCTCCCTGCAACCTCTGCCTCCTGGGTTCAAGCCATTCTCCTGCCTCAGCCTCCTGAGTAGCTGGGATTACAGGTGCCCGCCACCACGCCCAGCTAATTTTTGTATTTTTAGTAGAGACGGGGTTTCGCCTTGTTGGCCAGGATGGTCTTGACCTCCTGACCTCAAGTGATCCACCTGCCTCGGCCTCCCAAAATGCTGGGATGAGAGGCGTGAGCCATGGAGCCCAGCTGAGCTTTGGAGTTTTGTGAACTGGAGTATTTCGTTTAACACCACACGGTAAACACAAAGTAAACCCCCTGTTGCTGGGCTGCCTTCCATTGTGGTGCAGAATTGAGAGAGTCAAGCACGTCGCTTTGTTTTCCACCAAACTTAGCCAAGCTCCGGTCTTACGGTCTTTTCTTTCCTAGCGTGAGGCTTTCTGTCTTTGTTGCAAATATTGAAATCTGCCACCTCACCTCTTGCACTATTTGTTTAGTTCTTTGAGAAATGAAACCTTAATCCATGTACGATTTCTAAAAGCCTTTATTTCAATATTTTAAGAAGTTATTTCCCCTGGCAAAGAAGCTGCCCCGTTGCCTGGTGTGGAGCTCGATGACAAAGCTCATCAGCCTGAGTGGAAGCTCATTCATTATTGCTGCGTTTTTGCTCTTCCAGGAGAGAACGGGGAGCCAGCGTGCTGTGCGTCATGGTCCCTGGATGAACGTTTGTGGAACTGGATTGAATTAAACAAGACGTGCAAAGCAAGTGGTTCACGAGGTAGTGTGGGGGTGTAGGGATGGAGACTGACCCGGGAGGCAGGACACAGCCCAAGCCCTGCCTCGGCCCCACCTCTAACTTGCTGATGACCTTGAATGATTCCCTTCCCACCCTGGGCCTCTGTTTTCTCATCTGTAAAATGGGCAGATTGGCAACGTGGCCTCCAGGTCTGTACTTCTGGGATTGCTGTGTTTCCTGGGGGGTTCCTATCTGCTCCTAAGACTCTCAGACTGGGGTGGGGATGCGGGACCAAGGAGGAAGGGGTGGCCTGGTGGTCCAGCCTGTGGAAGGTAGAGACAGACCTGGAGTTGATTTTGTATAAGGAGAGAGGGAGTGTGGTGGGGTGGGAAGGTGGGAAGGACCACACTGCCCAAAGGTCCTGTCTGTGTCTGTGGGTGAGTCTAGAGGCCTGACTGCATGGCGGGCCGGAGCAGGCAGACTGGACACAGCACGAGCACTTTCTGAATGCCGGAACTTTCCGAGGCCTTCCATGGCAGGTGGGGAGAGCCCTGCCCCAGACGAACTGAGCCCTGGGCCTGTGGGGCTTTGCATCAGATATTTCTGCATTTGGGAGGCTGCACTCAGACTGTGAAAGGCTTTTGCAAACCCAAACGGCTGTCATTCTGTAAGTGCAGGTACAACTGATAGCCACAGGGGATACTGCTAAATGCAACTCTGACAGCTAACTAAAAACAGAACGCAAATTCAAACTAAAGATAAGGCTGGGTGTGGTGGCCCATGCCTGCAGACCTAGCTACTTGGGAGGCTGAGTTGGGAGGATCACTTGAAGCCAGGAGTTTGAGGCCACCCTGGGCAACATAGCAAGACCCTGTCTCTACAAAAAATAAAGAAATCAGCTGGGCGTGGTGAGATGCACCTGTAGTCCCAGCTACTTGGGAGGCTGAGGTAAGAGGATCGCTTGAGCCCAGGGGTCCGAGGCTGCAGCGAGCTATGATCATGCCACTGCACTCCAGCCTGGCTGACAGGAAAGTAAAGGCATAAAAGGGTGGCTACTCCATAGGCAGAGCTGTCCTGCGTGCTGCTGACTGGCTATTTTTAGGGTTATTTCTTGATCATATGCTATACAAGGGCTGGATTATTCATGAGTTTTCTGGGAAAGCGGTGAGGAATTCTCAGAACTGAGGCTTCCTCCCCTTTTTAGACCATGTAGGGTAACTTTCGGACGTTGCCATGGCATTTGTAAACTGTCATGGACTGGTGGAAGTGTCTTTTCACATGTTAATGGATTATAATTAGCATGTAATGAGCAGTGAGGATGACCAGAGGTTGCTTTCCTGGTCATCTTGGATTTGGTGGGTTTTGGCTGGCTTCTCTACCGCACTCTGTTTTATCAGCGGGGTCTTTGTGACCTGTGTCTTCTGAAACCAGTCCTGCTACCTCCTATCTCAGAGTCATGTGGTGTGTAGCCTTTCCTGGTTGGCTTCTCCCACTGAGGATACTAATTCAACCATGTTTTTGCCCACATCAGTAATTAATCTCTTTTTTTTTTTTGCTGGGTAGTATAGTCTATTGTCTGGATGCACCACTGTTTCTTTATCCATTCTCCTATTGAAGACATTTGGGTTATATCCAGCTTGGTCCACTATGAATAAAGCGACCATTGACCTTCATGTACAGGTGTTTGTGAGAACATGAATGTTCACTTCTCTTGGGAAATACTTGGGGATGGGATTGCTAAGTAGCATGGCAGATACATGCTTAATTCTAGAAGCCTCCAAGCTGCTCTCCAAAGTGTGTGCACCACTGTGCATTCCCTCCAGCAGTGCAGGCACATCTCAGTTGCTCTGTATTCCTGCCAGACATCTGTCCATCCATCCACCCATCCATCCATCCACTCATCCATCCATCCATCCATCCATCCGTCCACTCATCCATCCATCCACCCATCTATCCATCCTCTCATCCATCCATCCATCCGTCTATTCATCCATCCACTCACCCATTCATTCAGTCATCTATCCATCCATTCAACCATCTATCCATCCACCCACCCATCCATCTGCTCATCCATCCACCCATCTATCCATCTGCTCACCCACCCATCCATCTGCTCACCCACCCATCCATCTGCTCATCCATCCACCCATCTATCCATCCACCCACCCATCCATCTGCTTACCCACCCATCCATCTGCTCATCCATCCATCCATCCACTCATCCATCCATCCACCCACCCATCCATCCGCTCATCCATCCACCCATCCATCCATCCACCCACCCATCCACCCATCCATTCATCCATCCATCCATCTGCTCATCTATCCATCCATCCATCCACCCACCCACCCATCCATCCACTCATCCATCCATCCACCCACCCATCCATCCACTCATCCATCCACCGACCCATCCATCTGCTCATCCATCCATCTATCCATCCATCCATCCATCCATCTATCCACCCACCCATCCACCCACCCATCCACCCGTCCATTCATCCATCCATCCACTAACCCATCCAACTGCTCATCCATTCATGTATTCACTCATCCACTCACTCATCCATCCACTCATCCATTCATGTATTCACTCATCCACTCACTCATCCATCCACTCATCCATTCATGTATTCACTCATCCACTCACTCATCCATCCACTCATCCATTCATGTATTCACTCATCCACTCACTCATCCATCCACTCATCCATTCATGTATTCACTCATCCACTCATTCATCCATTTACTCACCCATGTATTCACTCATCCATCCATCCACCCACCCATCCATCCACTCATCCATCCATCCATCCGTAAGAGAAATGTTTGCTTGGTCATTCACTCGATGAGCATTTTCTGCTGGAAGCTGGTCCAAGGCCCCCTGCTACCACCCCCATGAGGATATAAGACAGACAGTATACAAATGGCTGCAGGTCAAGGCAGAGCCAGGAAAAGCAGAAATGACCCCACTGCCAACAAGTGGAACAGGAAGTAATTTCAAAGAGATTTGAAAGGAAGGAGAAAATGCTCCCCTACGAAGACAGCTGTAAAAAAGAATGAGATGGGCCCATAAGCAAAGACCTCCTGGAAATACAGGACCTCCTGCCTGGTGGAGAAGGCCAGCAGTGATGCTGTGTCACCAAGGTCGACTGGGGTGTTGGGGCAGAATTAGGTGGGACTTCCAGCTTCCAACATCCACACATATTCTCTATGAATTTTTTATAGTTGACATTTTTGTTGTTTTTTGTTTTGTTTTCCACAGGGTCTTGCTCTGTCGCCCAGTCTGGAGTGCAGTGGCAAGATCTCTACTCACTGCAGCCTCGAACTCTCAGGCTCAAGAAATCTTCCCGCTGCAGCCTCCCAAAGTGCTGGGATTACAGGTGTGAGCCACTGCGCCCGGCTATAGCTAACATTTTATTTTTACAACCAAAAAAGAAATAAAAAGGGAAAATAAGGAAAAATACTTGCAGTAGTTGTAGCCAGGGAGGCTAGTGTTGAACAGGTACACCCGTGAGCCCCAGGTGCACCCCGGGAGGGGATTTGAGCGGGGTCCTGGCGAAAATGAGGGCGGAAAGGAGGAGCGACTGGACAGTCTCCAGCCACTGGGAAGCCGCGTCGGGAGCGCATGTGTTTCCAGTGAACGCCTCTGGGGGGCAGCAGAGGCCACAGAACGCTCCTGTGCAGCGCTGGGGCTGGGCTGGGGCTGGGCTGGGGCTGGGTCCAGGGTTGGGGAGGGACGGAGGTGTCTTATTCTCCCTACTCCCTGCTTGGGGGAGGGACGTCCTCCTCCTGCTCTGAGAAATTATGCATCTTCCTAGGAGGCCAGGAGCCAGTTCATCCCTCTGCCTCTCTGTCTCTTTCTCTCTGTCTCTGTCCCTCTCACTCTGTTTCTGTCTCTCAGTCTGTTTCTCTTTGTCTGACGGTCTCCCTCTGTCTGTTTCTGTCTGTCTGGGTCTTTCTCTTCTCTTTCTCTGCCTACCTCTCTGTCTGTCTGTCTGTGTGCCACTCTCTGTCTCTATCCTCTCTCTTGGTCTCTTTTTCTTTCTCTGTCTGTCCGTCTGCTTGTCTGTCTGTCTCCATGTGTCTCTTTGTCTGTCTGTCTCTGCATCTCTGTCTGTGTCTATCTCTGTCTCTCTTTCTCTTGGTCTGTCTGTCTGTTTCTGTCTCTCTCATTTCTGTCTCTCTTGGTCTATCTCTTTCCCTTTCTCAGCCTGTCTGTCTGTCTGTCTCTGCATCTCTGTCTGTGTCTGTCTCTGTTTCTTTCTCCATCTGTCTGCCTGTCTCCTTCTGTCTCCCGTGGCCTGCCTGTCTCTGTCTCTCTGACTCTCTGTCTGTCTTTGTCTCTCTGGCTTCTGCCTCTCTTGGTCTGTCTCTTTCTCTGCCAGCCTGCCTGTCTGTGTGTGTCTCTCTGTCTCTTTCTCTCACGGTCTGTCTGTCTGCCTGTTTCTTTCTGTCTCCCTTGGTCTGTCTGCTGTGCATCTGTCTCTGTCTCTGTCTCCTTTTCTCTCTTTCTCTCTGTCTGTCTTTCTCTTATCTGGGTCCCTCTCTCCCCATCTAGTCACCTAATGACAAAGCACTTTGTCTTTGGAAGGTGTTGCCATCTGTAATTGACGTCACAGGCACCTGCTGAGCCTGACCCCGTGCTGGCTCTGCAGAGGTAGCCAGGACACAGGCCCAGCCCGCAGTCCTCTGGGGAGACGGCCAGGCACACACAGGTAGAGGATTATAAATCAGACAAGGACATGACTGTTGAGAATCGGGCCTGGGGAGACAGAAGCTGGAATAGCCTGTCAAGGCCATAACAGAAGCGCAGGGCGTGTGTGTGCTGGTGCCGGGTCCTCTGCAGTTGCTGTTATTGGGCCTCAGCCTCAGCTCTGACCTTCCTGGTAGCCCTAGAGAAAAGGGAAACAAGACCAGGCAGCCAGGTTCCTGACTCACTGTCCTGGGCAAGGAGCCTACCGGCTGCTCCACGAAAGCAACGCGTTCTGAGCTGCTCACAGCCCTGCAGCTCTCTCCGGGGCTTTCTGAGGGTCTCTCTGGTGTCAGGGCAGTGCATGGGCACTCTCTGTCCAGCACATGTGTGGCAAGTTCACGCTTTTCCCCTTGGGACATAGCCCCAAAGGGCAGGGCGTTAGGATGGGGGGTGGCCCAGGGACCCTGCTTCCCCCAGGGCCAGGTCTGGGGGCTCCTGGCTGGGATGGTGTTTTGTTTTCTTCTATTTTTAACTTAAAAAATGACAATATAAGCACTGGGTGTGGTGGCTCACGCCTGGAATCTCAACACTTTGGGAGGCCAAGGTGGGCAGATTGCTTGAGCCTAGGAGATCAATACCAGCCTGGGCAACATTGCAAGACCCTGTCTCTACAAAAAATTTAAGAATTAGTCTAGTGTGGTGGTGTGCTCCTGTGGTCCAAGCTACTAGGGAGGCTGAGGCATGAGAATCACTTGGGCCCAGGAGGTTGAGGCTGCAGTGAGCTGTGACTGCACCACTGCACCCCAGCCTGGGTGACAGAGCCAGACAGACTGTCTCTTAAAAAAAAAAAAAAAGGTGGCCGGGCGCGGTGGCTCACGCTTGTAATCCCAGCACTTTGGGAGGCCAAGGCAGGTGGATCACAAGGTCAGGAGATCGAGACCACGGTGAAACCCCGTCTCTACTAAAAATACAAAAAATTAGCCGGGCGTGGTGGCGGGCGCCTGTAGTCCCAGCTACTCGGAGAGGCTGAGGCAGGAGAATGGCGTGAACCCAGGAGGTGGAGCTTGCAGTGAGCCGAGATCACGCCACTGCACTCCAGCCTGGGCGACAGAGCAAGACTCCGTCTCAAAAAAAAAAAAAAAAAAACGTTTACTTTGCGTACAGTAAAATGCATTCCTTTCGTGTTTTGTTCTGTGAGTTTTGACAAATGCAGACCATCTTACAGCCATGACCATGATTGAGACCAGCCTGGCCAACATGGTGAAACCTCATCTCTACTAAAAATACAAAAATTAGCCGGGCGTGGTGGCGGGTGCCTGTAATCCCAGCTACTCAGGAGGCTGAGGCAGGAGAATCGCTTGAACCTGGGAGGTGGAGGTTGAATTGAGCCGAAATTGCACCACTGCACTCTAGCCTGGGCGACATCACAAAACAAAAACAAACAAAAACCCCAAACCAACGACGTCCTCCCCCAATCCCCTCACCGTTCTTTGCCCTCTGCCCGCTGAAGCTGTGACCCACTCCCTGCCTTGTCTCCAGAATGTCGCCCATGTGAGATTGTACATCAAGTGCCAGCTTGGCTTTGATGGGGGTGAGCTGTACACGTGTGTTACCAGCACATATGTGTAAGTGTGTGGATGTGAGCATGGAAACCTGTGCATACGTGGAGGCTTGTGTGTTTGTGGAGGGGCTGCGGGACCTGAGGATTTGTCACTGTGTGGCTGGGACCAGCTCTGTCCCTGCTTCTCCAGTCCCTCTGGCCCCTCCGTGCCCACCTGGTCACTGCGTTCACCTACCCACGCGGCCTCAGCTCCTCCCGTGGTCTCCTTGCTCCTGCCTTTGTTCCCGAGAGAAGCCCTTGGGCCCCGTGCCCAATCCATTTTCCATCTTCCTGACTGTCTCTCCTGGTCCATGAGCCGAACACTTTTTATCTTCATTTTTTTTTTTTTTTTTAAAGACAGAGCCTCACTCTGTTACCCAGGGTATGGTGCAGTAGCGCGATCTCAGCTCACTGCAACCTCCACCTCCCAGGTTCAAGCAATTCTTCTGCCTCACCCTCCCAAGTAGCGAGGATTACAGGCGTACACCACCACGCCTTGCTAATTTTTGTGTTTTTAGTGGAGACAGGGTTTTGCCATGTTGGTCAGGCTGGTCTCAAACTCCTGACCTCAAGTAATCTGCCTGCCTCGGCCTCTCAAAGTGCTGTGATTATAGGCATGAGCCACCACGCCCATCCTATTTTAATTTTTTTTTTTTTTTTTTTGAGATGGAGTCTTGCTCTGTTCTCAGGCTGGAGTGCAGTTGCGTGATCTCAGCTCACTGCAACCTCTGCCTCCCGGGTTCAAGCAATTCTTGTGCCCCAGCCTTCCGAGTAGCTGGGACTACAGGCGCCCACCACCACGCCTGGCTAATTTTTTGTATTTTTAGTAGAGACGGGGGGTTTCACCATGTTAGCCAGGATGGTCTCGATCTCCTGACCTCGTGGTCTGCCCGTCTTGGTCTCCCAAAGTGCTGGGATTACAGGCAAGAGCCGCTGCGCCCGGCCTTTAATTTTTGATCGCAGTAAAATGCACATCACAGAAAATCAGCATCATGACCACGTCCCACTGCAGAGGTCAGTGGCATTCAACACATTTACATTGCTGTGCAACCCTCAGCACCTGTCTCCAGGGCTCTTTCATCTCCCCAGACTGAAAATCTGCCCCATGAAACCCTCATTCTCCATCCCCCCTGCACCCCCGGCACCCACCATTCTGTTTTCTGTCTCTGCAGATTCAATTGCTGTAGGGACCCCATGGGTGTGGAATCAGACGGTATTGGTCCTTTCGTGACTGGCTTATTTCACAGAGCCCGATGCCGTCGAGGTCCATCCATGCTGAGGCAGGCGTCCGACTCCCCTTCCTCTATTTCGCTGAGCAGTATCCCGTGGTGTGGATTCCCGTGGTGTGGATGGAGCACACTGTGCTCATTTAATTGCCTGTCGGTGGACACGAGATGGGCAGCTCCCATCTGTCAGCTCCTGTGAATAATGTCTCTGGGAACGTGGGTGAGCACCTGCCTCTCAGATCCTGCTTTCAATCCTTTTGGGTGGGGGATGGGCACGGTGGCTCACGCCTGTCATCCCAGCACTTTGGGAGGCCAAGGAGGGTGGATCACCTAAGGTCAGGAGTTTGCGACTAGCCTGACCAACATGATGAAACCCTGTCTCTACCAAAAACAAAACAAAACAAAATTAGCCGGGTGTGGTGGCAGGCGCCTGTCACCCCAGCTACTCGGGAGGCTGAGGCAGGAAGATCTCTTGAACCTGGGAGGCGGAGGCTGCAGTGAGCCGAGATCACGCCACTGCACTTCAGCCTGGGAGACAGAGCGAGCCTCTATCTTAAAACAAAAACAACAACAACTACTACAACAAATTAATCCTTTTGGGTTTTTTTTTTTTTTTTTTTTGAGACTGAGTTTCACTCTTGTTGCCCAGGCTGGAGTGCAGTCGTGCAATCTCGGCTCACTGCAACCTCTACCTCCTGGGTTCAAGCGATTCTCCTGCCTCAGCCTCCTGAGTAGCTGGGACTACAGGTGCACGCCACCATGCCCAGCTAATTTTCTTTTTCTTTTTTTTTTTTTTTGAGTCAGAGTTTCACTGTTGTTGCCCAGGCTGTTGTGCAATGGTGCCATCTTGGCTCACTGCAACCTCCACCTCCTGGGTTCAAACGATTCTCCTGCCTCAGCCTCTCAAGTAGCTGGGACTACAGGCATGCGCCACCATGCCCGGCTAATTTTTTAAATATTTTTAGTAAAGACAGGGTTTCTCCATGTTGGTCAGGCTGGTTCGAACTCCCAACCTCAGGTGATCTGCCTGCCTCGGCCTCCCAAAGTGCTAGGATTTTAGGCGTGAGTCACCACGCCTGGCAGGGCCACACTCTTCAACTACAGAGCCCCCACCTCACTGGCACTGGTCCGCTCATTGTCCAAATTCATTTGGTCCACGGATATTTACAGAGCATCCCCAGCTGCTGGATGCTGGGACCCACCAGTGGGACCCACCCCTTCCTGGAGGAGACGCTCACTGGGTAAATGCAGAGATTCAGTGTTGGGGTGACCCCAGCGCACAGCCCTGAGGGAGGAAGCACAGTGATTTCATCGGATTTCCTTTTCTCTTCCGCCTCGGATTCCGTCCAACCCCTGGAAGGACCTCTGAGGTGCTCCATGGCTGGTTCTAGGCCCCATTCAAGCCTCCTCCTCCTCCAGGAAGCCTTCCCAGTCCTGGGTATCTGTAGCCAGCTCGGTGTTTCTCACCGGTGGCCTGGGACATCTCCCATTCTGAACTGCTGTGTTTTGGGTTTACTGTTCTCTGGCTTTTGGTCCCAGCTGGACGGTGGCCTCTTGTGCTCAGGGACAAGGCGGGGAGCATCCATGCACCCCCACAGTGCCCAGGCTGGGGTCTGTGCCCGCCAGGCCCCCAGCAAAGCCTGGATGATTCGGGCTGGGCTGCTCTCCTGCCGCTGTCCTGTTGCTGGCCTCGCCGTATCAGCTGGTGACCATCGCGCCTCCTGCACCCGTCATCCCGCCCTGCACGCCCCCACCGCGTGGATGAGCTCCCTGGGGAGTTAACGGCTAATGGAGTCTCCACTGTCTCTTGTCAAATGCAACCATCATCAGCTGGCGCTTTCAGGGACCTTCTGCCGTCCCCACCCTATTCTCAGGTTGCTCCTACTGACACCACTTAATGGTGGACCCCAACACGAGGGCACAGGCAATGCCCTCCCAGCACCACTGTGGGTGCCACCGGGCATGACTTCCTAGAGACCCACAGAGCAACACCTGGAAATTCAGCTGAGGCATTGGGACCCCAACCTCTCCCAGAGTGGCCCCAGCTCCACGGCATCTGCATGGCTCCAGCCGTGAGCAGAGCCACCCCGACCTCCGTCCTGACCCAGGGCGCCGGAGTTCCACTGCGGATCTCACCATCACACAAGTCAGACCTGCTAGGAAGCCCTTCCCAGCCACCAGCTCTCGGGCCGATGCACACGACAGGGCCTTTTGAATTCCCTGCGGTTAAGGTTCCCCTTGAGTCTCCTGGGCTACAAGCAAATTCCCCGAGGGGAGAAGTCCAGGCTGACACAGCCTCCTGCACCCCTGCCTTGGGAGGCCACACCTCGTTTGCCTCTAGAACAGACGATTGGGGAGCATTGTTTGCAGAGTTCTCTCTCTCTGGGTAAGTTCCAGAGCCACATCTCAGTGGATCCTCCATGGACTGGGTGGACGGCTCTCGTGTGTTTATGGCTGGGTCCCTCGCTTGGGAGCTGCCCCCGGGTGGGCGGCCTCCCCAGCCTATTTGAGTGCTCCACCCGGAGCAGGAAGAGGGCTGTGTGCTCTGGGCAGTGCTTCCTTGGGCACTGCATCGTCTTTGCTTCCCTCCAGGGCCCACCTTCCCTGGCTGCTGCATCCCAGCCGAGGGCAGGCCCCTTTTGCCAGCTGAAGGCAGAAAGGCCGGCAGCCCTGGGGTGGGGGCGGGCAGAGAAACCCCCCGGAGTGGTCTCCGTTCTTCTAAAAGTGATGTTGAGCCACGTGTCGCAGGCAGCTGGCAGGGTGGCGGTTTGAGCTTTCGTTACAGCCTTGCATCACTGCAGTCTCCCACCCAGGGAGCATCTCTGTCCAACCACAGCGAGCCTCCAGCTCCTACCCTCTGCCTGGGCTGGGGCAGAGCCTGGGGTCTGGGTGGAAGAAGCGTGACTCTGGGATTAGACCTTCCAAAGCAGGTTCCTCCTGGGAGTCAGCCCGGGTCTAAACGAAGCTGGGCATGAAGCGGGTGCCATCGGATGTCGAGTTAGGAGGACGAGACCTCCAGCCCCGGCATCCGCATGTCTCTTTGGAAACCAGCTTTGGCTGCGCCCCTGGGGACACCGTCTGCCGTGGCCTCCCGCTGTCCTCCCCGGCACAGGCAGGGGGTCTCCCTCCTCCACTGCCACTCCCTCGGCCTCGCCCTCCTCGCCAGGCACCTGGCTTTTCCCTGCTGACTCCCCCCCGGGGGGCTGCGGCCCCCAGAAAGGCTGCACTGTGGGAGCAGAGTGGCCTGAAACCAGAGAAAAGAACGCCGGGGATTTGGCTTAAACTCGTTAAACCCAATGAACCCTCTCGCCGAACGATCGCAGTCTGCGCCCGGTCTTTTAATCTCGTTCGGGCCTCGGGGTAATTTGTTTAGCTGTGCTGATCAGCTGAAGGTTAATTCAATTGGACTTGGGTTATTTATTTGTGCCCGGATTTGCTAAGTGTCATTGGAGGTACATGAGGTCTTTATTATGGCAGCGAGATGGCTTCATTAGGGTGAGGGCCACTCCCGCCAGATCCGCCCCCTCCCGCCAGCTCCAGGCTGAGGCAGTCTTTGGAAGCTGGAGCCCCGGGTGCAGTGGCTCTTGTTCCTGGATGCAGGGGATACCTGAGCACTGTGCTGGGAGTCCAGCCTCACCCAGCTCTAGTGTTGACACCGGGCCGTTCTGTCACGTGACCCATCCTAACCGAGGCCGAAGGACCTGCTTCCCAGGACCTGTCCCCTCCCTCAGGGGGACCTAAAGGCATTTTCCTCACCCTGCCTCAGTGCTCCCATCCACACATTGGGAACAGCACCCTGCCCTCCTGTGACCTCCCAGGCTGGGCTTTGTAGCTCCAGCCCCCACCCCGCCCGGTGACCGGGGCAGAAGGACGCTGAGGTCGCAGAGCGGGCAGCCGGGTTGGCCGGGCGGGCAGACCTCCTGCACAGAGCCGGGATCCTTCTCAGGCAGCGGCAGATGATGGATTGCACGTGGACACTGCCTGGGATGCGTGCGACTTGGCAGCCTGCCCCTTTCCTGCCCTGGGATCAGACGCCCTGGCGGGTGTCCTTTTCCTGGTCCATTGTCCTCCTAGCCCAGGGCGGTGTCTGGAGGGGGGAGGCTCGCCCCTGTGCCCGTGTCCTCGGGCCACCTGCCTGTCCCTGCCCACTCCAGCCATAGAGGGGCAGGATGGCCTGTGGAGACTCAGGGAGTTCTGGGGTGGCACAGAGGGCCCAGGCTGGAGGCTGTAGCAACCAAGGCCGTGGGAAATGTGAGAGGGATGGCAAGTGCCCCCGAGGAGTAGCCCAGGTGCCCTGGAGGCTGCTGAGAGGGTTGAGAGTGCAGAGACGAGGGACACAGGGAAGGCTTGGATTCTCTGGCCATCTTCAATGTTGGAGCCCAGACAGGGCAAGGCGAGGAGGGGTCCGGGGCGAAGACGTCAGCCACATTCCTCCTTCCTGCGGGCTTCTTCTCCTTCTAGCCCTTCCAGGAGAGAAACCATTCCACAAGTCCACAGTAGTGGCGTCGCCGGGGCCATGTCTCCTGAGCAAACACTGTTTTCTAGGAGTCTGAGGGGCCTCGGCTATCTAGGTCAATCCCTTTGCAGGACGGTGAAGGAATCTGAAGCCCAGAGACGGAGAGCGATGCCTCCTGGGTCACATAGCCCATCGGGGCAGGGCAGGGATGAACGGCGAGAAAAGGACCAGCGTGAGAGGAGAGCCCTGGCAGTGATTCCTCAGCCAAGCCCAGCGTCTACCCACATCCACACCTCACAGCCACTTGACGGGGAGGGCACCATTGCCCCTTTTCTAAGGTGAGAAAACGGAGGCTCAGAGAGGTTCAGCAACTTCTCCCACAGCTGCTCCATTGTAGAACTGCAGTTCCAGGTGTCCCTGAGCTCTCCCCTCCTGAGCCATCTGCTCCTGCCCTCCTATCCGAGCCCTGGCCCTCCCAGTGAAAGCCGGGTAGCGGCTGTTCAGAAGCCTCGGGGCTAGTCAATCCCAGCTGTCTTGGACCAGGCCCCCCCCAGGAGGAGACCCTGAAGGATGCAGTTGAGAATACATGCTTTCTTTGGGAGGTGATCTCAGGAATTGCAGGGGAAAGAGGGGGAGTGTGTTAGTGAGGGCTCTCCGGAGAAATAGAACCAATGCACCGAGGAGATTTAGGATGAGGAATCTGGTTTATGTGACTCTAGGGGCTGAGAAGTCCCACCATCTGTGTTGCAAGCTGGAAACCCAGGGAAGCCTCAGGTGTGATTCAAACTCAGCTAAGGTCTGGAGGCCTGAGAACCAGGGCAGCCGATGGTGGACATCCAGTCCCGGGGCAAGAGAGGATGAGATGTCCCGTGGCGAGGCAGTCTCCAGTGGCGAGGCAGGAAATGAGGGGTGAACTCCTCCTCCCTCTGCCGTCTGTTCTATTCAAGCTCTTGAGGGATTGGATGATGCCCAGCCACTTAGGGAGGGCAGTCCACCTTCCTGAGTCCACAATTCAAATGCTGATGTAATCCAGAAACACTCTCACAGACACAATGTGTAATCTGGGCACCCCACAGTGCACTTAAGTGGACACATAAAATTAACCATCCCAAGGAGTGAGGTGGGTAAGGGAAGACTGGCCGCAATGGGTGTGTCTCCATGCCTGCCACCGCTGTGGGCAGCTGCTGGAGCACACAGCTCAAAGTCTTCCCTGAGGGAGAGGGAGCTGGGGTATTTATACGCCAGCTCTGTCAGGCATTGGCTGAATGTCCACACTCCTGGATCACTGCCTCTCATCCTCATAATGTCCCACGGTCCTCATTTCACAAGTGAGCTCTGGGTACATGGGGAGCATCAGTCACACCCTGGGTCAGTACCTCAGCTGTCCCTCACATGACGTCCTCATTATCCACACTGCAAAGCAAACCATCCCTATGATGGGTTCATTGTGGATCATGACTTAGTGGGTCAAGAGTTTGAAAGTGGCTCAGCTGGGCAGTTCTTCTGCTCCATGTGGCTGCCAGATGGTACCCTGCTGGTGCGCGATCTGGTCTAGAGGGTCCGTGATGGCTTTACTTTTTTTTTGAGACGGAGTCTTGCTCTGTCGCTCAGGCTGGAGTGCAGTGGCGCAATCTCGGCTCACTGCAAGCTCCGCCTCCCGGGTTCACGCGATTCTCCTGCCTCAGCCTCTCCGAGTAGCTGGGACTACAGGCGTCCGCCACCACGCCCGGCTAAGTTTTTGTATTTTTAGTAGAGACGGGGTTTCACCATGGTCTCGATCTCCTGACCTCATGATCCACCCACCTCGGTGTCCCAAAGTGCTGGGATTACAAGCGTGAGCCACTGCGCCCGGCCCATGATGGCTTTACTTACATGCCTGGCATCTTGGCAGGGACAGCTGGAAGGCAAGATTCAGCTGGGACTGTCCACAGAGCTCCTCCCTGTGGCCTTTCCAGCACAGTGGTCTCAGGGTAGCTGGACTTCTTGCATGATAGCTCAGTGCTCCCAGAGCCACTGTCCCAAGAGACAGAAGGTGGAAACTGCCAGTCTCTTAGGCTAGGACCAGAAACCAGCACCCCTGCACCCACAGCCTTTTGGTAGTCATGACATAAACATAACATTTATCATTTTAATCATTCGTAAGTGGGATTAAATACATTTACAATATTGTGCAACCATCGGCACTGTCTATACCTAAAACTTTTTCATCATCTGCAATAAAAACTCTGTATGCATTAAACCATAACTCTCCATCCTTCTGTCCTTCTTGCCCCTGGTACCCACCATTTTGCTCTCTACCTCTATGGATAAGGCCATTTCAGACACTTCACATAAGCAGAATCGTACAGTATCGGTTTTTTGGTGACTGGCTTATTTCACTTTACATAATGTCCTCGAGTTTCATCCGTATTGCAGCACATGACGGCACTTCATTCCCTTTTTAAAAATTTGTATTTATTTATTTTTTATTTATTTATTTTTGAGAGGGAGTTTCGCTCTTGTCACCCAGGCTGGAGTGCAATGGAGCAATCTCAGCTCACTGCAACCTCCGCCTCCTGGGTTCAAGCAATTCTCCTTCTTCAGCCTCCCAAGTAGGTGGGATCACAGGCACCCACCACCACACCCAGCTAATTTTTGTATTTTTAGTAGATACGGGGTTTCACCATGTTGGCCAGGCTGGTCTCGAACTCCTGACCTCAGGCAGGTGACCTACCTGCCTTGGCCTCCCAAAGTGCTGGGATTATAGGCATGAGCCACCGTGCCCAGCCTTCATTCCCTTTTAAGGCTGAGTAATGCTCCACTATGTGGAAGGACCACGTTTTGTGTATCCATTCGTCAGTCCATGACACTTGGCTTGCTTTCCCCTTTTGGCTGTTGGGGATGGTGCTGCTGTGAACACGGGTGAACAAGTGACTGAGTCCCCACATGCTCTTGATGGAGCCTGGAGCCCACAGATTCAACGGGAGGGGGAACAGCCTCCTCTCAATGGGAGGTGGGCAAAGAATTTGCAGTATTCTTTCTGTTTGTTTGTAGACAAGGTCTTGCTCTGTCACCCAGGCTGGAGTACAGTGGCACCATCATAGCTTACTGCAGCCTCAACCTCCTAGGCTCAAGCGATCCTCCCACTTCAGCCTCCAGAGTAGTTGGGACTACAGGTGCATGCCACCAAGCTTAGCTAATTTTAATGTTTTTGTAGCAAAGGGATCTGGAGATGTTGCCTAGGCTGATCTCAAACTCCTGGGCTCAAGGGATCCTCCCACCTCAGCCTCTCAAAGTTGTTGGGATTACAGGCGTGAGTCACCTTTAATCCCCTGCACCGTGCTAGACAGAGATTGCTGAAGACTTTGTTCCTGGGGCCACATAGCAAATCTGCCAAATGGCAGAGGAAAGGGGAGATAGAGGCCTGGGGTCTGGAAAAATGAGGCTGGGTCTGGGGAAGACGGGTCAGAGGCAGCGTGGCCAGGAGATGCAGCTGGGAGAAGTGGAAGGAGAGGGTGGGAGTGGAGGCTTCTGGAGAGGGGTGGGCATGTATCATCCCTCAGGACTGGAGAGACTTGGGTTGGGTTCAGAGAAAACCGGGCTGGGGAGAATTTGAGAGCCCAGGCGTGAAGGCTGATGTGTGTCTGGGCTTCACCGCCCCTGAGCTGTGTGGCCAGGAGCCATCACGAAAACTCTCATCCTCTTTTATAAGACGGGAATAATAATAGGACCCTTTCAAAGGGCGTGGAGGGAATTCAGAGGGAAAGTCTGTGCATACCTCTGACCTGGCTGTGATGTTAGTTTTAGGAGTCAACTTGACTGGGGTAAGTGGCACCTAGAGAGCTGGTAAAAAACATCACTTCTGGCTGTGTCTGTGAGGCCGTAATGGCCAGCCGGGTGCGTCCAAACTCTCTTCAGCGGTCCCCAGGGCTGGCAGTTGGCAGGTCTTGTGGTCTCTGAGGCCTTGGGGGGCACCTCCCGTTGTTTGCCCCCACCTACATCTGCTCAGGACACGCTTCCCACCTCCACCGCCCCCTCTCCCTGCAGGACCACCTGCCTCTTCCTGCCTCCCTGCCCAGCCTGCCTTTTCCTTGCATGACAGCCAAAATCCCATTCCCCAGAGTTTCCAGAAGGGATCAGCACTTGAATCAGCAGACCAAATAGACGAGTCCACCCTCCCCAATGTGGGCACGTGTCACCCAAACCACTGAGGACCCCCTGGGACAAAGGCAGGGGAGGGGAGAATTCTCTCTCTTCCTGTGCTGGTACATCCATCTCCTCCTGACTTTGGACATCAAGTTCCTGTTCTCAGGCCTTCAAACTTCGACTGAATTGCTCCACTGGCTTCCCTGGGCCTTCAGCTTGCAGACAGCAGATGGTGGGGCTTCTCAGCCTCTGTGGTTCTGTGAACTGATTCCCATCCAGATCTCTCTCTGTCTCTGTCTCTCTCTCTGTCTCTCTCTCTCTGTCTCTCTCTGTCTCTCTCTCTCTGTACACACACGCACACACAGACACACACATATATCCTTTGGTTCTGTTTCTCTGGAGAACCCTGGCTAATCTGTGTGCACTTCCCAGGGGCCCAGCCTGAGCCAGAGCTGTCTGGGAGGCTGCAGCATGCACCACCAGGAGCCCACATCAATCGGACGGCTGTGGGTTGGCAGGGGTGGGGGGTTCCCCTCTCAGCAGCATCCGGCTGGTGGTCCCAGTCGCCGGGGCCCCTGGCTTTCCTCACAGGGCTCTGCCTGCGGAAGGCTGGACTGGTTTCCTTCTTGGGCATCTCAGGGTCTCAGCAGAAACTGGGGGCTTCCTGAGGTCATGCTTCCAAAGGTGGGCTGTCCTCACTGCATGCCACCGGCCGACAGGAAGCATGGCTGGCCCAGCCCTCGGGGGAGGGAAATCCACTCTACTCATGACTGGGCAGGAAAAATGGGGCGTGAAGGATGGGAAGAGCCGTGGCGGCCACCCAGAGACCGGCCAGCTGGCGTCTAGCTACACGAGGCCATGCAACAGTGGGAGTGGGTGGTGAGGCCAGGCAGGCAGGAGTGGCCCACTCTGCGGGGGTGTGGGGACAGACACGCACTCTATGGACTTGCCTCGGTGGCACCAGGAGTCACTGGGGGCACCCAGCAGGTGCATGCTTAATGCATCATGGGTGAGACGTAAACAGCCAGCCAGGCAGGTCCAAGCTCTCTTCAGTGGTCCCCAGGGCTGGCAACTGGCAGTGCAGGAAATGGGGTCCCCGAGGCCTTGGGGGGCACCTCCCGTTGTTCGCCCCCACCCACATCCGCTCAGGATGCGCTTCCCACCTCCACTGCCCCCTCTCCCTGCAGGGACACCTGCCTCTTCCTGCCTCCCCGCCCAGCCTGCCTTTTCCTTGCACGTCAGCCAAAATCCGATTCCCCCAAGACTCTGCCTCATCAAAGATCCTCTTTCTCATCACCATAATTTTCCATTTGTAGGTTAAGCTGCACCTGGGGTTCTCAGAAATCTGCTAACTCTCTTCCAACTCCCTGAACTCCTCAAACGCCTCGTCTTCCCCCACTTCTGTTGTTCAGAGGACAGGACGTAGCAGGCAGGGGCGTGGAGAGGGGGTGGCTGGGGAGTGCCTTGTCTGGGAACATCTTCGGAGACCATGTATGGGTGGATGGGGAGCCAGGCTCCTCCATCAAGTCCATAGAACTGTTTACCTGGAAACAGCAAGACTGAGGCAGCTGTGCTCTCACCTTTTTGTCCATCCTCTCCAGGGGTCTGGAATCTGAGGCTCAAATCTCTTTCCCAGGAAGAAGAGGGCAACCAGCCCCTTTCAGCATGTCCCGTGCTCCGTGCACCTCTGTGACACCTGGTTACTGTACTCTGAAGCTTCGCACGCCCCCGCGGTCCCCATCGTAACCCCAGAAAACCAAGGCTCAGAAGGCAACAGGCCACAGGGCACGTGGACGGTGATGAGGGCGGCTGTGAGATGACAATCCGGGTCTCTGGGATTTCAGTTAGGTTTGGAAGATAAAAATGCGTGAATAGGAAGCTATCACACAAGCTAGAACACGCCCAGTCCCAGATCAGGCTCTATTCCTGCGATTTGCTGTGGGTACAGAGGAGAGACTCTCCCTGGAGGTCCATGTGGACGGTGGCATTGGGGACGGCATCCCTGGCAGGGGGCACGACACGGACAAAGGCTGGGGGGAGGGAGGCTTGGGGCAGATTGAGTGCAGGATGCCTGTGTGTGACCAGGCCGGGCGGCTCCCAGGCCTTGGTGCAGCCAGACCCACCTTGCCTCAGGGCAGTGCTCACAGAAGCTGGGCAGGGAGTTAGCAGGACACCTGCAGGATCTCCCTGTGAGCCCCCTGCTGGCCAAGGGGAAGGAAGGAGGCCTCTGGATATGGAGAGAGAAGCCAGAGCCCAGCCCTGGCACCTTGGGCCCTTGGGAAGCTGCTATCCAGGCAGGGTGGACTGGAGTCCCCGCAGGAGACCCCCAAGCCCAGAAGCACCTCTGCTGATACTGCCCCAGGTTCTCTGCCTTTCTCAGACGGTCCCAAGGTCACCACCCCGGAGAGGGTCATAGCCCCAGGCCAAGGGTGCTAGTCTGCCCTCCTTCCTCCCTCCTTCCTGCCCCCTTTCTCCCCGCTTCTTCCCCCCTCTTTTCTCCCTCCTCGTTCTTCTTTCCCTCCGCCCTCCATCCCTCTCTCCTCTATGCCTCCCTCCTTCCATCTATCCTCCCTCTTTCCATCTCTCCCTCCCTCCTTCCTCCATCCATCCTCCTATCCATCCACCCTCCCATCCATCCATCCATCCATCCATCCATCCATCCATCCACCCTCCCATTCATCCATTTATCTATTCATCCATCCATGCATCCATCCGTCCACTGTCCCTTCTATCCCTCCATCCTCCCATTCATCCATCCTCCCGTTCGTCCACCCTCCTATCCATCCACTCTCCCATTTATCCATCCTCCCATCCGCCCTACCATCCATCCATGCATCCATCCATCCATGCATCTATCCATCCATCCATTTATCCATCCACCCTCCCATCCATCCATGCATCTATCCATCCATCCATCCATCCATCCATCCATCCATCCTCCCATCCTCCGATCCATCCACCCTCCAATCCATCCATCCTCCCATCCATTCACCCTCCCATTCATCCATCCATCCACCCATCCATCCTTCCATCCTCCTTACATCCACCCTCCCATCCATCCATCTATGCATCCATCCATCCATCCATTCATCCTCCTATCTATCCACCCTCCCTTCTATCCATCCATCCTCCTATCCATCCATTCATACTCCCATCCATCCACCCTCCCACCCATCCATTCTCCCATCCATCCATCTTGCCATCCATCCACCCTCCCATCCATCCATCCATCCATCCTCCTGTCCATCCATCCATCCATCCATCCATCCATCCATTCTCCCATCCATCCATCTTGCCATCCATCCACCCTCCCATCCATCCATCCATCCATCCTCCTGTCCATCCATCCATCCATCCATCCATCCATCCTCCCATCCATCCATCGTCCCATCCATCCATCCATCCTCCCATCCATCCATCGTCCCATCCATCCATCCATCCATCCATCCATCCATCCTCCCATCCATCCACCCTCCTGTCCATCCATCTATCCATCCTCCCATCCATCCTTCCATCCATCCTCCCATCCATCCCTCCATCCATCCTCCTATCCATCCACCCTCCCATCCATCCATCTATTCATCCTCCTATCCATCCACCCTCCCATCCATCCATCTATCCATCCTCCCATCCATCCACCCTCCCGTCCATCTATCTATTCATCCTCCCATCCATCCACCCTCGCATCCACCCATGCATCCATCCATCCATGTATCCATCCATCCATCCATCCATTTATCCTCCCATCTATCTGCCCTCCCTTCTATCCATCCATCCTCCTATCCATCCATCCATCCATCCGTCCATCCCTTCTCCCACCCATCCACCCCTCCCAACCATCCATCTATCCATCCTCCATCCATTCACCCTCACATCCATCCTCCCTCCATCCATCTTCCCAGTCATCCACCCTCCCACCCATCCAAGCAGTCCTTGCTTGTCTAGGACAGTAGGAGCTCTGTCAGCTCTGGAGATACGGCAGTGAACAGAACTAGAAAGGCCACCGCCTCCATGGAGCTCCCTGTTTAGTAGGAGAGAAAGAAAACAAGGAACGAACACGCCTGTATTTCTGTATACATGAATGCTGAGAATCTGGGGAGAACAGCTGGGATGAATTGGGATCCAGGGGCCTGGGAGGTTTCTGATGAAGAGATGTCTGGGCTGGGGCTGCAGCAGGGGCCAAGCTGACCGTGGGATGGAGAAGAGGGCAGTCCTGCCCATGTCAAGGCCAGAGAGGGTGGGGCAGGGGCAAGGGTGAGACAGGGACCTGGACGTTTATTCTGGAGCTGTTTCACAAGCGCCTCCGTCCTGGGACTGGCTGTGGCGCAGGCATGGGGTGAGGTGGGATCGGTGAGCACCCCTCACCTCATGGTCCCCTCATCCCTTCCCTCACCCGCTGCTGCCCACACCCCCAGCTCCTTCCAGGACAGAACCCGGAAAACAAGTCGGGGGAGGGAGGGTGCAAAGATCAAGTCAAACCCCTCTCCCCAAATCATGTTCCAATTCCTCAATTTCACCTCCTCACTCAACAGGGAGCCATCTCTCTAGCTTCCCAGGCAAACCCTTAGGAGCTGGGGATTTATTTGTGCATTTTTAACCCATTGTACAGATTATGATTCCATTAGTGAAGCCACACCTTGGGGGCCACAGTGCCTTTCATCTGCAAAGAGGCCCTGCAAAGACTGGTCAGGAAAAATTAATTAAACATTTTAACCTCTCAACGCCTCATGGCTGCGACATTCCCCTCCCGTGTCAGCCAAGAGAGAAACAGCCGTGTTTATCTACGAGCTCCTGGAGGAGCAGAGGCCACTCAGCCCTGGATACAATCTTGGGTGCCATGTGCATGGGGACAGTTTACAACCCAGCATGACAGAAATCAGATATTTAGGGAGATGGAGTGATGGCCTGGTGTTAGTGGGGTCCGACGTGTTCCAGGCTCCGTGCCCTGTCCCCAGGGCTCTAATGGCTGTGTGTAGGTGGGGGTGCACCCCACTCACGAGGTGCTGGGAGCCAAATGCATTTATTAGCTTCCTGGAGATTTAAAACCCAATAGTCTCTCTCCTGCCATTGCAGAGAGTGGCCAATAGTGTGCGCAGATGAAACATGTGGTTCCCAGGGTCCATGCTGCTTTTTCTTCTCCCAGGCCTGCAAATTATTCTTCCCGTGGTCTTTCTGCTTGAGCCACTGACTCCATGCTCATTTACCAACCATGTACCCTGTGCCAGGTGCCGTGCCCACCCTGGGTCACCTCGGGGGCCAAGAGAGCTGATGGCCACATCCGGGGGCGTGGACAGATGGGAAGAGGAGCACACCAGTCAATGCATGAGCCGATTTCCGGCAATCAGCGCCACGAAGGTACCAACGCGGAGGGGCACAATCGTGCCTGGGGGGTGGTTTGAGGAGGAGCATCTGAGGAGGTGATGTTTCGGTTGAGTCTTGAATGCCGAGCAGAAGGCAGGCAGGTGGAGGTCGAGGGAAAAGCATTCTGGGTGGAGGGAATAGCATATGTAAAGGCTCAGAGGCAGAAAAGGACTCAAATGTTTTGGGGACTGAGAGAGAGGCAGCTTCCTTCAACTGTCAACTGCTGCGATGAGTTATTGCAAACTGTGGGACTTAAAACCACAGAAAGTTACTGTCCCACAGGTCAGGAGGGAACCAAGGAGTCGGAGTCAGCAGGGCTGGTTCGTTCTTGAGGGTCCCAGCAGGGGAGAATTTATTCCAGGCCCTTCTCCTGCTTCTGGCAGCCGCCAACAGCTCGTGGCTGACACACCGCTCCAGTCTCTGTCGCTGTCATCCCACGGCCTTCATCACATGGCTTCTGTGTCTCTGTGTCCTTCTCTGTTCTTACAAGGACATCTGTCAGTAGATTTGGGGCCCATCCTGAATCCAGGATGACCTCATCTTGATATCTTTAATTAATTCCATTCCCTGAGACAATTCACAGGGTGAAAGGTCCCATTCACAGGTCCCAGGGGTCAGCTCTTGGGTAGACCTTTTTGGGGTCCCCATTCACCCCATGGCAGGTAGCACGTGGTCTTGGTGGTGACCCAGGAGGCTCACGGTGCGAGATGAAGGAGCCAAGGTGGCGGGGCCAGGCTCCGTAAGACCCGTGGCCCCTGGCACGGGGTTGGCTGTGTTCAGGGTGCAGCTGGCAGCTGCTGTGGGGTTTGCAGGGGCCTGGATGCACAGGGAGGAGAGAATGGTTCTCAGAGCTTCCAGGGGGTCTGTGGGGGACAGGGCTTCTCCCACTTCGTCAAGAGGAAAATGGAGAAACCAGAACTCCTGGGGCCTTTGGGAAAACGGAGCAGTGATGGAGGAAGAAGGGGAGATGCCGCAGGAGGCCGTGGGACGTACGGAGGGGATCGAGTGTGGGTCGTGACAGTCCCCGGCTCGCGGGCGGGATCCCAGGCTCAGCTGGGCAGAAGGGCCAGCAGGAGGGTTAAGTGTATCCTGAGGCCCGTGGCTGGATAGGATGTCACATTAAGTTTTTAAATTACACTTGTTAAAAACGTAAAAGTATTCGCCAGCCTTGAGGGGCTGCACCTGCTGGGTTCCGATGCCTCCTTGCGGGGGTCGTTAAGGAGGCGGAGGCCGGTGCAGGGGCCAGTGCGGGGCATGCGCTGTGTGACCCTGCGCCAGCCCCTGCCCCGTCTGGGCTGCCCTTCTGCATCAATTATGCGGTCTCCAGGCCTCCGGCGCGTCTTCGTGCCTGTAATTTTCCCCAAAATCTGAGAGAAGCTTCCCACCCACGATTGCCTTCCAGGCCGGCTCTCTGGTGTAAACATCGCCTCAGCTAAAAGGTTGAACTAATGATGAAGCTTCTCCGGATTCATTATGTTCGCCGGGTTTCTCTCCCCCCTGGGAGCTGTGATGTCAGATAAGCGGCTTTTGGAAAGTGGGTGGCCGGGCTGCCGGCCTTCAGCAGGACTGGCCAGGGCAGGCTCAGTGGGTGTTGGCTGCAGAGGGACGATGTGTCAGAGGGAGGCAGCAGGTTCACAGGTGGGTGGACAAATATGTGGACAGACGTGTGCACGGGGTGTGGACAGGTGTGTGTGTGCACAGGGGTGTGCACAGGTGTGTGTGTGGACAGGTGTATTAGTTTGTTCTCATGCGGTTAATAAAGACATACCCAATACTGGGTCATTTATAAAGGAAAGAAGTTTAACTGGCTCGCAGTTCAGCATGGCTGGGGAGGCCTCAGGAAACTACAGTCATGGCGGAAGGGGAAGCAAACACGTCCTTTTTCACATAGCTGCAACAAGGAGAAGCGCAGAAGCGCAGCGTGAAGCAGGGAAAACTATCAGACTATCAGATCGCGTGAGAACTCACTCACTATCACGAGAACAGCATGCAGGTAACCGCCCCCATGATTCAATTACCTCCCACTGGGTCCCTCCCACGGTACGTGGGGATTATGGGAACTACAGCTCAAAATGAGATTTGCGTGGGGACACAGCCAAACCATATCAATAGACGTGTGTGTGCACAGGTGTGTGCACAGGTGTGTGCAGCCTCCAGAGACTCAGAAGGCCAGTGGTGCGCACGACCCTGGGGGCCTGACTGGGCCGGGTTGGAGCCCTCCAGGCTGAGCCTGACTTGGCAGGTGTGCAGGGGGTGGGCTGCCCTGCCAGGTGGGTCAGACTTCTGGTTGGCAGCAAGACAGGAGTGTCCCGGGCTGAGCAGAATTCCCAGGCCAAGGGTCTTGCATAGGAGAAAGGGTAGGGGGTGGGGCTATGCTGATGCAGAACCCCAGAGAGGGGCTGTGGTGGACACCACCCCGCCTGTGATGGCCACAGTTTGTGGTGGGAGCAGGGTCTGTGGGGTTCCATGGGTGGGCGGGGTGGTGGGAGGCAGCGTCTGTGGGAGTGGGCTTCTGAAAATGCTGATCAGGTGGGGAGGAGGGGTGGCTGTTGTGAGGCCCAGCCCATCCCTGGAGCGACAGTGGGAGGGTTTTGGAGAACCAGACTTGGTGGGGAGGTCACTCTGGAACTGGGATCCAGAGGCTCAGCTGCGGTGGTGCTCGAGGCTGTGTGGGGTCCGAGGAGAGGTGGCTCCCAGCAGGCGAGGCCTCGAAGGTGCCGTGCAGCCACACGGAAGTCACTTGGCCTCTCTGGGCTGTGTCCTTGTCAATGCCTTCAGCTCACATTTAGCTTCCCCAGGGCCAGGCCCAGGTGACGACACCCCAGATGTGTGGGACTTGTGACCGGTGTGGACCCGAGAGAACCGGGAGGAGGTACAAGAGAGGGGAGCCCGGTCCTGGTGGCTGGGATTATCAGCGGGGAGTTACGGGGCAGGAACAGGGAGAAGCCAGAGCTTCCCCCATCTTCGGGGCTGTGGTCCGAGGGGCTGGGTGCTGGGACGCCTGTGATTTGGGAGAACAGGGCCTGGCAGGGCATCCCTGGTGAGGCGGGTGAGAGTGGAGGCCCTGGGCGATGCCCACCTGTTTCCGACGTGAGGCTCTCTGGCATGAAGCCAGGAAGACAAGCCCTTCAGGGTCCTGGGTATTCAGGGTGTTCGGAAGCCTGGAGAGCTCAAATGGAGGACAGAATTCCCCTCAGTGCTGGCGGAGGAGGTTGAAGAGGCTGCAGCTGGGGACATTGTGACCGGAGCGGACGGCCTGGAGCGAGGGCAGCAGGAGCTGTCCCCGTGCACAGGGCAGCAGGGCGGCCGCCGAGTCCTCCGTGGCTCATGTCCCTGCAGAACCCGATCTGCTCATGAGCTTGGCAAGCATCTCCTGGATTTTTAATTTGTGGGAGAAGCGACCTTTTATATTTCAGATCACATGAAGTTAATTTGCACTCCAGGTTCAAGAGAGCTCCTGAAAAGGTACAAATGTGATTTCTTAACAGCTGTTACTGTCGGGCGCAACATGACAGAAATGATGAGAAGCAAGGGTTCATTTTTAGACAGAGGACTGCACGCTCTCTCCCTAGAGCCAGCCCAGGATGGCAGCAGTCAGAGAAGAACCCGAGGGAGCCTGAAGGCCAAACACTCACCTTGTGCGATGTCCCTGACCCGTAGCTGTCCTGTCTCTGTTTGAATACCTCCAGTGACGGAGAGCTCACTACCTCTAGGAGTGGCTAACTCTAATGTTGGTTGGGTTTGACCGTGAGAAGGTCTTTCCGGGGTTAGGTCAAATCTGCTTTTGCTGATTCTGTTCTGCCCTCCGAAGACACACAAAATCATCCCTGTTCCTTGTCCTCGAGGAAGTGGCTCTGTCATCTGCTGCTGGCCACCTCGGATTCCTTAAGCATGCATATGTGTGCTGATGTCTGGGTCCAGCCCACCTTGGTCCCCGGGAATGGTCTGGTTTTCCAGTTTCTCTAAAGTGGAGGCCTTGGGACCAACACGATGTTCCTTTTCCTGGTGGACCAGCCAAGATTCCCATCACTTTTCCGCTTCTGGGCGCTGTACCCAGCAAGGCGGGGAAGGTCCCATTCGTGCAGAGCTTCTGAGGTACCTGTCATCCCGCCTGGGTGTCGGGGAGCAGGCTCTGTTTGTGGGGTGCTGTGGCCAGCGCTGTGGGGGACAGGGCGGGAGAAGCAGCCCGCAGGAGGTTAAATCCGGTGGGTGCAATGGAGTTGACAGTGATGGGAGCTGGCGGTTTTAGGATGAACCTGCCAGTCCAGGGTGGGGCTCAGTTGCTACCCAGGGAAAACTTGCCCCGTACACCAGGGCTGAAGCTGAAATAGTCAGATCCTCTTTCTTAGTTATTTGGGGGAGTTGGGGACAGTGGGTTTGTCCCTGCTGGTGGCCATGGGGCAGCTTTATTTCCCACTGAATGTGGGAGATCTAAAGTCTGGTTTTCAGAGAAAGGAGAGAAGGGGCCAGGTGTGGTGGCTCACGCCTATAATCCCACCACTTTGGGAGGCCAAAGCGGGCAGATCACCTGCGGTCAGCAGTTTGAGTCCAGCCTAGCCAATATGGTGAAATCGTGTCTCTACTAAAAATACAAAAATTAGCCCGGTGTGGTGGTGGGCACCTGTAATCCTAGCTACTCGGGAGGCTGAGATAGGAGAATCGCTTGAACCCGGGAGTCAGAGGCTGCAATGAACTGAGATCGCACCACTGCACTCCAGCCTGGGTGACAGAGCCACTGTGACCAGTGTTTTTTTGTTTTTTTCTTTTCTTGTAGAGATGGGGTCTTTCTCTGTTCAGCCCAGGCTGGTCTCGAACTCCTGGGCTCAAGTGATCCTCTCGCCTTGGCCTCCCAAAGTGTCTGGATCACAGGCGTGAGTTTCCACACCCGGTCACCTCATCTGACAGAGCAAGACAGAGGGAGACTCCGTCTTAAAAAAAAAAAAAGTGGAGAAGGAGAGAAGGGGTCAGGGAGGCAGTCGGGAGGGAAGAGTGAAGTAAGAAGCAGATGCAGAGAGAAGCGGGGTGGGCACACATCCAGAGCCCCCCTGTGTCACCCGCCTGCTACCAGACCCAGGAGGGTCCCGTGGAGGTGGGGCTCCTGGGGCTTAGCTCCTTCTCTAGCCTCAGCCCTCCCAGTGCCAAGATTCTTCAATGTCCTCGGGATGCACTTCCACACTGTGGGGCCATCTGGGTCAGCCCGGACGTGCCCGCCTCTGTCTGGGTCCCAGTCTCCTCACCGCCAGGCAGGCAGGTCAGCAGACCAGGCAGGACCGAGCCCGTCGCCCAGGGCTCTTGTTGTCTGTGCCATTTCGGTGCCTTTTGTCCTTGCTTCCGGCCACTGCTTGAGGATGTTTACTGGCTGCTGGGGCCATGCTTTCCAGGTGCGTTCTCGGTCATTCCAGGTGCAGCCTCGGATCAGGGATGATGGCCCAGGCTGAAGCACCATGATGAAGAGCTTGGGCCGAAGGCAGTTAAGGTGTGTGATATTCAGATCCCCCACATGCCCTTCTCTGGAAGGTGCCAGCGACCTGTCCTCTCTGGGCCTCTGTTTTCTTCTCTGTGGAATGGAGACGATGGCGTCCGCACCTCATAGGGCTGCTGGAGAATGGGTCTGGGTCTCGGCTGGAATTTCAGCCAGTGCTGAGGACCAGAGGCCCTGGTTCCTGTCCATGTGGCCTGAGACCCCCGCGGCCCCGCACCTGGGCTCCGGGGGCAAGTGTGTTGGCTTTGAGGACCCAGCCTTGGAGGTCAGATGGCATCCATTACGGGTTAAATTTTGTCACCCTAAATTCATATGTTGAAGTCTTAACCCACAGGGCCTCAGAATGGGATGGTATTTGGAGCCGGGGTCTTGAAAGAGAGGGTGACAGTAAAATGAGGAGACTGGATGTGGCAGCTCATGCCTGTGATCCAGACACTTTGGGGAGGCCAAGGCGAGAGGATCACTTGAGCCCAGGAGTTTGAGACCAGCCTGGGCTGAATAGAGCAAGACCCCATCTCTACAAGAAAAGAAAAAAACAAAAAAACACTGGTCACAGTGGCTCAGGCCTGTAATCCCAGCCCTTTGGGAGGCCATGGTGGGAAAATCACTGGAGCCCAGGAGTTTGAGACCAGCCTGGGCAGCATAGCAAGACCTCATCTCTACTAAAAAAAAAAAAAAAAAAGTAGCTGGGCATGTTGTTGCACGTGTGGTCCCAGTTGCGTGGGAGGCTGAGGTGGGAGGATTGCTTGAGCCTAGGAATTCAAGACTGCAGTGAGCCGTGATGGTGCCACTGCACTCCAGCCTGGGTGACAGAGCAAGACCCTGTCTCAAAAAAAAAAAAAGTCAAGTGAAGTTATAGGGGTGGGCCCTAATCCAATCTGACAGGTGTTCTTATATGAAGAGATCAGGACACACACCCACAGAGGCACGACCCTGTGAGGACCCAGGAGGAAGACGGCGTCTGAAAACCAAGGAGACAGGCCTCAGGAGGAGCCAGCCCTGCCCATGCCTTGGTCTCGGACTTCAGCCTCCAGGACTGTGAGGAATGAATGCCTGTGGCCGGCATCGCCTGGCGTGTGGCGTTCGTTCCGGCAACCCGGGGAGGCTGGTGCGACGTCTCTTTGGTCTTACTCTCTCCATCGAGACCCTCTCGAAGGCCTGTCTGGGTTGAGGAGGGGGCACGGAAGATCCTGCCTTCTGGTGGGGAAGGTGTTGGGAGAGTGGGGTACCAGGGGCGTTGTGGCAGTTGTTTGTGGGCCCCGCCTGCCACACAGCCCCCACAGAGACTGAGAGTCCCCTAGCCGGTCTCTGAGGAGAGGGTGAGCTCCTGGGTGGCATTCAGGCCAGGAGAGGGGTGGGGAGCAGGGCTGGGGGCTTTAGGCAGGCCCAGGGCCTCAGGACACAGGCAAGGGAGGCCAGAGAGGCAGCTGGGCCTCTGCGGTGGGCCAAGGAGTTCAGGAAGCCCGGCCTGGGCTGGAGAGAGTCCCAGGCTTGACCAGGGCCATTTCTGTAACACTTCAGGGCAGGTACACGGGGCTCAGACCCCCAGAGTGCAAAAATGCAGCCCAGGAGCCTGCCAGGAGGCCCCCACTGCTCAGAGATGGAAGATGGCCCCCATCACGGCTGCAGCAGGTGCTGCCAGGGGTGCTGCTCGGAGCTCCAGGCTGCAGGGACAGGGCCACCCCGGGCCACCCGCTCGCCCGGCCCGATGTCTCCCACCCGGCACTTTGATCCGCCGAAAGCCTCTAGACTGCAGGCTCTATAACCTCAAGATTTGTGTGCCGGGTGGGTCTGGAGGTCCCGTGTCTCAGCGGATTTTATTCCTCTCATTATTTTGCTTAACGGGCTGTTACTGCCATCTCAGACAGCATGGAGCAAAAAATTACACTTTTTGGGAGACGTTGTTCAAGAGAGAGATGGAAACGCATGACTTAGTGGCGAAGGCTGCAGTGCTGAGCCACCACCTCCCAGGGCAGAGCCGAGGCCCTGAGGTAGGTGAGAGGGAAGGTCCAGGCCCAGGGGCCAGGGGAGCCCACGGCCACTCCTGGGGGGCTCCTCTGGAAGGCCCCCTGGGCAGGCAGGTCTCAGGGTCCCAGTCCAAGCCAGTGCTCAGCTTCAAGACTGGAAAAAACTGAACTTCTTTCTCTTTTCTGTTTCTGCTTCTCCCAAGTCCCTCAGATCCCCTAAGTCATTCATTCATTCATTCATCCATCCATCCATGAATGAAAGGTCTCTTCAGTGTCAGAGGATACAGAAATGAATGAGAAAAAAAATCTCTCTTTTCCTGGGGCCAACAGATGTGGACTGTGCCCTTGAGTACTGCTCTTTAATTCCCTTTCTTTGATCTTTGAAATAAACTCCTTTACAAACAGGCAGTTCAAGCCTAGGCAACATAGCAAGACCCCATCTGTATAAAATACAAAAAAATTAGCCGGGTGTGGCGATACGCTCCTGCAGTCCAAGGTGCTTGGCAAGCTGAGGCAGGAGGATCGCTTGAGCCCAGGAGATCAAGGCAGCAGTGAGCCGAGATCGTGCCACTGCACTTCGGCCTGGGTGATAGAGTGAGACCCTGTCTCAAAACAAAACAAAAAACAAAAAACCGGGCAACTCAGATGGTTAAATATAGACATACCATGTGAGCCAGTAATTCCACCCCTGGGTATATACCCGAGAGAAATGGCTGCATATATCCACACAATAACTTATATGTGAATGGTCACAGCGGCTTTGTTCATAATAGCCAAAAAGTGGAAATTGTGCCAACACCCCTCAGCTGAAGGATGGGTGAACAGGAGGTGGTGTAGCCATGATGGAATATTATCCAACAATAAAAAGGAATGAAGTCCAACACAGGCTGCAGCGTGGATTAACCCTGAAAATATTAGATGTTTAGTTTATTATTTTATTTTTTTTGAGACGGAGTCTTGCTCTGTCACCCAGGCTGGAGTGCAGTGGCGTCATCTAGGCTCACTGCAACCTCCACCTCCTGGGTTCAAACGATTCTCCTGTCTCAGCCTCCCGATTAGCTGGGATTATAGGCATGTGCCACCACACGCAGCTAATTTTTGTAATTTTAGTAGAGACGGGGTTTCCGCCATGTTGGCAAGGCTGGTCTCAAACTCCTGACCTCAAGAGATCCGCCCGCCTCGGCCTCCCAAAGTGCTGGGATTACAGGCGTGAGCCACTGTGCCTAGCCCAGATGCTAATTTTAAAAAGCCAGACACAAAATACCACATCTGTAGAATTCCACTAATGTGAAATGCCCAGGATAGGCAAATCCATAGAGACAGAAAATAGAGGCGTGGCTGCCAGGTGCCGGGAGGGAGAGCAGTGGGGAGTGTGTGGGGTGTGCTTTTGGGGGTGATGCAAACGGTCTAAAGTTGATTGTGGTGATGGTTGCACGACGCTGTGAATACACTAAAAAGCATCGAATTGTGTGCTTTACGTGGGTGAGCTGCATGGCATATGAATTACATCTTAATAAAGCTGTTTGAAAAATCACAGCGCCTAGATAGGGTTGTTAAAAGTATCCGTTATTTTCTGTAGAATATTTAAAATAGTGCCTGAGACATGCTGGATGTTCAATAAATGTCAGCTATTAAAAAATAATACATTCCTTTTCAGCACCTGAAGCCCTGCCTCCTCCAGGAAGCCACTGGGCCCCAACAGGAAAGGCCTCTGCGGAGGCTTCCTCGAGACCCCTGCCCCTGCTGTCAGCCACAGCCACTCTCTCCTGCCTTATTTCTGTTTAACTCTGAGTTTCAGGCAGACGTCTCTGTCCGTGGCTTTTTTTTGTTTTGTTTTTCTGGGGACAGGGTCTCACTCTGTTGCCCAGGCTAGAGTGTAGTGGTGGGATCACGGCTCACTGCAGCCTTGAACTTCTGGGCTCAAGTGTCCTCCCGCCTCAGCCTTCAGAGGAGCTGGGACCACAGGTACCCACCACCCCCATGCCCAGCCCTGATTTTAATAGTTACCCTGGAGGGGACCCAGCAGCGGCCTCCTCCTCTTCTCCCCTTTCCTCCTCCTCCTGCTCCTCCTCCTCCCCCTCCCCCTCTTCTTCCCCCTCCCTCCTCCCCTCCCCTTCCCCCTCCTCCTCCTCTTCTTCCCCCTCCTTCCTCCTCTCCCTCTCCGTTCTCCCCATCTTCTTCCCCCTCCCTCCTCCCCCTCTTCCTCCCCCTCCCTCCTCCTCTCCCACTCCCTCTCATCCTCCTCTTCTTCCCCTTCCCTCCTCCCCTCCCCCTCCTCCTCCTCTTCTCCTTCTCCCTCCTCCCCCTGTTCTTCCCTCTCCCTCCTCCTCCTCCTCCTCCCTTTGTACCGGGCACCTTCTGGTTTCCTGCCGTTTTGGAGGTCGCCCCCTTCTTGTCCTCCCTCCACTCACTTATCTGTGACTCCCAAGCTCCCCTGTTGCCCCCTGCCCCTCTAATACAGGTGAGGTCAGCAGCCAGACTCTCTCCCTCTTTCCTCTTTCTCTCCTCTCTCTCTTTCCTCTCTGTCTGTCTCTCCCCTGTCTTTCCTCTCTCTCTCCTCTCCCTCTTTCCTCTCTCTTCTCTCTCCCCTCTGCTTCCTCTCTCCTCTCTTTCTCTTGTTTCTCTTCCTTCTTTCTCTTTCTTCTCTCTCTCTCTCCCCCACCCTCTCTGTCACACACACACACGCACGCACACACACACACTGTTGTTTGCTCCCTGCCACAGGTAACGTGGGCGACGGGCATCATAAATGGTGGTGTTCAGCTCCTTACGGCTGGAACTGGGAAGGCCTCCCGGGCCCCTGGCTGGGGCTGCCCCCATAAAGCATGTTGATTTCTGATCCGGAGGACAGAATGGCAAATCCATTGACCAAAATTTGCAGTTAACATTAAACCGACAGAACGGCTAATAATTCAGATGATATTAAAGCTATACAACTTTGTCTGAGTAAATTAGAAGAATAAAATGAGATTTATTAAGGGCAAAGTCAGCGCAATCTCACAAAAGAGAAGGAATCAGAAATAGAAAAGGAGGAAATTTGGAACAAGGGCAGCATAGAGACAGCTGGGTGGTCACCCCTGATGAGAAATTAAATATTAATCACAATAACAAGGCCTCCAGTTGCACCTGGGGAGCACCTCATAGCTTCCGCAGAGACACCCTGTCTCAGGGACTCCAGGCTATGGTGGGGGGGCGGGGGGCTCTTGGCCTTGTGGTGCTGGCCAGGGCCTGAGCTGGGCTGGGGCTGGGGCTGGGCTGAGGCTGGGGCTGTGTTAGGGTTGAGCTAGGACTGAGGCTGGGCTGAGGCTGGGCTGGGGCTGGGCAGGGGTTGGGCAGGGTTTGGACTGGGGCTGGGCGGGGCCTGGAGGAGCTCAACGATTTGCTCAAGGCTGCAGAGCCAGGAAGTGGCAGAACTAAGGCTTGGACCTGGAGCTGCTGAATTCTGGAGCCCCGAATTCTTCCAACTGTTCAGCAACTTTCTGTGAGCCCCTGTGTGTGCGAGGAGTGGAGGGTGCCACGATCAAGGCGGTTCCTGCCCCCAAGAGGTGTAGCCCAGGGGAGAGATCAAGAAGTCAGCATGCATTTATCCTGCAGCGATGAGTCCTCCCACGGGGGATCCTTGGGGCTCCGGGGGTGCAGAGTCCTCCCACGGGGGATCCTTGGGGCTCCAGGGGTGCAGAGTCCTCCCACAGGGGATCCCGGGGGCTCCGGGGGTGCAGAGTCCTCCCACAGGGGATCCTGGGGGCTCCGGGGGTGCAGAGTCCTCCCACGGGGGATCCTGGGGGCTCCAGAGGTGCAGAGTCCTCCCACGGGGGATCCCGGGGGCTCCGGGGGTGCAGAGTCCTCCCATGGAGGATCCCGGAGGCTCTGGGGGTGCATGGGAGTCCTCATAATCTCCCCATCCTGGGGGCCCAGGGCAGGCTGGACGGGAGTGGCCAGGAGGGAGCTGGGCCTCGCAGGTGTGATGTGGTGGAAGTGTTCCCGGCTGATGGAGCAGCATGCTCAAAGGCCAGCACCCCTGGGGAGCTGCAGGTCTTTCCGTCCAACAGGAACCTGTGTTCAGCTCAAGCGGGACAGTGGGCACCAATGCGCCTGGAGAGCTGGAGACAGATGGGGCTTGAAAGTCACGCCAAGGGGTCTGGATCTCACCTTGTGGGCACTGGGGAGCCTTGGAGAGGGGGATGACAGGCAGGGCCAGAGGGCAGACTTGGCCTTTAGAAGATCTCAGGGGCTGGATTGAAGGGGTTAATTCCTGCAGCGGGGAGGCTGATGTTTTTTTTTTTTTTGAGACGGAGTCTCGCTCTGTCTCCCAGGCTGGAGTGCAGTGGCGCGATCTCGGCTCACTGCAAGCTCCGCCTCCCGGGTTCACGCCATTCTTCTGCCTCAGCCTCTCCGAGTAGCTGGGACTACAGGCGCCCCCCACCACGCCCAGCTAATTTTTTTGTATTTTTAGTAGAGATGGGGTTTCACCGTGGTCTCGATCTCCTGACCTCGTGATCCGCCCGCCTCGGCCTCCCAAAGTGCTGGGATTACAAGCTTGAGCCACTGCGCCTGGCCGGTCTCTATCTCCTGACCTCGTGATCCCCCCGCCTCGGCCTCCCGAAGTGCTGGGATTACGAGCGTGAGCCACCGCGCCCGGCCGATGCTGATGTTTACAGCATGTCCCTCAGGGCTTGTAGATGAGTGGAAAGAGCCCAACTCCAATAAGATGAAGTAAATAGAAGGGAATTTAGCGGCTCACAGAACTGGGAAACGCAGGCCTTCAGGTGTGGCTGGTCAAGGGTACCATTGAGATCTCCTCTCTGGGTCCCTCTCTTTCTGGGGATGGATTTCTTCCTTGCTGCTGGGGACAGTGGCCACCAGATGTTCTAAACGCCCATCCTCCCAGCATTGTGACCCAAAGGGTGAGAGCGATCATTCTGTCTGGGAGAGAAGTTCCAGGAAAGACCGAGTCATGTGCCCAAGCTGCTCGGCATGGCCAGGGGGTCAGCTGGTGTCATGCTTGGGACGGGTCGGCTCCATGACTGGCAGCTCGGCTCTGGCCACGGTGCACCAGGGATGCTGGGGCAGGTGATGGGCTGGCATGCTTTGTGCAGCCACTGGTCCAGGCAGTGCACTGGGGAGAGGCTTGGGCCTGCATCGGGGGCAGTGGGGAGTGAGCTTGGTGAAGGACTTCCAGAGACATCTAGAAGGTCAAATAGGCAGGATTTGGTGATTGACCAGATGTAGAAAGAAGGTGGGATCAAGAAATGCTTTCCAGGGCCGGGCACGGTGGCTCACGCCTGTAATCCCAACGCTTTGGGAGGCCGAGGCAGGCAGATCACCTGAGGTCAGGAGTTCGAGACCAGCCTGACCAACATGGTGAAACTCCATCTCTACTAAAAATACAAAAATTAGCCAGGTGTGGTGGCATGCATCTGTAATCCCAGCTATTCTGGAGGTTGAGGCAGGAGAATTGCTTGAGGTTTCAGTGAGCTGAGATTGTACCACTGCACTGCAGGCGGGGCAACACAGAGAGACTCCATCTCAAAAAAAAAAAAAAGAAAGAAAGAAAAGAAATGATTTCCAGAGTTCTGCTTTGATCAACTGGTTGGACAGTTGGTGTCATTCTCTGCGGTAGGAGACTGAGTAAGGGGAGCGGTTCCTACAGGGTGTCTGGAGGTGCTGGCATCCAAAGAGAGACATTTAGGGATCATCCATGGGGGGGGTTATTCGAGGTAAGGTCACAGGTGAGCTCCCCTAGGGAGGGGGAGTGAGTGAGAGGGCAAGAGGGCCTCGAAGTGAACCTCTAGGAGCCCCACAGCTGTGGGCTGGGTCAATGGGGGCTGAGACAGAGAAGTCAAGGAGGCAGGAGGAGAAGCGGGGGTCTGGGGAGCCCTGGGAAGAGAGCTTCAAGGGGGAGAAGGTGGGCACCTGTGTCTCAGGTGCCGCAGCACAGCAGGCTTGGCTGGACCTTGGCTGAGTCTGCAGCCTGGCACTGTCTGCCTTCCCCGGCTCCCAGCATGACTCGCAGCTCTTCTTCCCACCATGCCAGCCTGGCACTGGGTCTCCGTTGTGGATCTCACGCGCTGGGCCGTCACTGGACTCAGGTTACCCTGGCTGGTTGTGCAGAGCTTGCTGTGCCCAGCCTGGACACCCCCGGAGGAGGAGAGCAGTGGGCATCAGACCTCTCCCGCACCCTTTCGTCTTCCCATGAGTCTGACCACACAGTGCGGGCTGCCCACTCGTGAGCCCCTGGGGGAAGGGCTAACGTTATCTGCATTTTGCATGTGGGGAAAATGAGGCTGAGAAAGGGGTCAGGAGCTGAGGATGGAAAGAGCTAAGATGGGTCTCCAGGAAAGCCCCCCTCCTGCTTCCTGCACTATTCATGAGACCCCTCCATAGGGCTGAAGCCCACCCAGTGAGGGAAACGCCGATGATGAGGGAGGGAGGGACCTCTCAGCGCCCAAGAATGCGACCAGCCTCCCAGGGCGGGGTATCTGCATGGGGACAGGCCTGGGGTCCCCTGCAGGCCAGACAGAAGGAGCCACTGAGGGCCCAGCTGGCAGACCATAGCCTGGGAGGTGGGGGCAGCGCGGTGGCGGGGGCGATGGCTCTGATGGTGGGCGAGGACCGGGTGCCGCCAAGGAGTGATAACGATGGGTTGAGTCAAAGCCGCCCCGCGTTTCACCGGTGCTGGCATCTCCAGCAGCACCGTGCCAATTAAAGATGAGTTGAGCGTATCGTTAGTTTCCAAATCGTCAAGAATCTCATTAGGGGAGTCTTAGATCCACCCCAGCAGCTCTGCCGATTGTCCACACTGGAGCTGCCAGGCTGGGGGCGGGGAGCGTTGCTGCGTGCTGATGAGCTGTAGCGGGGTTTTGCCAGGCAGGGCGCTGGATTGAACCGGCCCAGCAGTGCCCAGGTCCTCGGTCTCCTGGCTGACTGGTCAGTGGTCCTCAGCCTGTGTCTCCCCCCTCCAGTGGGGTGATGGGCTAGACTGGTCAGAAATCTACTGGGAGTCAGTTCGGATGCCACATTTCCACTAGACTTGGCCGAGGGGCCATCTCGTCTACCCCATTGTTTTATAATGGGAGAAGCAGAGGCGCACAGAGGCAGGGGAGCCCCTGGGATGCACAGGGGCTGGAAGAGACCCCTAGAGGTTGGTCTAATCCAACCCTAAAGCGGATTTGACTCCCGTCTCTGCTGTCTCAGCCAAGTGACCATTTCACTTGTGCCTTTTTTTTTTTTTTTTGAGACCGAGTCTCGCTCGGTCGCCAGGCTGGACTGCAGTAGCGTGATCTTGGCTCACTGCAACCTCCGCCTCCTGGGTTCAAGCGATTCTCCTGCCTCAGCCTCCCAAGTATCCCAAGTAGCTGGGATTACAGGCACCCGCCACCATGCCTGGCTAATTTTTGTATTTTTAGTACAGATGGGGTTTTGCCATGTTGGCCAGGCTGGTCTTGAACTCCTGACCTCAAGTGATCTGCCTACCTCGGCCTCCCAAAGTGCTGGGATTACAGGCGTGAGCCACCGCGCCCAGCTGTGCCCCATTTATAACAAAGAGGCCCCACCCTTCGCGTGGCCCCTTGTTCCATCTGTGCCCATCAGAGTCCTTTAATAACGAGTCACAGAGACCTGGCTCAAATTTGCTGAGGTGAGAATGGAATTTCCTGGAAGTCAGGACTCTGTGGTTTTGCAACAGAAGGAAGGCTCAGAGATCCCAGGACGTCTCTAGCCTCATGCCTGCTGCTGTCAGCACATCTACCTCTGGCCGAGCAGCCTCTTCCTCCTGGGGGGTGGGGATGGGGTTACTGGGGGACAGAGAGCTCCAGAGACACATGCCATGCCATCTGCCGCCGGGCGGGATCTTTCTTTAGCCTCAGCTGGGAAAACCCCATGGAAGGACTGTGCATGGCCTGGCTGGGTCAGGTGCTCACCCTGAGTTCACACGGCAGCTTCCATTAGAACTGCGTGGCTGGGGTTTATTCATTCATCTCACGTTCACTAAGACTGGGCTCTGTGTCAGCCATTGTTCTGTATCTAGCTGGGAGAGGCAGACCATAAACAAGGGAACCAGTAATAAAGATAATTCAGATAGTGATAGCTGCTCTAAAGATGGCAAGCAGGCATGCGTGTAATCCCAGCACTTTGGGAGGCTGAGGCGGGTGGATCACGAGGTCAAGAGTTCAAGACCAGTCTGGCCAACATGGTGAAACCGCATCTCTACTAAGAATACAAAAATTAGCCAGGCATGGTGGCATGTGCCTGTAATCCCAGCTACTCGGGAGGATGAGGCAGGAGAATCTCTTGAATCCAGGAGGCGGAGGTTGCAGTGAGCCGAGATGGCATAGCTGCACTCCAGCCTGAGCAACAGAGCAAGACTCCGTCTCGAAAAAGAAAAAAGAAAAGATGACGAGCAGGGTGCAGTGAGGGGTGATGTTAGCTAGGACGGTCAGGGAGGCCACAGGTAGTTGTGGAGGAAGAGCGCTCCGGGCAGAGGGAACAGAGAGTGCAGAGGCCCTGGAGCAGGAACAGGTTTAGTGTGGATCAGAAAGGTGGCCAGTGCGGGCCGGGTGCGGTGGCTCACACCTGTAATCCCAGAACTTTGGGAGGCCAAGGCGGTGGATTGCCTGAGCTCAGGAGTTCAACACTAGCCTGGGCTACATGGTGAAACCCTCATCTCTACTAAAATACAAAACATTAGCCGGGCTTGGTGACACATGCCTGTAGTCCCAGCTGCTTGGGAGGCTGAGGCACAAGAATTGCTTGAATTTGGGAGGCAGATGTTGCAGTGAGCTGAGATCGGGCCACTGCACTCCAGCCTGGGCCACAGAGCAGCAAAACTCTGTCTCCAAAAAAAAAAAAAAAAAAAAAAGAAAAGAAAAAGAAACGAAAGAAAGGTGGCCCATGTGGCTGTTGGTGCATGATAAATTTGAAGCCGTCCCTATAAACTTTGTGTGTGTGTGTGACAGGGTCTTGCTTGTCACACACACACTCCAATGTGGAGTGCAGTGGCATGCTTGTAGATCACTGCAGCCTCAACCTCCTGGGCTGAAATGATCCTTCTGCCTCAGCCTCCTGAGTAGCTGGGACCACAGGTGCATACCACCACACCCTACTATTTTTTTTTTTTTTTTTTTTTTTTTTGTAGAAATGGGGTCTCACAGTTGCCCGGGCTGGTCTTGAACTCCTGGGTTCAAGCGATCCTCCTTCCTTGGCCTTCCAAAGTGCTGGGATTACAGGTGTGAGCCACTGTGCTTGGCCATGCCTATAAACTTTATACAATTAATCAGAGGCTGGGCACGGTGGCTCACGCCTGTAATCCCAGCACTTAGGGAGGCCAAAGTGAGTGGATCACTTGAGGTCAGGAGTCCAAGACCAGCCTGTCCAACATGGTGAAACCCCATCTCTACTAAAAATGCAAAATTAGCTGTGCATGGTGGTGGGTACCTGTAATCCCAGCTACTAGGGAGATCCAGGCAGGAGAATTGCTTGAACCTGGGAGGTGGAGGTTGCAGTGAGCCGAGATAGCGCCATTGCACTCCAACCTGGGCAACAAGAGTGAAACTCTGTCTCAAAATAATAATAATAATAAAATCAGGGAAGAAGATGGGGAGAAATGAAAATACACCATATGCTTGTGGCAGATTCAGCGTCCATCACTGGGTCCGTTTGCTCTCAGATCCACTTCCTCATAGCTGTTGGGTGCCTATTGTCCCAGAATCATGTAGAATCTAGATTATAGCTCCCTTTCCTCTACAGATGACAACTTGAACATCACCAAATGTTTTCGCTTTGAGATATTCCTTCAGGGTCTGGCCACCAATGAAACAACTGATGCCAGCTGACCCGAAGGACTCCACGAGGAACTGACTCACGAAAGAATGCCGTTTCTACACTTCTCTCACCCCAACCCATCAATGACCCCAGTTACCCAGCCCCTCACCCTCCATGATCCCCTTAAAAACCCCAGTCCAGGGCCAGGCGCCGTGGCTCATGCCTGTAATCCCAGCACTTTGGGAGGCCGAGGTAGGTGGATCACCTGAGGTCAGGAGTTCGAGACCAGCCTGGCCAACATGGCGAAACCCCGTCTCTACTAAAAATACAAAAATTAGCCAGGCATGGTGGCACGCGCCTGAAATCCAGCTACTCGGGAGGCTGAGGCAGGAGAATCCCTTGAGTCTGGGAGGCGGAGGTTGCAGTGAGCCAAGATCGCGCCACCGCACTCCAGCCTGAGTGACATAGTGCCTCGCGAGTGGCAGGCATGATAACAAACTCCGGAGGGTCACAGGCAGGTTCGAGTTGCCATTGCTGGGGTGGTTCTGTCGTGCCAGGAGGCTCTCCGAGACCGGTTTCTGGTCACTGCCTGGTCCGCTGGTGCGATGGCGTTGCTCCGAAGCATGTGGGGCGTGCTGAGGGCCCTGGGAAGGTCTGGGCGGAGCTGTGTACCACCTGTGGAAGTCGACCGCACTTCCCCTTCAGTTTTATATATTTATGGAAATGGTTTTCGCCTGTCTTGGCAAGTTATCCAAAGAAACTTGTAACTTCTTACCTTCGATTTTCTAAAGAACAACTACCCATATTTAAAGCTCAGAACCTAGATGCAAAAAATACAGAACTAATTAGAAGAATCACCAAGCATTGGAGGGAACTTCTCAATTCAGAGGGAAAAAATATATGAAGATGCTTATAAGGTGAACTTGCAGGCATACAAAGAAGAGATAAGCAGAATTCAAGAACAGCTAACTCCAAGTCAGATTATGTCTTCGGAAAAAGAAATCATGCAGGAACATTTAAAAAGGAAAGCTTTATTAAAAAAGAGAGTTAACACTGCTTGGAAAACCAAAATGACCTCGTTCAGTTTATAACATTTACGTAGCTGAAAGCTTCCAAGAAGCTAAGGATGGTTCACCGCAGGCGAGGCTGAAGACTGTAAATGAAAACTGGAAAAATCTGTTTGGTTCTCAAAAGAAAGTTTATATTCAACTTGCTAAAGATGATAAAATTCATTATTATAATGAAATGAAGTCTTGAGAAAAACAAATGTTTGAAGTTGGATGAAAGGATCTTCTACGTTGCAAAATAAAGCAACCACCAAAAGATGGCACTGAGAAGTGTTAGAAGTTCACAGTGGATAGGCACAAGAAACCAGCTGGGTCTCAACACCTGAAGCTATTGTAAAATTAGAAAGGATAAAGTCGGTAAACCTTTTATATTCAATTTATTTTTCTTCAGCTCATGGACTTCTGCCAGTGTAATACTTGCTTTGGAAAACCCAGATAAAGGTTTATGCAAAATTTATTTTGTGTTTAGGAACTACTGAAGATCAGAGTAATCCATGCCAATGTGAATCATTTTACCTTTGATAAAGGTAAATCAGACTATGAGGTTTTTTGTTATACAGGATGATGACTGTGGAAAGAGTATTGTTGTTTCCTTATATTATGGAAGCAGGAGCTTCCTTTTCAAAATTGTTACAAATTGTAGAAGCCACAGTGTTCTGTGATATAATTGTGCATTTTTCAAAAAGCAGCCAGAACTCATCTAGGTAAATTCCAGTTCCTAGGTATAATTAATATTATATTCAGAGTTGATGGTTATACACATAAGTGATGGCTGGTTTTAGTTGCAACTTTTTATAAAAGGGACTGAGAAATTTATAAACCTTTTTCTCACTGTCTTTTTTTCTAAAATAAAAACTAATAAATTATGTACCAGATCTATGCATATTATTTTATGTTGCATAGGATAAAAATTTTAATCTTTAACTTTACATTGTCTAATTATATATTTTAAGATTAAACATTTGTTTTACAGCTTTCCCCCTACCCTTTTTTTTTGTCCTGGAGACAGAGTCTCGCCCTATCACCCAGGCTGGAGTGCAGTGGTGTGATCTGGGCTCACTGCAACCTCCACCTCCCAGATTCCAGCCATTCTCCTGCCTCAGCCTCCCGGGTAGCTGGGACTAAGGTGTGCACCACCATGCCTGGCTAATTTTTATATTTTTTAGTAGAGACGGGGTTTCACCATATTGGCCAGGCTGGTCTCAAACTCCTGACCTCGTGATCCTCCTGCCTCGGCCTCCCAAAGTGCTGGGATTACAGGCGTGAACCACCATGCCTGGCGCTTTTCCCTTTTTTTAAGTAAGGAAATATATTTTTTTCGGAATTATTTTCTCTCATGTGAGTATATTGATCCAGAAAGAGAACGTGGATTGTATATATTTTAAAATGAGAAATCTAAAAAAAGAAAAGTATCCAAAGTCTCTGGAATTTGAAACACTTTACATAACGTATTAAAGCCTGTATAAGAGACAGCCAGCTATGGCCTGTGGACCAAATCCAGCCTGCTGCCTGCTTTCTGTGTCCTGTGAGCTAGGAATTGTGTTTATAATTTTAAATGCTTTGTTTTTAAATACTTTTATGATACATGAAAATTAACATGAATATTTAGTGTTCATAAATAAAGTTTATTGGAACACAACCAAAAAAAAAAAAAAAACCCAAAACACCCCAGTTCAGAACTCCTTGGGGAGATGGATTTGAGGGTCTCCTCCCATCTCCCCACTTGGCTCCCAGCGATCCTGAAACTCTTTCTCTGCTGCAAACCCTGCTGCCTCCACGCATTGGTCTGTGACTGCATAACAGGCACACAAACTTGTGGGCCCACGTGCAGCTCCTCCCTCCTGAGTGTGACCTTGGGTGAGCCCTGAGTCCTTGAGGGGCCTCCGTTTCCTCATCTGTGAAATGGGGGTCACGCCTCCTGCCCTGCAGAGTTGCTGTGACAGTGATGACATGTGGAGCACTGGCATGGTCTGCCAGCGTGTGGGGCCAGGATGGAACTCTTCCCCATTGCCGCTCCCCTGGTGTTTGGATTCCTGGTCCGGGGCACATTTCTCCTCCCCCAGCCTGGACCAAGTCTGCTCTTAAGTGTGTGCTTTCAAGTGGACAGGAGGCCCAGAGCAGGGAGGGCAGCGCACGCTTACTTTCAGAATTTCTGACCTCCAGAGACAAGGATGCCAGGACCTCCACTGGGGGCCACCACGGCAAACCTTCCCACTGTCAGGACACCCCACATGGCCCCCGGGATCTGCCTGGATTGTGAAGGTCTTTGACTCTCATGCCCAGTGTCATCGGGTAAATTGTGTCCCCCAAATTCATATGCTAAAGTTCTCACCCCCAGGACCTCAGAATATGGCTGTATTTGGAGACAGAATCTTTTTATTTTTATTTTATTTTATTTTATTTTATTTTATTTTATTTCATTTTATTTTATTTTCTGGAGACAGGGTCTCACTCTGTCACCCAGGCTGGAGTGCAGTGGCCCCATCAGGACTCACTGCAGCCTCTGTCTCCTGGGCTCAAGCAATGCTCCTGCCTCAGCCTCCTAAGTAGCTGGGACCACAGGCATGCACCACCATGCCTGGCTAATTTTTAAAAATTCTTTTGTAGATATGGGGTCTTACCATGTTGCCCAGGCTTGTCTTGAACTCCTGGCCTCAAGCAATCCTCCTGCCTCAGTCTCCCAAAGTGCTGGGATTACAGGTACCAGCCACTGTGTCTGGCCAGAGACAGGGTCTTTAAAGAGATAATGGAGGGAAAATGAGGTCACTAGGGTGGGCTCTGATCCAATCTGACTGGAGTCCTTCTAAGAAGAGATTAGGACACAGATGCTCACGGAAAGACAATCACGTGAGGACATGGGGAGAAGATGCTGTCTGGAAGCTGAGGAGGAGGCCTCAGGGGGAACCAGCCCCACCCATACCTTGACCTTGGACTTCCAGCCTCCAGGATCGTGGGAAATAAACGTCTGTTGTTTCAGCCGCCTGGTCTGTGAGAGTTTGTTATGGTGGCCCAAGCAAACTGACCCACCGAGGAATTTCACTTTTGATCTTATGGGTGGTGGGGTCAGTGGGGGCTTTGAAGCCTTGGTCCAACACGGGGCTGGGGGCTCCTTGGCTGCAGGGCAGAGGGGGCACTCCATGGGGAGAGGCCCAGGCTGGGAGGCCAGTGTGTAGGTGTGTGTCTGTGTAGCAGTGTGTGTGTGTATGTAGGGGTGTGTGTGTGTGTAGGGGTGTGTGTGCCTGTGTAGATGTGTGTGTGTGTAGGGGTGTGTGTGTGTGTATCTGTAGGTGTGTGTATACCTAGGGGTGTGTGTAGGGATGTGTGTAGGTGTGTGTGTAGCGGTGTGTGTAGGGGTGTGTAGGTGTGTGTGTAGGGGTGTGTGTAGGGGTGTGTAGGGGTGTGTAGGGGTGTGTGTAGGGGTGTGTGTACGTGTGTGTAGGGATGTGTGTAGGGGTGTGTGTAGGTGTGTGTGTAGGGGTGTGTGTATGTAGGGGTGTACGTGTGTGTAGGGGTGTGTAGGTGTGTGTGTAGGGTTGTGTGTAGGGGTGTACGTGTGTGTAGGGATGTGTGTAGGGGTGTGTGTAGGTGTGTGTAGGGGTGTGTGTAGGGTGTGTGTGTAGGTGTATGTGTGTGTAGGGGTGTGTAGGTGTGTGTGTAGCGGTGTGTGTAGGGGTGTGTAGGTGTGTGTAGGGGTGTGTGTAGGGGTGTGTGTAGGGGTGTGTGTAGGGGTGTGTGTAGGGGTGTGTGTGTAGGTGTATGTGTGTGTAGGGGTGTGTGTACGTGTGTGTAGGGGTGTGTGTAGGGGTGTGTGGGGGTGTGTGTAGCGTTGTGTGTAGGGGTGTGTAGGTGTGTGTGTAGGGGTGTGTGTAGGTGTGTGTAGGTGTGTGTAGGGGTGTGTGTAGGGGTGTGTAGGGGTGTGTGTAGGTGTATGTGTGTGTAGGGGTGTGTGTAGGGGTGTGTAGGTGTGTGTAGGGGTGTGTAGGGGTGTGTGTAGGTGTGTGTAGCAGTGTGTGTAGGTGTGTGTGTAGCGGTGTGTGTAGGGGTGTGTGTAGGGGTGTGTGTAGGGGTGTGTGTAGGGGTGTGTGTAGGGGTGTGTGTAGGTGTATGTGTGTGTAGGGGTGTGTGTAGGGTGTGTGTATAGGTGTATGTGTGTGTAGGGGTGTGTGTACGTGTGTGTAGGTGTGCGTGTGTGTGTGTAGGGATGTGTGTGTGTGTGTGAGTGCGGGTGGCGGGAGGGTGCTCCAGCCCCAAGTGGGATGATAAGAGCGCGAGGAGGGGAGGGGGCCAGTTGGAACCGTCTGAGCGGCGGGGGAGTCCGGGTATGAAGCCGGCACCACGTTAGCAGAACCGACTTCCTGAAGGGCCCCACCTGGGTGGAGCCGTGAGTGTGAACAGTTTCCGCTTCCCCCGGAAGCTGGCGTCGTGCAGAAACCCTCACCCGCCTGAGCGGGTTCCTGGGCCTCCGGTCACTCTCTGTGGCAGGGTCTGGCTCCGTGTCAAACATCCTCATCCAATGCCTGCAGTTGCTCTTGCCCCCAGGTCTGGACCAGGCAGTGAGGGATGGGCCTGGCCGGCCCCTCTGCCCCCGACAGCCCCCACGCGAGCCCCTCTTGTGCCGGGGGCAGGGAGATGGGCCGGTGGGAGAGGTGACAGCATCCAGCCCTCCCTGGCCACCTGCAGGGTCCCCACCATGGCGGCTGCTTTGCTGCTAACTCCTCCCAGGGACCCCAAGTCCCCATTGCTCTCGGGGGGCCCCTCTCTCATCTGAACTGCCTCGGAGGAGGGATGCATCTCTCGCGGAGCACCCCTCCAGGCCTGTGACTCTGGACTTGCTCTCCCGCCCCCGCCCGGGCCTCAGGGCTCAGGAGGCCTTGATGAAGCAAGCAGGTGAACTGCACCCTGGAGCCTCCGACGGGGCGGCCACAGAAGAGCCCAGAAAACCAGGTCCGAGGCAGACACAAGATCCAGGCCCCGGCAGGCTCCGTGTCTGCCGAGGGCTTCCTGGGTCATAGACGGCACCTTCCCGCCGTGGCCTCTTGTGGGAAAGGGGTGAGGGAGCCCTCTGGGGCTCCTTTTATTTTTAATTTTTTTACTTTTTGAAATGAAGTTTTGCTTTTGTTGCCCAGGCGGGAGTGCAGTGGCGCAACCTGGGCTCACCGCAACCTCCGCCTCCCGGGTTCAAGGGATTCTCCTGCCTCAGCCTCCCGGTAGCAGGGATTATAGGCACCAGCCACCACGCCCAGCTAATTTTTTGTATTTTTGGTAGAGATGGGGTTTCACCATGTTGGCCAGGCTGGTGTCAAACTCCTGACCTCAGGTGATCCACTCGCCTTGGCCTCCCAAAATGCTGGGGGTTACAGGCGCGAGCCACCGCTCCCGGCCGGCCGTGAAATTCGTATTTTTAAACCTTGTATAAATGGTGTTTTGCTGTCCGTGACATTCAGCAACTTGTTCTTCTCACCCCACAGTACCCTTCTGAGGTTAAGCCGCGCTGATAGACGCAGGTGTGGTTCATCTGGAATCTGCTGGTGTGAACTGCGCGGCGGCGTCCCCCACCAGGCACCACAGGTGATTCATTCGTTTCCTTGAAAAGGCGCGTGGATGCTGTTTCTAGCTTCCCGTTATCCCCAGCGATGCTGCACCTGCCCCAGGACACACGCCAGGGTGGAGCCGCCGGGCATGGAGCAGGTGTAGTCTCAACCGCAGGAGAAACAGCCGGGCAGCCTCTGAAGGGACGCGCCACTCGGTGCTCCTGCCAGGGGGAGACGCACTGAGGCTCTCGGTCCTCGCCAACACCCCCTTGTGCCACACTCAGGCCCGGCGGGTGGTGTGGGGGCCGCACCTCACGGAGGTCTCCGTCCACGTTGCCCCCGTTGTGACCGCAGCGGGCGCCTCTTGGTAGCAGCTACCGGCCTCCTCTTCTGGGACTCGCCGGAGGGTTTCCATGTCACCCGCTCCGACGGGGCTGTCCATCTCCCCTTGATCTGTGGGACTCCCCGTCCGTCTCAGGTATGAACCCTTTGTCGGTGATAGGGGTGCCAGATATCCTCTCTGTGTCTGTGGCTTGTCTTGCTGCGTTGTTTATGGTGCGTTTTTGTCACGCAGACGTTTCTAATTTTGCTCTGTCTGGACTGGGCAATCTTTCTGTTCGTGATTTGTGCTTTTGGTGTTTATGTACAAACTCTTTCCTGGTCCAGAGAGCATAAAAAAGTTTGCTTTGTGCGCTGAGGTCTCTAATTCATCTCACAGGAGTTTGTGGCGGGTTGGGGCAGAGGCTTGGTTTGGCGTTTTCCATCAGGTGAGTCCGTTTCCCCAGATTGACTGCACAGCGCGTGCTCCACGGGGTCCCACGCTGGCCTCTGTGAGAGGCTGTGTTGCTAGACCTCCGTCTGCTCAAAGGTTCCGGGTGATGAATGGGGCGATTTGAGTTTCTGGAAGCCAAGGGGAGGGGCCCAGGATTGCAGGACCAGAGAGAGGTGAGGGGGACCTGGGGTGACAGGTGGCTGCCCCACGCATAGGTGGCTAGATCCCGGGGAAGGGGTGGCAGGTGGGGAACTCCTGGGGGGTGCAGTGGGAATAATACAACAAACCAAGACTCGAGACCAGCCTGGGCAGCACGGCGAGACCTGTCTCTACAGGTTATACAAGCATTAGCCGGGTGTGGTGATGCAAGCCTGTCATCCCAGCGCTTTGGGAGGCCAAGGTGGGGGAGGGAGGTCACCTGAGGTCAGCCTGGGCGACATGGCGAAACTCTGTCTTTACTAAAAATACAAATATTAGCCAGGCGTGGTGGTGGGTGCCTGTAATCCCCGCACTTGGGAAGGCTGAGGTGGGCGGATCACTTGAGGTCAGGAATTCGAGACCAGCCTGGCCAACACAGTGGAACCCCGTCTCTACTAAAAATACAAAAATTAGCAGGGTGCAGTGGCTGATGCCTGTAATCCCAGCACCTTGGGAGGCTGAGGCGGGCAGATCACCTGAGCTCAGGAGTTCGAGACCAGCCTGGCCAACATGGTGAGTCCCCGTCTCTACTAAAAATACAAAATTAGCTGGGCGTGGTAGCAGGCACCTGTAGTCTCAGCTACTCGGGAGGCAGAGGCATGAGAATCATTTGAACCCAGGAGGCGGAGGTTACAGTGAGCCAAGATCACACCACTGCACTCTAGCCGGGGTGACAGAGCAAGATTCTGTATCAAAACAAAAACAAATGAAGAAAGGAGACATTCCAAAGGGAAGGACAGCATTCAGGTCTGTTTTTGGGGTTCGGTGATGATATAAGCATCCTTCACGCCCACAAAAGCTTCCTGGAAGTCCACTGCATACACAAAGGCCCTGTTTGAGGGTGGGTCTTCAAGGCAGGCGAGCACAGGGCCTCACGTTGGGGCCCCCAGCTCCCTGCCAGCTCAGCCTGTCTGATCCGTGAGACCTCTCTGCCCTCAGGTCCCCCCCCAGGAAGTGAGGCGTGTGAAGTAAGGTAGAGGAGGTGGGGTGGAGGCAGTGGGCTTGTGTTGTCAAAGTCAGCCCAGGCTCACCATCTACCTGCTATGCCAGCGAGGGTCACAGAGGCGCCCAGGCTCGCTCAAGGCCACGGGGCAAGTTAGAAGAGTGAGAAGCAGGGCTGGTGAGGCGACTCACACCTATAATCTCACTGCTTTGGGGGCCCAAGGCAAGAGGATCCCGTGATCCCAGGAGGTTGAGACCAGCCTGGGCAACATAGCAAGACTCTATCTCTGTAAAATTCGTTTAAAAAATTAGCTGGGGGGTCCGGGCGCGGTGGCTCACACCTGTAATCCCAGCACTTTGGGAGGCTGAGGCGGGTGGATCACGAGGTCAGGAGATCGAGACCATCCTGGCTAACACGGTGAAACCCCATCTCTACTAAAAAAAAAAGAAAAATACAAAAAAGCCGGGCGTGGTGGCAGGCACCTGTAGTCACAGCTGCTGAGGCAGGAGAATGGCGTGAACCTGGGAGGCGGAGCTTGCAGTGAGCCGAGATTGCGCCACTGCACTCCATCCTGGGTGACAGAGCGAGACTCCGTCTCAAAAAAAAAAAAAAAAAATTAGCTGGGGGTCGGCAGCCCCAGCACTCTGGGAGGCCAAAGCAGGAGGATCACTTGTGGTCAGGATTTCAAGACCAGCCTGGCCACGATGGTGAAACCCACGTCTCTACTAAAAATACAAAAATTAGCCAGGCATGGTGGTGCAAGTCTGTAATCCCAGCTATTGGAGGCAGGAGAATCACTTGAACCCAGAAGGCAGATGTTGCAGTGAGCTGAGATCACGCCACTGCACTCCAGTGTGGGTAACAAAGCCAGACCCTGTCTAAAAAAAAAAAAAAAAGCCAGGCATGGTGGCGCACACCTGTAATCTCAGTTACTCAGGAGACTGAGGCAGGAGAATTGCTTGAACCTGGGAGGTGGAGGTTGCAGTGAGCCGAGATCATCATGCCACTGCACTCCAGTATGGGCGACAGAGCCAGACTTCATCTCAAAAAAAAAAAAAAAAAAAAAAAAATTTGTATGGTGGCATGCACCTGTAGTCCCAGCTACTCAGGCGGCTGAGACGGGAGGATTGAGCCCAGGAGGTCGAGGCTGCAGTAAGCTATGATCACACCACTGCACTCCAGCCTGGGTGACAGAGAGAAACACTCAAAAAAGAAAAAGAGCAAGGGGCAGACCCCAGACTCTGTGCTCCCAGAGGCAGCCCTGCCTGTGCAGGACAGCAGCCACGGCCAAGGGTAGGGACGCCTGGAGATGCCCAGTGATGCTGCCCTGGCGTCTTCTCCTCCACTCGGCCCTCCTCCTCACTCAGTCCCCGGGCTCCGGGTCCTCACACCACGGGGACGTGGGTTCCAATGCGGATGCTCAGGAGTTAGAGGCTCGGGTCCCAGGGAAATGGAAGCAGCGGGGCCATCGTCAGGAAAGCAGGGGTAGCCGGGCGTCTGGGGGCCTGGGTGAGCCGGGAGGTACATTCGTTTGCGAGCAAAGCTGTAACAGGTGTCACAGGACAGAGAGTTCAACAACAGGCAATTATTTCTCACCGTGCTGGAGGCTGGAGTCCAAGATGAAGGTGTCCTCAGGGCAGGCTCCTCCTGAGGCCTGGCTCCTGGGATTGCAGACACCGTCTCCCCCATGTCCTCATGGGGTCAGCCCTGTGTGTCCTGATCCCCTCTTCTTAGAAGGACACCAGTTGGGATTGGATTAAGGCCCACCCCTATGACTTCATCTCATCTTAATCACCTCTTTTCATTTATTTTTTGTTTTTGAGACGGAGTCTTGCTCTGTCATCCAGGCTGGAGTGTAGTGGCGTGATCTCGGCTCACTGCAACCTCTGCCTCCCAGGTTCAAGTGATTCTCCTGCCTCAGCCTCCCTAGTAGCTAGAATTACAGGCACACACCACTATGGCTGGCTAATTTTTATATTTTTAGTAGAGATAGGGTTTCACCATGTTGGCCAGGCTGGTCTCGAACTCCTGACCTCGTGATCTGCCCGCCTTAGCCCCCCAAAGTGCTGGGATTATAGGTGTGAGCCACCGCACCTGGCCTTAATCGCCTCTTTAAAGGCTGTGTCTCCAAACAGAGTCTCATTCTGAGGTTCTGGGGTCAAGTCTTCAGGGTATGAAGCTGGGGGAACACAACGGAGCCCCTAAAAGGGGTCACAGGGAGGGAGGAATGTGAGGGGCGGTGGGACTTGGAGGCAGTGGGCCCAGCCCTTTCCAACTGCAAGGGGCCTGCGGGAGGTCGCATGAATGGGGTTGTGGGTATCACTGAAGATGGGTGTGTGCAGGGTGTGACAACATGTGGGACATGGGACTGCCAGGACATGGGACTGCCAGGACATGGACACCTTGGCCTTTTAAGGATCAGGGACCACACCCTGCCATTGGCAGGAAGCCCCAGGGACAGGTGACATTGAGAACCCGCTCCCCTGCCCTCTATACATTAGGAGCCCAGACCCAGCACTGCAGGGAGAAGGGAGGGAAGCTGAGATGGACGGAGGCTGATTCCATCGCCCTGGAGAGGCAGAGGCAGCCCACAGCTTGGTTACAGAGAATCAGGAATCGCCCCTTCCCCGGCACCCCTCAGTTTGGGGCCTGAGCTGGCCCTGCAACGTGCCTGTGTCTTGTTGCTTCTCTTGGGGTCCACACATCTCCCCCAGAGTCTGGGGCAAAGTCACCAAGAAAGACCAGTCCCCTCCAAGTCAGGAACAGGAATGCCTGAAGCCACAGTAGAGTTTCCTCATCCAGGGACACCAAACAGCTCAGAGCTAGGGGCCGCACCTGTAGGAAGAAGAGGAGGGATCCCTGACAGCCCAGCTCCCCGCTGCTCTCTCCCCCATGCCTTATCATTGGATCTGAAGCCTGAAAGCCGTGTGCTGGGAGGTGGCATGGGCAGGGTCTTAGGCTTGAAAGCTCAGCTGTGGGTGTGGTGGGGGAAACAGCAGCCCCAGTGTCCAGCCCTTGGGTCCTTTCTCCTCCAGCTCCCTCCGGGGCCCTGGAGTCAGCACTCCCGCAGTGGGATTAGGTGTGGGAGACGGGACCGGCGGCCCCTCTGAGGCATGAGGCATCTGCTTCGGACTGTGAGAGGGTTCCACGCAGGTGTGTGGGGAGGGAGGGGCGGTGGAAAGGAAGGGGCCACGGATCCGGGGTGAGCGTGGCAGGGCACCCACCTTACACCTCCTGCCTCCCTCCATTCGGGACTTCACTTGGACATTACCTTCTCTGTGTTTTAAATTTGTATTTATTTTCATTACTTTTAAAAGTAAAAAACAATTTTGTTTTCTGAGACAAGGTCTCTCTCGCTCTGTCCCTCAGGCTGGAAGTACAGTGGCACGATCACAGCTCACTGTGGCCTCAACTGCCTGGGCTCACGTGATCTTCCTGCCTCAGCCTTCCAAGTAGCCGAGTAGGTGCGTGGCTGGCTAATTTTTAAATCTTTTGTAGAGATGTGGTCTGGCCGGGCCTGGTGGCTCACGCCTGTAATCCCAGCACTTTGGGAGGCCGAGGCGGATGGATCACTTGAGGCCAGGAGTTCAAGACCAGCCTGGCCAATTTGGTGAAACCCCATCTCTACTAAAAATACAAAGATTAGCTGGGCATGGTGGCAGGTGCCTGTAATCCCAGCTACTAGGGAGGCTGAGGTGGGGAGAATTGCTTGAACCCAGGAGATGGAGGTTGCAGTGAGCTGAGATCTCACCATTGCACTCCAGCCTGGGCAAGAGAGCGAGACTCCATCTCAAAACAAACAAACCCAGAGACATGGTCTTAGGCTGGTCTCAAACTGCTGGGCTCAAGCAATCTTCCCACCTTGGCCTCCTAAACTGCTGGGATTACAGGCATGAGCCACCAGCACCTGACCCTTTTTTGTTGTTGTTGTAAAATTCACATAACATGAAATTTACTGTTTTAGTCACTTTAAACTGACAATATAGTGGAATCAAGTTCACTCACAATGTTGCACGACTACCACCTCCAGCTCTCCCTGGTTCCCAAGCATTTTCCCCACTTCCAAAGAAGCCCCATTAAACAGTCACTCCTAAGCCCCTGGCCCTCAGGCCCCAGCAACCACCAATCAACTTTTGGTCTCTATGAATTTGCTTCTTCCACACATGACATATTAGTAGAACCCTATAATATGTGCTTTCTTTGTGTCTGGCTTCTTTCACTTACATCCTAATGTCTTCAGAGTTGATCCATGTTGCAGTGTGTATCAATAGTTTATTCCTTTTTCATGGCTGCATAATATTCCATGGTATGGAGAGACCACATTTTGTTTATCCATTCATCCATTAATGGATATTTGGGTTGTTTCCACTTTTTGATGAGTGCGAATAATGCTGATATGAACATTTGTGTACAAGTTTTTGTGTGACACCTGCTTTCAGTTCTTTGAGGTCTGTACATAGGAGTGGAATTGTTGGGTTGTATTGTAATGTTCTGCTGAGGAACTGCAAAGCCGTTTTCCACAGCAGCTGTACCATATTGCATTGGCACCAGCTTGTGTGAGGATTCCACTTTCTTCACACCCTCACCAACACCTGTTGCTTTCCTTTTAAAAAAAAAAAAAAATTATGAGAAACCCAGTAAGTGTGGCTTGGTCTCTCCCTGTGCTTTTGATTTGCATTTCCCTAATGATTAGCTGTGAGCAGCTTTTCATGGGCTTGTTGGCCGTTTGTATGTCTTCTTTGAGGAAATGTCTTTTGAGATACTTGGCTTTTTTTTTTTTTTTTTTTTTTTTTTGAGACAGAGTCTCGCTCTGTCGCCCAGGCTGGAGTGCAGTGGTGCAATCTCGGCTCACTGCAAGCTCCACCTCCCGGGTTCACGCCATTCTCCTGCCTCAGCCTTTTGAGTAGCTGGGACTACAGGCGCCCACCACCATGCATGGATAATTTTTGTATTTTTAGTAGAAATGGGGTTTTACCATATTGGCCAGGCTGGTCTCAAACTCCTGACCTTGTGATCTGCCCTCCTTGGCCTCCCAAAGTGTTGGGATTACAGGCATGAGGCATCGCACCCGGCCTCTTTGCTCATTTTTAAGTTGAGTGGTTTGTCTTTTTGTTCTTGAGTTATAAGAGTTCTTTATATTATGCTATACTATATAGTTCTTTATACAATATTTTGGAGAGTAAACCTCTTATCAGATATATGACCTATATGATTTGCAAATATTTTCTTCTGTAAATGTTTGTGTGAGGCAGGAGTCCAGCTTCATTCTTTCAAATGTGGCTATCCAGCTGTCCCGGCATCATTTGTTGAAAAGACAATTCTCTCACCATTGAATGGCCTTGGCATCCGTGTAAAAAACCAGTTGTTCATAGATGTATAAATTTACTTATGGATTCTTTTTTTTTTTTTTTTTTTTTGAGACGGAGTCTCGCTCTGTCACCCAGGCTGGAGTGCAGTGGCACCATCTCGGCTCACTGCAAGCTCTGCCTACTGGGTTCACGCCATTCTCCCCGAGTAGCTGGGACTACAGGTGCCCGCCACCATGTCTGGCTAATTTTTTGTATTTTTAGTAGAGATGGGGTTTCACCATGGTCTTGATCTCCTGACCTCGTGATCCACCCCCCTTGGCCTCCCAAAGTGCTGGGATTACAAGCGTGAGCCACTGCGCCCAGCCTACTTATGGATTCTTACTGATCAATACATCTTTCCTTTTTTTTTTGAGATGGAGTCTCCTTCTGTTGGCCAGCCTGGAGTGCAGTGGTGCAATCTTGACTCACTGAAATCTCCACCTCCTGGGTTCAAGCGATTCTCCTGCCTCATCCTCCCAAGTAGCGAGGACTACAGGCACCCACCACCACACCCGGCTAATTTTTGTAGTTTTACTTTAATTTTAATTTTTTTTTTTTGAGATAAGAGTCTACATCTGTTGCCCAGGCTGGAGTGCAGTGGCATGATCTTGGCTCACTGCAACCTCTGCCTCCTGGGTTCAAGCCATTCTCCTGCCTCAGCCTCCCAGGTAGCTGGGACTACAGGCATGCGCTACCACGCCTGGCTAACTTTTGTATTTTTAGTAGAGAAGAAAGAAACTTTCAAACTATTTTCTGACGTGGTTGTACAATTTTCTATTTCCATTAGCAGCATCTAAGAGTTCCAGTTCCTCCAATCTTTACCAGCACTTAATATGGTCAGTCTTTTTAACTTTAGCCATTCTATAGGTGTTCATAGCTATCTCGTGGTTTTAATTTGAATTTTCCTAATGACTAATGACATTGTATATCTTTTCAGGTGCTTACTTGCCATCTATGTGTCTTTTTGGAAGTATCTGTTCAAATCTTTGGCCCATTTTAAAATTCAGTTGTTTGTTTTCAGATCTATGGCTTGCAAATATTTTCTCACAGCCTGTGAGCTGTCCTTTCATTCTCCTTACAGTGAGTTTTAAAGAGCAGAAGGGGCTTGGCATGGTGGCTCATGCCTGTAATCCCAGCACTTTGGGAGGCTGAGGTGGGCAGATCACTTGAGGTCAGGAGTTTGAGACCAGCTTGGCCAACATAGTGAAACCCTATCTGTACCAAAAAAATTAGCTGGGCATGTTGGCAGGCATCTGTAGTCCCAGCTACTCGGGAGGCTAAGGTAGGAGAATTGCTTGAACCCAGGAGGTGGAGGTTGCAGTGAGTGGAGATTGTGCCACTGCTCTCAGCCTTGGCAATAGAGTGAGGCTCTGTCTCAAAAAAATAAAATAAAATAAAGAGCAGAAGGTCTTTAATTTTGATGATGTCCAGTTTATTAAGTTTTATTTGGATCACACTTGATGCCATGTCTAAAAAATCTTTACCTGTAAGAAAAGAGCGCAAAGATGTTCTCCTATGTTTTCTTATGGAAGGTTTATAATTCTAGGTTTCACATTTAGGTCTATGATCCATTTTGAGTTTACTTTTGTATGTAGTGTGAACTATGGACCAAAACTCCTTTTTTGCATGAACAGATATCCAAACGTTCCAACCCATTTGATGGAAGGCGCTCTTTTCTCCACTAAGTTGCCTTTGCATCTGTGTCAAAATTAGTTGTCCATGTATATGGGCATCTATTTCCAGACTCTTATTCTGCTTTATTGATATATTTGTCTGTATTTATAGCAATGCCACACTGTTTTGATCACAGCAGTTTTGTCATATGTCTTGAAATCAGGGAGTGTCAGTGCTCCAACATCGCTCTTTTCAATGTTGTTTTGGGTCTTCTAGGTCCTTTGCATTCCATGTGAATTTTACACTTGGCTTGTCAATTTCTGGAAAACAAATAAGAAAAACCAAATGGGGATGGTGGCTCACGCCTGTAATCCCAGCACTTTGAGAGGCTGAGGTGGTTGGATCACCTGAGATCAGGAGTTCAAGATCAGCCTGGCCAACATGGTGAAACCCCGTTTCTACTAAAAATACAAAAAATTAGCTGGGTATGGTGGCATGCACCTGTAATCCCAGTTACTTTGGGAGGCTGAGGCAGGAGAATTGCTTGAACCGAGTAGGTGGAGGTTGCAGTGAGTCAATATCGCACCACTGCACTCCAGCCTGGGTGACAAAGCAAGACTCCATCTGAAAGAAAAAAAGAATAGAAAAACCTGTCCCAGGCTTGCGCTCAGCTCCTGACAGCTGGCAGGTGTCATGGTTTATATTATTTTCTCTGCAGCAGGCTGGTCTTCCCAGGAGCTTGCCTGCTTCTCCCTGGCATGGCTCCTCTGCCAGCCTGTCTGTCCACTCCCATCTGTCTCCCTACACAGAGACACAGGGCCTTTCCCATTACTCACGGAGTTTTTTGGGGCTGGAAATCATCACGTTTTCTCTGCAGTCCACAAAGAGCCCAGCAGTGTTGGGTACATGGAAGGTTTTTCCTAAGGTTTTGATAATATTTCCAGACTAATTATTTATATAATAAAATAAAATCAGTATGCTAGTGGGGATGTCTAATGCTGTGAGTTCCCACTCATCCCATCCACCTATCATTCACCCATCCATTCACTCATCCATTCATCTGCTTGTCTACCCACCCACCCATCCATCCATCCACCCACCCATCTACTCATCCACACATCCACCCATTCACCCTTCCATCCATCCACCTGTCTATCCATTCATCCATGTGTCCATACACTCGTCCATCTCTCCATTCATCCACCATCTACCCATCCATCCCTCTACACTCTGTCCATTTAACCATCTACCATCCATCCATTTATCCCATCCACCACATCCACCCACCCATCATCCACCCATTCACCTACCCACCCATCCATCTACCCATCCACCCACCCATTCATCCACCCACTAATTCATCCATCCATCATCCACCAATCTACCCACCCATTCATCCATCTACCTATCCACCCATCCATTCATCCATCCATCATTCACCTATCCACCCACCCATTCATCCATCCACCTACCCATCCACCCACCCATTCATCCATCATTTACCCATCCACCGACCCATTCATCCATCCATCATCCACCCATCCATCCATCCATCTACCCATTCACCCACCCATTCCTCCATCATTCACTCATCCACCCACCCATTCATCCATTCACCTACTCATCCACCCACCCATTCATCCATTCACCTACTCATCCACCCACCCATTCATCCATTCACCTACTCATCCACCCACCCATTCATCCATTCACCTACTCATCCACCCACCCATTCATCCATTCACCTACTCATCCGCCCACCCATTCATCCATTCACCTACTCATCCACTCATCCATTCATCCATCCACCTACTCATCCACCCACCCATTCATCCATTCACCTACTCATCCACCCACCCATTCATCCATTCACCTACTCATCCACTCATCCATTCATCCATCCACCTACTCATCCACCCACCCATTCATCCATTCACCTACTCATCCACTCATCCATTCATCCATCCATCATTCAGCCGTACCTCCTTCTGTCTTCTTCCACATACTCATCCCAATTTCTGATCAACAACTGTTTTGGACACTGGGCAACAGATGCGCCTTCCAAGACCTAAGTTTCCTTATCTTTAAATGGAAGAGTCGAATGAACCCATTTCCCAGGGCCCTTCACACTCTGGCATTCTTTGACTTCTATGCAGGTACAACCTTCCATAAGAAGGGTGAGGAGCTGGGCCATGTCAGAGAGAAGGCCTGATGCTCACTGACGTGGGGCGCAGACCCAGATTTCGCCACCGTTTCCCTTGCCCCTATTTAAGCCAAGGCCATAGGAACTGAGATCCCATCATGGGGCAAGCATAGCAAACATCCCAGAGATGGCCCCTATTGGTTGCAAGTGGCTTAATTGGGCATCCAGAGGGTGTCCCTTACTGTCCCGTTCCAGTGGGAGCCACCTGATGGCCTCTGCAGCCATGGAATCCACAGTGCGCTGAAGAAGTAGTCGTTGGGCACAGAGGGCTGAGAGCCGGTCTAAAGGCAGGGCAGGGGCCTCCTCAGGGAAGCCTCAGGCTTGTCTTCCCCCAGGAAAGTGAAGTGTCCGGGTCCATGATGTTACCGCTGAAGCTGCAAGCCACAGACGTGGTCTTTGAGCTGATATCATCATCAGACCTAGGATCCCTGCCCATATGTCCCCCACCTGACCTGTGCACACTCTGCCTCACCTGTGCACGTTTTTTTTTTTTTTTTTTGGAGACAGTCTCGCTCTGTCACCCAGGCTGGAGTGTAGTGGCATGATCTGGGCTCACTACAACCTCTGCCTCCCAGGTTCAAGTGATTCTCCTGCCTCAGCCTCCCAAGTAGCTGGGATCACAGGTGCACTCCACCACATCTGGCTAATTTTTTTTGTATTTTTAGTAGAGACAGGGTTTCACCATCTTGGCCAGGCTGGTCTTGAACTCCTGTCCTCATGATCCACCCGCCTTGGCCTCCCAAAGTGCTGGGATTACAGGCGTGAGCCACTGCGCCCGGCCACCTGTGTACATTCTATAGCACCTGTGCACACCCCCATCTCACCTGGGCACACTCTACCTCACCTGGGCATATAGTTCATCCTCACCTGTGCACATCCTAACTTACCTGGGCATCTCACTTGTGGGCAACTTCACCTGTGCACACCCTCATCTCACCTGGGCACACCCTTGCCTCACACTCTTACCTCACCTGTAAGTACCTCCACCTTACCTGTGCATACCCCTACCTCACCTGGGCATACCCCACCTACCCTATGCACACCCTACCTCACCTGTAAGCACCCCCACCTCACCTGTACACACCAAGGGCTGCTTACAATCCACACCTGTGTTCCCAGCCAGGCCTGAGCATCGGTAGGGCTGCCGAGCATTGAAGCTGACATCCAGGGACGGCCTTCCAGGGTCGGGAGAGGCAGGACCCTGCAGAGGGGGCATTGACCCCTTGCCTCTCCTGCTTCCCCCCACCGTGGGGACCCTGAGCAGTCCTTGATTCCGTGGCAGTGCAGGGCCAGGTGAGATGGCACTGGCTAGGCCCCGGTGGAGGTTTTCACCTCACACTTCTCTCTGTTCTTCTGTTCTGTGGCATCTGCCTCGGTGGGAAGGCGGACAGAGCTGAGTACAAAGAAATCAATGGACTTTCTGGATGAATTTTTAAAGACCAGCAACAGTGCCACTATTCTAAAGCACAGAGGATTTCTTTTGCAAGAGCAGGGCTTTTTGAGAAAGGAAAAGGTTTTAAGTGAGAACATGGACTTTACTGGCTTAAGCTGTAGATTGGGGGAAGCTGCGGGGAGCCTCATTTCTGTCTAAGAGAAGGCAAGGGTTGGACCACGGGCGGTGGGGCAGGGAAGGGGCGCCCCAGTCCCTCACATGGCCACTGCCTGAGTGAAGTCACATGGGGGTGGCTGCTGGGAGACCCAGGGGAGGTGGGGGACGTCAGTGTAGACCTGTGCTTGATACACTCCTTGGGGAGAAGTCTGGAGAAATCCTCACACCAGCACAGGGGTGTCCCCCAGGGGAGAGGAGCCCCAGCCATGGCTCCAGCAAGCCCGTGGGGGCAGCTTACGTCCTGGTGGTCTCTGAGAGGTGGACCGGGCTCCAGCAAGCAGGGGGCCTCGAAGTTAGCACAAAGAGTTCCCAAGGGGTGTTAGTGGCCACAGGGGGCAGGATTCCTGGACAGCTGGGCCAGACTGGCCACAGGACCCGTGGGAGCCTTACCCGGGCCCCATGTGGAGGCACAGGCAGGCAGATGGGGGAGAGGGGGAGGGCAGAGGAATCAGGACAGAGTGAGTGCTGGCCCTGAAGCTGAGACAGCTGGAAGGAGTGGGTGACCCTGAGTGGTCTGGGGACAAGGGTGATTCCTGGGGAAGCAGAGTTCTTCCTGCAGAAGGGACTTGGTTCTGCAAACTCACTGCTCAGCTTCCACACGGCCCTTAGCTCCTGCTCCTCTGCAGTAATCTTCCTTCTGTGGGGTTTTTGGGTACCCCTCACCACACCGACTCAGGACAGCTCTTCCCCATGAAGGTCACTGTGGTGGGGAGAACAGACAGCCCCGTCGCCCTGGGAGGCCACAGGTGAGTCCTTGTCACTGCGTTCCGAGGCTGGCTGGGAGGCCCTGAGCGCCCTGACATGCAACCCCTGGTGGGGGGCTTGGGGGGGGGCTGACATTCATGCAGAGAGAGGGGCTGGGGTCTCACCATGCATCCCCTAATGCTGCCTGGTGCTGTAGCATTTTCTGGACAAGAAAACAAGCCCTCCCAAACCTGGGCTTCTCCTGGGGGAGCCACCTTTTACTGACAGTGGCACAGGGGCCTGGGTGGGCGCTGAGGCTCTCTCCTCATTCCTGCAATGATCTAGACCTATGGCACCCCCAAACCATGCAGGATGTCAGAGAGCAGAACCCAGAGGCCCTTCTGTCCCCACCTTCCCCTGCATCTGTGGCCTGCTTGGTCTGAAATGACTCCCATAGCTCTGCATGCGTCTCTCCTCATTGTCTGTCTGCCCAACTCCCGGATCTCCTTCTCCATCCCCGTGTCTCCCTCCAGGCTAGCCTTGTAGTGGGGCTGCTGGGTAGGTGTGGCCAAGGCAGGATTTGGGAAGAATGGGTTGGGGGCAGCTGCCCCGGGGACCTTCTGCCGGTGCTCAAGGCTCTGCAGGAGCTTGTAGAAGTCCCTCCTTCCCAACTCTGTGGCTGTCCCTCTCTCCAGAGCACCCTAGGTTCCTGCCCCTCTATGTCTTCCCCTTGTGCTTCAGCTGAGTGAGTGACGCCCCCTCGACTCACTCCTCTCTCAGGCCCTGTCATGACTGATCTTCTCTGAACACCACTGTGGGTCAGGTCATGGGAGCACAGGGATGGACTTGGGGCTGAGAGTCCACTTTCAAGAGTGTGCATCCCATGGCTGGCAGGTGAGCACCAGCTGTCACTGAGAGCTCAGGCTGCGCTATGGGCCACTGTCCTCAGTTCCTCTCCACCTGTCCTCTCCCTGGGCTGTTGGGCTTCCTCACATCATGGCGGCTGGGTTCCAAGAACGAACACCCCCAATAAAGCAAGGTGGAGTGCAGGGCACTTAGAAGTCAAGTAGCATCACCTTTCCCAAGCTCTATGGGACAAGGGTCTGCCCAGAGTCGAGGGGAAGGGATGGAGACCCCAACGCTTGATGAGAGGAAGGTCAAGGTCACATTGTGAGAAGAGACTGTTGAATGGGAGATATCATTGCAGCTGTCGTTGGAAAAGACGATCTGCCACACATCCCCAGAGTGGGTTGGGTTATGCCAGCTCTCTGGGCTCTGCTGTGTGAGTGATGCACCCAGCCAGGGGCCCTCGCACCCATCTGGCAACCCCATGTATGAGAACAGGGCCTACAGTGAACCCAGCAGTCATGGGAACCCTGCAGCCAAGTCCCGTCACTTCCTAAGCAATCTCCTACCCAAACCTCCATGGCCCCTGTTTTCCACGTGGAGGAATGAATTTAGCTTTGCCCTGAGTGGACGAAATCTGGCAATGGTTTAAGAAAAGCTTTAAGTTTGACAAAGTGCTCTCTTAGTTACAAATTTAGTTTATTTATTGTTATTGTATTTTGGTTCACAAAGCAAATGGGTATTATTTATTACTGCACAACAAATTACTCAGATTACCTCAAAATCTAGCAAATTAAAATAATAAACTCGTATCATCTCCCATAATTTCTGGGGTAAATAATTAGGTAGTGGCTTAGCTGGGTGGTTCTGGCCCAAGGACTCTTATGAGGTTGCAGTCAGGAGCCAGCCAAGGCTGCATTTATCTGAAGGCTTGACTGGGCAGGAGGCTCCCTTCCAAGATGGCACCTGCACAGGGCTGTTGGCTGGAGGCCTCAGCTCTTCACCCTGTGGCCCTCTCCACAGGCTGCTTAGGTTTCCTTGTGCCCTGATGACTGGTTTCCCCAGTGTGAGCAATCCGTAGAGCAAGAAAGAAGTGCATTGTTTTTGTGGCCTAGTCTCAGAAGCCACACTCTGTTTCTCCCAGGATACCCTATTATTGCATAGGTCTGCCCTGTTCAAAATGGGAAGAGACTGTACAAGGGCATAAACACCAGGAGAGAAGGATCCATCTTTGGAGGCCCTCTTAGAGGCTGGCTGTCCCAGTTTATGAAATGTTTTCTGGATTTTGAAGTACTTTGGAGTTTGCACAGAACTTTATTATCTACAACTGATTTTTTACATGAATTATCTCATTAACCCCTGAGATTAATGAGGGGGACTGGGATGGGGCTTTGTGAGTCATCCTGCCCTTTGTTGTGCCTTTAGCTGGGTTTCCAGATTTTGTGGGGCCCAGGAAGTCATCCTGGAGGGGAGGCCCAGCCTCAGGCCCCAAAGATGAGGCCAGAGTCGAGAATGAAAGGGTCAATGGGTCAGTGCTGGGTCAGTGAGAATCAGAGCAGGCCAAGGACCTGAAAACAGCAGAGTTCATCATGGAGGGTTGGGCCCAGGCTGAGGCATCCACCTGTGAGGCCAGGTCTCTGTGTCCCCTCAGTGTTTGTTTGCCAAACTCACGGTCACTAAGATTTTCCCCATGAAAATGCAAGCTACGGCTGGGCGTGGTGGCTCACGCCCGTAATCCCAGCACTTTGGGAGGCTGGGCAGATGGATCACGAGGTCAGGAGATCGAGACCATCCTGGCTAACATGGTGAAACCCCATCTCTACTAAAAATACAAAAAATTAGCTGGGCGTGGTGGCAGGCGCCTGTAGTCCCAGCTACTCAGGAGGCTGAGGCAGAAGAATGGTGTGAACCCAGGAGGTAGAGTTTGCAGTGAGCCAAGACTGCGCCACTGCACTCCAGTCTGGGCGTCAGAGTGAGACTCCATATATTAAAAAAAAAAAAAAAAAAAAAAAAGTAAATGCAAGCTACAGAAAATATTTGAAAACATTTACCTGACAAAGGACTTGTATTTAAAATACAAAGATGTTTTAAACTTGAGAGACTAACAATCAATTTTTAAAATGGGTTAAATAGGCCCAGGCAAGGTGGCTCATGCCTGTAATTCCAGCACTTTGGGAGGCTGAGGTGGGAGGATCACTTGAGCCCAGGAGTTTGAGACCAGCCTGGCCAATGTAGTGAGACCCTATCTCTACAAAAAATACAAAAAATTAGCTGGGCATGGTGGCATGTGCCTATAGTCCCAGCTGCTTAGGAGGCTGAGGCAGGAGGATTGCTTGAGCCCAGGGGTTCGAGGCTGCAGTGAGCTGTGATTGCACCACTGTGCTCCAGCCTGGGTCACAGAGGATGACCCTGTCTCAAAAAAATAAATAAAATAAAATGGAGCCAAATGCTTAAACAGACACTTCTCTAAAGAAGATACACAGGTTTTCAGATAAGTCAGTTTAAGTGGGGGAAAAAAAGACATGTAAGCACATGAAAAGACACTGAACATTATTAATCATTCAGGAATGAAAAACCACAATGAGATACCACTTCACACCTACTAGAGTGGCTGAAATGAAGAAGACCGACCTCAGCAAGTGTTGATGAGGACATGGAGCACCTGGAACTCTATGCCGAGTGCTGATGCTGAGAATGCAAGATGGTGCGGCAATGCTGGGGAAGTTTGGCAATTATTAGAGAGTTAAATGTGCACCTACCATAAGAAGCAGCCACTCCACTCCCAGGCACTCACCCAAGAGAGATGAAATCATCTGTCCACACAGAGACTCAGATATAAGCATACCTGGCAGCTCTATTTGCATATGGCTAGAACACAAGTACCCACTTCTCTGGAGTGTTGGGAGGATTTATTAATTTTTTGAGTTTGAAAATAGAAGGTCAGGCATGGTGACTCACACCTGTAATCCCAGCACTTTGGGAGGCCAAGATGGGTGGATCATTTGAGCCCAGAAGTTTGAGACCAGCCTAGGAAAATAACATGGTGAAACCCCATCTCTATAAAAAATACAAAAATTTAGTGCTGAGTGAGGTGCACATGTGTAGTCCCAGCTGTTGGGTGGCTGAGGCAGGAGGATCACTTGAACTCAGGAGGCGGAGGTTGCAGTGAGCCAACATCATGCCACTGCCCTCCAGTCTGGGCAACAGAGCAAGACCCTGTCTAAAATGCCCAGGCTGGTCTCGAACTCTTGGGCTCAAGCAATCCTCCCGCCTCAGGCCCCCAAAGTGCTGGGACTACAAGCATAAGCCCCCATGCCCAGCTGGGAGGATAAATTTAGTTGGTGGATGTCAATTCTGTGGCACATCATGGCAGGCAGGAAGGACTAAGTAACTGTGCCATTATTTTTATACCTCCCTGTGTTGCTTTCATCCCACTCAACGGATTCAGCTTGCAGGTGGGGAAACTGAGGCCAAGAGAGAGGCAGGGTATTTGCAGGAATTGGTCACCAGGTCAGAGTCCAAGCTGGACCCAGCAGCCAGGCCCTGGCCTGTGGACAGCGTGTTCCCATTCCTTCCTCCACACTAGCAGAGCCAACACCCTGCTACTGAACCTCCCTCTCAGTTACAGGGGCGGCTGTCTCCAAGCTTCCCTTTTAGCTGGTTTAGGGCAGCATTAATTGGGCAGAACCAGGAGTGAATTCTCCTCTTGGAACCACCCAGCTAATAATCTCACCATTAAAGTGTGATGGGAGCACTGCCAGGGAGCCCGCGCTGGGCTGGACTAATTTAATCTGAGAAGAGAGAGAGTCATGAGATGCCAGGCCCGTCAGCCCTGACAGTGCTGAGAGGAGGGAGGGAGGGAGGAGGCAGGGCTTTGAGCATCTGCTTTGAAAAACCTGAGCCCTGAGTTTCCGAGTGAGGAGAGGAAGGCGACAGCCTCGCTCCGGCTGTGGATAAAGGAGCCAGAGAGAGTCCTGGTCTTGCCTCATCCCAAAGCCGCTGGGGCTGTGGGCTGGGGGAGGGTGATGGGCAGGGCTGGTGTCCACGTGTGGGTGCCTCTTCACACAGGCTTCCTTGTTTTCTCATTTTTATTTTATATTTGTTTTTAAGAAACAGGGCCTTATTCTGTTGCCCAGGCAGGAGCGCAGTGGCCAATTCTAGCTCACTGCAGCCTCACCCTCGGGCTCAAGAGATCCTCCCGCTTCAGCTTCCCCAGTAGCTGGAACTACAGGTGCCAGCACACCCAGCTAATTTTCGTATTTTTTGTTAAGATAGGGTCTCCCTATGTTGCCCAGGCTGGTCTCAAACTCCTGGGCTCAAGCAATCCTCCCACCTTGGCCTCCCAAAGCACTGGGATGACAGGTGTGAGCCACCGCCACCATCCCCCACATCCGGTGCTTTGGATTATCTGTTGCTATTTAACAAACCTTCCCAAACTCAGTTTCATAAAACAACAGTTCTTGATTCTGCTCAGGAACCCTCCATCTGTGCAGGGCTGGGCAGGGAGACCTCGTCTGCTCCTCAGCACGGTGCAGGGCAGCTCAACGGGGACTGAAGGACCCTTATTCAAGATGGAGAACCTGCTCGACTGACAGTTTGGTGCCATCTGTGGGTCACTCCCTGGGGCCCTGGCATGCTCAGAACAGGCTATGTGGGTGCCCAGAGCAGGTGTCCCAAGACAGCCACCCAGTTGGGAATGGTATTGTCTTTTGTGACCTCGCTGGGGGATGTCGGTGGGGTCCCCAGGCTTTCTTCTGGGGGATCCAAGAGGCGCCCCTGTATCCCTCAGCTGAGCCCTTCAGCATCAGACCAGCCCGGCCCCGGACAAATTCTCCAAGTTAACAAGTTCAGGGCCTGATGATTAAGCAGACTCACAAAGTTGATGAAAAAATCGGGATATAAATAAATATTCCTGGAGATATTCCACCCCCTGCAGGCATGAACTTTGAATAATTGGAGAGAATTATGCTGAGGACTAATCAAAACTTTTTTTTTTCCTTTTGCTAATTACCTCTGGGTTTCATCAGTGTCAGAGTCTAATCAACTCCAGACATCTTAATTGACCCTCGGGAAATGTTAGAAATGGTGAGGGCTTTGGTGTCGTAGGGAAGAGGGGCCGGGAGCTGAGAGGAGCCGGGGGTCCTGGGTCCAGAGCCACCCTGGTCTGGGGTGGGGACTGGTTCTCGGGAGGCCTCTGATCAAGACGGATGATGCTTGCCTGGGCCACAGCTCAGCTTCCTCCCGGGCTCCCCGGCCCTACGGCTTCACTCTCATCATCGCCTGGGCCGGAGTTTATCCAGTGAGATGGATGAGGCCAGGAAGGGGTCTGGCACCCAGCAGGGCCCGGTGGAAGCTCCAGATTCTCAGCCAGGAGATTCCTTTTTTTTTTTTTCTTCTGAGACAGGGTCTCCAGTGCAGTGGCGCCGTCACCGCTCATTGCAACCTCACCCTCCAGGGCTCAAGCGAGCCTCTCTCTTCAGCCTCCGGAGGGGTTGGGACTACAGGCGCGCCACCACACCCAGCTGAGTTTTGCATTTTTGGGGTAGAGAAAGGGTTGTCCAGGCTGGTCTCTAACTCCTGGGCTGCAGTGATCTGCCCGCCTCAGCCTCCCAAAGTGCTGGAATTACTGGTGTGATCAGCCACGGGCCTCTTAGTGTCTCCAAGTAGGAGGAGGCTTTGGTTTCTTCTCCTGATGGGAATCATTTGCATATGATACAAAATTCCTCTTCCAAAATGTAACTCCAGCAAAGACAGGTCCTGCCTTGGAGCCACTGGCGTTGGAAGCCCCATTTCCTGCGGTGTCTCAGAAGAGGACGCTGTGGCACGTGGCAGTGGAGCCAGTGCGTTCCAGCCCTCTCTGAGCCCCGCGTGGCCCACCCCTCAGCCCCTTGCTGGGGTGGATCCCCCACCCCTGTCCTTGGGCATTTTGAAGGCTCAGGAAAGCCTTTGACCAAATTCAGAGGCAAAACTAATTTGCTTGGAAATCTGCCCAATAACCTCTGTTCAGGCAGCCAAATGCCCCAAACTGGACCCCTCAGCTCCTCACATCCCCAACCCCAGCCCCCACACCCAGCAGCCTCAGGATGCCAGGAGGCCACCACGATGCCAGGAGCCACCACCAGCAGGCCCAGGCTGCCTCCCTCAGTGGGGAGCTGCACCCCCGACTGGGTCAACCTCCCACCCCTGCAGCTCGGATCTCCCTGGTCCCCTCAGCCTTGCCCCAGGCCCGTGCTGGCCTGTGCACGTGCGCTCTACAGCTTCAGTGGGCCCGGCCTCCCCTCCACCTCCTTTCTTCCCAGCTGTGCTACCCTGGCCCTTCTCCAAACTGGCTACCACCTCGCCCTTCTCCCCCAGCCCACCTCTCCCCTCCATGCCCCACCTGCCCACTGGTCGCCTCCACTCCCAGCCGAGCTCCTGACGGTGCCCACAAACCCCACCCAGACCTACACCTTCCCCAGTCTTCCCCTAACTAAGGTCATCAGACACAGAGCTGGGAGCCCTCCCTGCACCCCCTTTGGTCCCACAGAGGGTCCCCAGCTCCGTCCTCTCCCTGCCCCGTCTGTCCTCCCCACACTCAGGTGCCCTTCCTGGCTCAGAACAGTTCCCCGGGGTCCCAAGCCCTCACCCTGCCTGCCCCCTGCCCCACATGTGGCCTTCCATCTGTCCAGCCAGCTTGCCCAGCCACAGGGTGTTGGCACTTGGTGTCCTTCGGCTGGGGTTCCTCACAGCCTCACTCCTCACCACCCAGGTCTCGGCTCAAAATCCCCCTCCTGGGAGAGGCCATTCCGGAACCCCAGGTTCAAGCACAGTGCTGCCCTTCTCCCGCCCCCCAGCTGTTTCCATTGCATTGCCATGGTTGACTTTCTTCACTGTCTGAAATCCGTTCTTCCCTCCCCCTCTACCTCCCTAATTTGCTAAAATGTCGGTTCCACGAGGCCAGGGTTCTGTGCCCTTTCCTGTTGATCCTGGTACGAGAGCCCCGGCCACACGGCAGGCTCACGGCAAGGCTGTCAGACAGAAGAAGCCGATTTCACCAGCTTCCCGGAGGGGCCAGGGGATGGCCCTGCCCGAGCCTGGGTTCCGTTCTTTGGTCCTGTGAGTGGCCTCACCAACCCTCTCCCAGCCTGTTTTCTCATCTGTGAAAGGGGGACAGCTTCCCACAGTGGAGGGAGGTGATGTGCTTTGTAAAACCCCAAGCCCCCCCGAGGAGCCTGGATTTGGGGTGCTACCCTGTCCCCCTGCTGTTCTCCCCAAATAGACCCCCTGCCCCAGCCGGAATGGCACCCGGAGCTCCAGCGTCAGCCGTGGACATGGTGGGGCCCCGCTTCATGCCGAGACCCAGCCCTTACTGCCCTTCTCAAGTCAGGCAGGAACAAGGGGGTGAGGACACTTTCCCGGGCCATGCAGGAGTGAGAGGCCCTAGGCGGATACCCAGCCCCAACCCTGGAAGAACAGGCTTGGCGAGGGGGAACCCCAGACAGTAACACCCTCTCCTCTCCGCAGAAGCCCCTATGGGACGGGCCCTGGGTGCAGCGTCTGCCCTAGCAGACCTGCCCCTGCCCCCACGCGGATACGGGCTTTCTGTGTGACTGTGGGTGTGGCCTTCACCTGTCGGCCTCAGTTTCCCTTCTCTCATCCCAAGGTTGCATTCCATGGGCCCGGGAGCCTTTTTGGGGCAGACGCCGTGGTGTGACTCCAGCTGAGCAGCCCCCCTCGGCCAGGGCCACCAGAGGCAGCCCCTTGCCTCCAGACCAAGAGCCCACCCACCCTCATGGGTGCCCAGGAGCTGGCCCCTGGCCTGTGGGCCGGCCTGGCTGCCTTGGTCATGGCAGGATGGCCTGGCTGATGGATGATCTGAGCCTCCTCCTTCCCGCGCCCTGTGCTATTTCAGCTGCAGAACAATGTTTATCACTCGGCACAGCAGCGACCCTCCCTGCCTGCCTCCCTCCCTCCCTCCCTCCCTCCCTCCCTCCCTCCCATGCTACGGACTCCCGGCAGACATCAGGAGGCTTTCTGGGGCTATTTTCATGATTTTAATTTTCTATTCCCCATCTCTTTTCTTCCCCCTTATTACATTTTGGGCTTTTTTGGGCTTCTGGAATGAGCATACATTTTCCTGGTGATATTTTTTAATAAAAACCATCATTTATGATTATTTTTCTTCCCTACTCGCTGTCAGCCTCCTCACTGGATTTCATATGAACACGGCTTCCTGCCTGCTTTGTCTCCGAGGGCCTCCCTCCAGCCCCAGGACCCTCCTGTGTCCCTGCCCCAGCCAGCACTGCTACCTTCTGCTGACCACGGCTGCCGGTCTTCTGGGATTTTCTTTCCTGTCCTTCAGATGAGTCTCACCTGCACACTTTTCCTTCCTTCCTTCCTTCCTTCCTTCCTTCCTTCCTTCCTTCCTTCCTTCCTTCCCTCCTTCCTCCCTCCCTCCCTCCCTCCCTCCTTCCCTCCCTCCCTCCCTCCCTCCCTCTTCTTCTTTCATCAGAGTCTCACTTTGTCATCCAGGCTGGGGTACAGTGGCACAATCACAGCTCACTGCAGCCTTGAACTCCCAGGCTCACCTCAGCCTCCTGAGTAGTTGGGACTACAGGCGTGCGCCGCCACACCTGGCTAACTTTTTGAAGAATTTTTAGTAGAGATGGGGTCTTGCTCCATTGTCCAGGCTGGTCTTAAATTCCTGGACTCAAGCAATCCACCCTCCCCGCCTCCCAAAGCACAGGGACTATAGGTGCGTACCACTGTACCCTGCACACCTTTCTTGGTTGCAGTGCACAGAAGGGGCTGGGGACTCGGAATGGGGCTGCCCTGCAGGCCACAGGGCTCAAAACCCTGTGCCCCCCTGCCCCAGGCCTGTGGGTTCTGCAAAGCTCCTCATGAGCCAACGGGCCGCCCAGATCATCAAGGACAGAGGTTTCCAAAAAGACCCCCGTCCTCAAACGCCACCTAAACTGTCGACATTACTCAGTGAAACAGAAGCTGGCCCACCCCCCTCTACAGCGAGACTTGGGCAGGTCCTTTCATCTCGGTTTCCCTGTCTTCATTTATTTGTTTATTGGAGGCGGGGTCTCACTCTGTTGCCCAGGCTGGTGTGCAGTGTTGCAATCACGGCTCACTGCAGCCTTGACTTCCTGGGCTCAAGCGATCCTCCCACCCCAGCCCCTCAAAGTGCTGGGACTGCAGGCATGAGCCACCACATCGGGCATCCCCATCTTTAAAAAGAAACTAACTTCAGGTTATGATCTTTCAGCAAACACTGAGGGCCTACTATGTGCCACACACCTGTCCCAGGGCAGGAACACACCTGTCCCAGGGCAGGAACCAGCTCAGATGTAACTACCTACCTGCACGCCAGAATCCGTCCACACAGTCTGGGCATGGTGGCTCACACCTGTAATCCCAGCACTTTGGGAGGCTGAGGGAGGCAGATCACCTGAGGTCAGGAATTCCAAACCAGCCTGGCCAACATGGTGAAACTCCATCTCTACCAAAAATACAGAAATTATCCAGATGTGGTGGCGCACACCTGTAATCCCAGCTACTTGGGAGGCTGAGGCAGGAGAATCGCTTGAACCTGGAAGGCAGAGAAGGCAGTGAGCCAAGATCATGCCACTGCACTTCAGCCTGGGCGGCAGAGTAAAACTCTGTCCAAAAAAAAAAAAAAAATCCGTCCCCACGCTTACAGAAGCTTACAGAATAGAGCCCTGGGCTTCTCCATGAAGCTGCTGTGTGACCTGGGGCAAGGCACTGCCATCTCTGAGCCGTCCTCGCTTTCCATCTCTGTGAAGGGAGAAGGCTTGGACGTGGAGCTGCCCCACCTCTGACTGGACATCCCTTCCCCACCCAGCCCCAGAGGGTCTTGTGATCCAAGCAGTTGCAACTTCGCCGGGGTCCTGCGGCTCCTGCCAGCAGACCCAAGAAAAGCCAGGCCCTTCTGAGGGCCAGGCGTGGTGACCCCCGGTTACCCAGGGTGCTGGAGCCCTCTTCCGTGGCAGGGAGAGCCCACATGTTCCTGCTGTGGTCCCGCGCTCACTGGCCCCTGGTCCCTGCCTGTTTAAGGAGATCCTGAGGGGGCTGCCGGGAGGACTTGTTCTAACGCTCAGGGCCTCCGCCTGGACTCCAGCCTGCAGGCTTGAGAAGAGAGACACCTGTCCTCCCTCACTGCCGCTTCTCCCTTATCAGTAGTAGGAGAGGTTACTATGAATATTCATATGGCTTACATGAATATTTATGAGAACACTGCGCCCGTTCCATCTTCTCGCCCTTGGGTACCTCCATAGCTTGCTAACTCACCGCACCCACGGGTCTCTGTTGACCCTTGTACTCGAGCCAGCGAGGCGGCTTTCCCTCCACCGACAGAGGTCTGCCTGGCAGCCCTAGGGCTCCCTCGTCCCAGGACACCCCTGGGTGGGAATCGTCCCTGGCCCAGGGCTTGGCAGGTGTAGGCCCTGTCTCAGGTCTGACCCCACCTCCTGTGTAAGGGGGAGCCCCTCTCCCGGCCTCAGTTTCCCTTCTGACCTCCACAGGCCCTTTTGGCCCTCAAAGTGGCCAGGCTGATGGGCTCGGGGAACAGCACGTCCTCTCTGATTCCTCCTTCCAATGCTCCATTGTGCGGGGACAAAGCCGAGAGGCTCCGGTTCCCCAGGGGTGTGCCAGGCCAAGACTTCGGGTTACCCAGGACAGGGAACCAGAGAGGCCTTCGGTCAGGTGTCCCCGCTGGCCTCCATGCCCACAGCCAGGGACTGCTTGGTCAGCCGTTCCCTGGCACAGGCCAAACCGAGGTGAGCTGGGAGCACTCGGGGCAGGCAGGGGGCAGGGGCTGCACGCATGGCGGGGGAAGCGCTCAGACCGCAAAGCTCAAGGGTGGAAGGTGAGTGGGACCTCTGCGCCCCGGGACATGGTGTCCAGAGGAAGTCAGGCTCCACTGCTCCTGGTGGCGCGATCTTGGACAGGTCACGCTTCTCTGTGCCTCGGTGTCGCTCTCTGCCGTGCCTTCCCCAGGTGTGTTCAAGGCTGGGCCACCCTTGGCAAATGTGGATGCTCTGTGTGGGGGACCCCCCACTCTGAGGGCATTTGGCCATTTGTCCAGAGTGGACCCAGCTGGGGGAGCAGTGGCACTACCATGGAGCCCAAAGCTTTGAGACTGCACGGAGGCCAGGCCGTGCCTCTGCCGCAGAACGGCTCCAGATTACACAGACCACATGGGGCCTTCCTCCACCCCAGGGGAGCGAGACGTCCCTTCCTGCCCTCTGCTGATTGTGCTGTTGCCCAGACTGGAGTGCAGTGGTACCATCCCAATTCACTGCAGCCTCTGCCTCCCAGGTTCAAGCGATTCCCCTGCCTCAGCCTCCAGAGTAGCTGGGACCACAGGCGCCTGCTACCACACCAGGCTAATTTGTGTATTTTTTAGTAGAGACGGAGTTTCACCAGGTTGGCCAGGCTGGTCTCAAACTCCTGACCTCAGGTGATCCAGCTACCTTGGCCGCTCAAAGTCCTGGGATTTCAGGCATGAGCCACCGCGCCCGGCCCTTTTTTTTTTTTTTTTTTTTTTTTTTTTTTTTTTTTTTTTTTTTTAAGCTGGGACTACAGGTGCTTGCCCAGTTAATTTTATATCTTTTTTTAGAGGCAGTGTCTCGCCATGTGCCCAGGCTGCTCTCAAACTCCTGGGCTCAAGCGATGGTCTCCTAAAGCACTGGATACAGGTGTGAGCCACCATGCCGGGCCTCTCTGCATATCTGATTCTCACTGGGCCTGTGGGCATGCTGGGTCCCCCTCCCTTCCTGGTGCCCAGCCTCCCCTCCCCAGGGGATGGACCCTCCTCCAGGGAAGCCAGGGGTCCTTGGGCTACGGGCCTTGTGCAGGGTCCCTTCATCAGGGATCCATAGACTGGCTGCAATTGTCAAGGAGTGTCAGCCCTGCCCAGCGCCTTCCAGAGAGTTCCAAGACCCTGGGACCCCTGGGGTCATCTTCTCCTGAGGTCTCCTCTCCACTGAAGCATGACTATGATCTGGGAGCCTTACTGAGTCTCTGGATTCTGGGGGCCGCGGCGTGAGATCTGATTCCTCCCTTGCAAGTTAGCAAATTAAAGCCTCTGGGAAGTCCTGATCTCTCCACCCGAGCTTCCCAAACAGACACTGGCCCCTCTCCTTGGGTGCCTGGCTCTGACCTTAGCGGTGGAGGTTCAGAGTGCTCCAGCGCTTGCCCAAGGTCACGGAGCCAGCGAGTGGGGCTCCAGCCAGGGTCCGGGCCCACCTCACTCACTGCCTGAGCTTCCAGCCATCTTCCGGGTTGGGGGACACATGGCGGTCCCTCGCGCCAGGGCGTTCTGCACGGGCTGACCCCAGTGAGCTTCGTAGCTCAGGCCTGGCCTGCTGGTGTCGTTCGCCTAAATGTGTTCAACCTCGTCTTCCCATGAGACCGACACGGCCACCGCCAACATCTGCGGGGACAGTGACAGAGGAATGCCTAATGAGGGCCCGGCGTGGCCCCGCCACGGAGCGCAGGCTGGGACAGATGGTCTGTCATTACCCATTTTTATTAATTACTGCTCCCCGTGCTGCGATTGGCTCCAACGGCTCAGGCACGTTGGACGCGCCGTGGCCGCAGCTATTCTGGAAGGAAGAAACGGCCCGCCATTTAGCACAGCATGCCTTTCCTCCCAGCTTCCTCACAGGCCACAGGCATTTCTGGCTCAGTGAGGTCTCTGGGGAACTAGGCTGTGCGGAGGGAGGAGTGTGCAGCTGCCACCTGACTAAGGAGAAGGGGTGGAGGGGCTGGTGCGGGCAGAGGCAGCCCCTGTGACTCCAGCCTGGAGCGAGGCCCTGCGGGGAGACCCAGGACCCCTGCAGACCTGGCCCAGGACCCCATCTGCATCCCACAGGCTTGGGCCTTTGGCCTCGGGGAAACTTGGGGCCCGCGGAGCCCGCTGCTGCCACGGAGTTTGTGCCTCACCTGGGTTTGTGCTCATGGGCCTTGATCTGGGTTGCGGGCCGCAGCCTCGCTCCTGTTTATAGACACTCGGGATCCCAGCCCAATCTGCCCCAGGGGCTCCCTGAGGCTCTGGGGTCCCTCAGACCTGGGTCAGAAGCCCCACACGGGCTCCAGCTTGCAGGGCTGTTGGGTGAGTCCCTCCCTGCCTGTGGGCTTTGCATTCCTGCCTGCCAAATGGGGGTGCAGAAGCACCTCCTCATCAAATGCTCAGGTGGCTTGAGTGAGCCGATGCCCAGGGCCTGCCTGCCTTGGGGGATGCCCGGGACACCCACGCTGGCGTCCAAGTTTGGCTTTGGGCGAGTTCCCAGCTGCCTGCAGCTCTGTCTCCTCTCCGAGAGGCGGTCATGTTCTGCCTGCCCTCCAAAACGAAGGGGATGGAAATGCACTGGGGTGAGAAGGACCTACCCGGTCAGACCGTCCTGGCTGGGCAAGGACCGGGGCCGAGGGCTGGGGTGCCCTGCGAGGTGCGGTGTCTCCCTGCCTGCCAGGACGCCGAGTTCCCCACTGACCAGCCTTGGTATGGGCCCATTAGCCTGGGAGATAATGGGACGTGAAGCACGAGGTTTCTAGTCAACACAGAGGAACCGGGAGGCTTTTTATATCTTGTTCTGTCACCCTGGCCAGGCGTTTTATCTGCTGCCTGCTTGACAGCCTGTCACAGAGCCAGGCCCTGCTGGAGTCCTGGCCCAGCCTGTCCCGGGGAGGGGGGCGGCCGGGGGGTGCTGCCTGCGGATCGGAGCCAGCAGAGCCCTGAGCAGCTCCCGTTGTGGGACCAAGCGAGCCCTTGGCCCAGCTCCACAGCAGGCTGCGCCCCGGGAGCCCCCAGTGTGGAGTCAGGAAGGCCCCATCTGTGTGAGTCCGCTCCGGCCGCAGTAACACACCCCACAGACCGGGCAGCTTACACTATAGGAATTTATCATCTCACGTTCTGGAGGCTGGAAGTCCGAGATCAAGATATGGGCAGGGCTGGCTTCTCCCGAATCCTCAGCCCGTGGCTTGCAGATGGCAGCATCTCCGTGTGTCCTCACGGGGCCGTCCCTCTGTGCTTGTCTGTGTCCTAATCTCCTCTTCTTACAAGGACACCCGTCCGATTGAATTAGGACTCATCCGTATGAGCTCATCTGGTCTTAGTCACGTCTTCAAAGGCCCTGTCTCCAAACACAGCCCCATTCTGAGGTCCTGGGGGTCCAGGCTTCAGCATTTGAGCTTTGGGGGCACCATGCAGCCTGTAACACCCCCCTCTTCCTGGGAAGTCCTCTTCCTGGCACCCCCTGACCCTTCCCGAGTGACTCAGGGCAGACCCCTTCCCCTCCCGGCCTCCATGACCTTCAAGGATGGTGTGAAGATGGGCCAGGATCATCAGGGTCATTTATGTGCCAGCTTGAAGTGCTGCACTTATGGGAGTCTGCAGGTGACGGGAAGGGTGGAAAAGGGGTGGGGCCCCACAGAATGTCTGCGACATGGACGCCAGAGCCCGACGCCTGTGCCTGGACCCCGACGCCTGTGCCTGGACCCCAGCCCTGCCACATACGGGCCATGTGACCATCAGCAAGTTATATGACCTCTCTGGATCTCACGTCCTCATTTGGCAAACAGAGATAGTCATGATCCCTCCCTTAGGGCTGGTGCACGGAAAGAATGAATGAACATGGGTAAGGTGTGCCTGGTGAGCGCTGTCTGGGCTGAAGGAGGAGTTTGAGAAGGCGGCTTTACGAAGGGAGGTGGCCGGGCGCTGTGGCTCACGCCTGTAATCCCAGCACTCTGGGAGGCCGAGGTGGGTGGACCACTCGAGGTCAGGAGTTCAAGACCATCCCGGCCAAAATGACGAAACCCTGTCTCTACTAAAAATACAAAAATTAGCTGGGCGTGGTGGTGCATACTTGTAATCCCAGCTATTCAGGAGGCTGAGGCACGAAAAGTGGAGGTTGTAGTGAGCCGAGATCGCACCACTGCACTCCAGCCTGGGCGACAGAGCGAGACCCCGTCTCACAAAAAAAGAAGAAAAAAAGGGCCGGGCGCGGTGGCTCACGCTTGTAATCCCAGCACTTTGGGAGGCCGAGGCGGGCGGATCACAAGGTCAGGAGATCGAGACCACGGTGAAACCCTGTCTCTACTAAAAATACAAAAAAATTAGCCGGGCGTGGTGGCGGGCACCTGTAGTCCCAGCTACTCGGAGAGGCTGAGGCAGGAGAATGGTGTGAACCTGGGAGGCGGAGCTTGCAGTGAGCCGAGATGGCGCCACTGCACTCCAGCCTAGGTGACAGAGCGAGACTCTGTCTCAAAAAAAAAAAAAAAAGAAAAAAAGGTTATTTGGGGTGGAGTGGGCCTCAAACCCTGGGGAAAACTTGTGCTTAGTTCCATGGGCAGCTTTGGGGATTTGCTGCACAGGGACTCCCGAGAGATGAGTGTCTGCAGGGTGACGCTGGTGGCTGGGTGACCAGGAGAGGGAGAGGGGAGAGGGGGACTTTGCTGAGACCCTGTGGAGGTGATGAGGTTGGAGGAGGGGCCATGTGGAAGAGACCGGCAAAGGGCAAGGAGGGGATGGCCTCAGGGACCACATTGTCTAGTGCAGTGAGGGGGCGCTTATCCCTCCCCAGCACAGAGCCTGGTGAGTAAATTCAGGTGCACAAAGCCAGCAGCTGCCACAGCTGGGCAGTAGTGAGCTCCCTGGCACTGGAGGAAATCAAGTACATCGTGATGCTCACTGAGTGGAGAGGCTTGACTGGCAGAAGCAGGAAGACCAGCATCATGGAAGGGTGGATTTTATTTTTATCAAAAGCTGTTGGGGGAATTTCGAGTCCTGGGAAGAAGTATTGGAGGAGATGGCTTTTGGGGTCCAGGGATGGATCCCCAATAGCTGCGCCATTTTCTGCATGAATTTGTGCTTTCACGGAGGCCCAGGGGCCGGGCAGCACCGCAAGTCAGGCTGTGGGCTCAGGGTCCACACACCAGCAGCCCTGGAGGAAGTGATTTCTCTGGAGTCAGCTTCTGGTGGAATCTGAGGTTTGTAGCCATCGATCTGGCCTCAGAGCTGAAGCTCTGCCCTGCAGAGGCACCGAATGTCCACCCAGGGGCGGCTTTCAGGGCCAGCGTGCCCTGAGCCAGGCAGATGAGGCTGGTTATGAATGGAGGCCACTGTCATTTACTGCCTGTGACCCTAGGGATCAGGCCAGAACCAGGGAGCTCCTGCCAAGGAGACGGACGTGGAGGTGCCGGCTCCCCTCCCAGAGGAAGCCTGATCAATCCCCGCAGCCGAAGAGCCCCGCCGAGCTCCTACCTAGGCCTGGTTGTCCGTCACGATGGAGGCTTGGAGCGAGCGGCCTTCCCATGGGAGATGCAGGGAAGGCCCGCTGCACGAGAAGAGGAACTGAAGTAGGGGCCAGGGCTGGGCCAGTCCATTTGGCAAGGACGCGGCTTGCAGGGGGTGCTGAGACCTTGGCCCTTTGCCGAAGCACCCCGCTCCCTGGAGCCACTTGCCCCACCCCTCCCCCAGGCTGGTTCCGCCCCAGCCAGGTAGGTCCAAAGTCCTGTGCCTCCGGAGTGGAGTCCAATAAGCCCCTCCTGGCAAGGGGCTCCCCACCAAGGCACCCCATGACGACAGCTCAGGCAATGGGCCCACGGATGGGCACCTGAACAAGCCCAGGACCCCTAAGCTGAGGCTGAAGGACAGAGGCGTGGGAGAAGCCAGCCAAGGCTTGGGAGGGCACTCCAGGCGGAGGCGCCAGCATGAGTCAAGGCCCGGAGGGGAGCACTAGATACAGCCCTGGGTCCTCAGCCCAAGGATGGGGACTTTTTCAGAGAATATGAGGGTTTCCAGATTGGCATGTTGGAAGGCTGGGCTCCAGTCATAGCCTGAGGGAGGCCTGATTGGAGCGCACAGGAATGGAGGCCCAGAGAATCTTACAAGGTGAAGCAGGCGGAGCCAGGCAGCTGCCAACCCGGGCACACACGGGCACATACCTCCTCCCCCCCCCCATGTTCTCTACATGGGCACACACGGGCACACACCTCCTCTTTCCCCTCCCATGTTCTCTAGACCTGCCCCAGGCTGCTCTGAGCGGTGACCAGGCCCCTGGGGAGGGGCCGGAATCTGGAGGTGGGCGTGGTGTTCCCAGAGAACATGGTGGGGTAGGGACTTCTGCTCAGTGAACCCAAGTTTCCAAATGCCAAATCTACTCTAAACTCTGAAGGGGGTTGGAGTTCTTGTCTCTGCAGAGGGGCAGATCAGGGAACTATTCAGGGGGAGAGGGGACAGAACCTAGAGGCCAATTCGTTGTCCAGGTTGAGGCCGGAACCCTGGGGTAGGCCCAGCTTTGGGAGGACAGAGGACCTTGGGGTGGCAGGAGAAAGGAAGGCCGCCTGAAATGCATCAAGGGGTAAGGCCAACCCGTATAGCCTCAGAGAACTGAGACGGGGACCCAGAACCTGAGGTCTGCCCCGAGCAGGAGGCCCTGGACAACTTCAGTCTTGCCCTTGGGTGGGGGAGGTCCTGCCCGAAAGACGGGGTGGGGAGATTGAGGGGAGCACCCTCATCAGGGGTCGGACTTTTCCTTGAAACTTGACTCTCGATGCTTTTGTGATTAAAAATCCCCCTAACCAACAATGCCCATATCAAACAACGCCTCCTCCAGGAAGCCACCCTGGGTTGCCTCAGATGGAGATCAGCTCCCTCTTGGTATTTGTGGCACCACCTTGCTGTGGGGAATATTATTAGTGCCCAGGCTGGGTGATCTTAGGCAAAGGACTTGACATCTCTGAGCCTCAACACCACCCTGACTTTATCAAAGGACTAATAAAGTCAAGCTCCAGGGTTGGTGAAGGAACTGAGATGGGGATTATCATGAGCTCAACTGTGTCCCCCAAAAGACACGTTGGTGTCCTATCCCCAGTACATGACCTTATTTGGAGACAGTGTCTTTACAGAGGTGATTAAGTTAAAATGTATTGGGGTGGGCCCTGATCCGGTGTGCCTGGTGTCCTTATGAACAGGGAACATTTCAGCCGACTGTGGTGGCACATGCCTGTGGTCCAAGCTACTGGGGAGGCTGAGAGGCAGGAGGATCACTTGAGCCCAGGAGGTGGAGGCTGCAGTGAGCTGTGATCACACCACTGCACTCCAGCCTGGATAACAGAGCAAGCAAGACCATGTTCCCTCAACCTCCAATTTTTCTTTTTTTTTTTGAGACAGAATCCCTCTATCGCCCAGGCTGGAGTGCAGTGTCACGATTTTGCCTCACTGCAACCTCTGCCTCCCGGGTTCAAGCGATTCTTCTGCCTCGGCCTCCCAAGTAGCTGGGATTACAGGCACCCGCCACTGCACCCAGCTAATTTTTGTATTTTTAGTAGAGATGGGGTTTCACCATGTTGGCCAGGCTAGTCTCTAAATCCTGACCTCAGGTGATCTGCCCGCCTTGGCCTCCCAAAGTGCTGCGATTACAGGCATGAGCCATTACGCCTGGCCTCGATTATTTTTTTAAAGGAAGAAATTTGTGCACAGACAGACATGTACAGAGGAAAGACATCCCTGTGACTGAGTGACATGTCTACCAGCCAAGGAGCACCAAGGCTTGCTCAGGGATGCTGGAAGAGGCAGGAAGGATGAGAGGGAGCGCAGCCCTGCCAGCCCCTTGGTTTTGGACTTTGGGCCTCCAGAGCTGTGAAAGAGCAGATGCCTGTTGTCTTAAGCCGCCCAGTGTGTGGCACTGTGTTATGGTGGCCCCGGGACACAGATACAGGGACAGATGCGGGCTCCCTGCAGAAATGCTATGAGCTCCTTGTGGTGTTAGCCCCCGTCACCTGCCCCGTCTGTGTGTCCTGAAGTCAGACTCACGGCATCTTGTTGGCTCTTCCGGCCCCAGGTGCTCCATGTAGATGCTGATAGGTAATAGAGGAAAGAAATAGGGTGATCACGCATGCATGCATATACATGTGTGGACAAGCATGAAGGCATGCACACAGGCACACAGGTGCACATACATGCAGGCACATGCACCCAAGGGCACATGTGTACATACATGCAGGCATTCACACATTCACAGGAACACACAGGTACATGCATGTGCACAAGAATGCAGGCATGCTCCCAGGCACACTTGTACATGCAGGTACACACATACACAAGGGCGCATGCATGTGTGCACACAGACATGCTCATATACATGTGCAGGTGCATAAGACACGTGTGCACACACATGCAGACATGCTCACATATACACACGCACAGGTGCACACAGGTACATGCTGTGCACACACAGACATGCACATATACACACATGCGCAGGTGCACACAGGTACATACTGTGCACACACACGCAGATATGCACATATACATGCATGCACAGGTGCACACAGGTACATACTGTGCACACACACAGACATGCACATATACACGCATGCACAGGTGCACACAGGTACATACTGTGCACACACACAGACATGCACATATACACGCATGCACAGGCGCACACAGGTACATACTGTGCACACACAGACATGCACATATACACACATGCACAGGTGCACACAGGTACATACTGTGCACACACACAGACATGCACATATACACACATGCACAGGTGCACACAGGTACATACTGTGCACACACACAGACATGCACATATACACACATGCACAGGTGCACACAGGTACATACTGTGCACACACATGCAGACATGCTCACATACTCATACACACATGCACAGGCACAGGTACATACATGTGCACACACAGACATGTTCACACACATGCATGCACACAGGTACACACACAGTTGCAGTATGTGCTTGGACACAGGCCCAGGTTAGCACCCTGCTAGAGATGGAGACCAGCTCCCATGCAGACCCCGCCCTGCCTGCCCATCCGGCTCCTGGAGCCAGCGGGCATCTGCGCCCCAGTGCTTGGCTGCAGTGAGTCAGGCCTTGGGGAGCAATGCGCCATGCTCAGCTCTGGGAGCGGGCCATGGCACTGGTCCTGGGGCTAATGGCCCAGCGTATACAGGCTGTTTGCTGAGGGTGTGCTTTGAGGAAGGGCAAACCCGGGTTCCAAAGCGCCTACAGTGAACATCTACTGTGTACAAAAGTGACAGTGATGATCAGACCAGCCTGATCCCCGAGGGGCTCACAGAGGGAAGCCAGGGAGGAGGGAAGACAAGTCCTGAGGCCCCCCCTTCATCATAACAGCAGGAGGGGTGCACCGAGCTCAAGGCCACGTTCACAGGTGGCTGCCGACAGCGCCTCCATCTCCACCCAGGGACCCCACGGGGTGGAGGCTGAGGCCCCTCTCCTAGACATCACGGGTCTCTCCCTCCAAATGAAGCATCCTGGCGGTTGAAACTTGTTTTAAGAAATAAGACACCTCCGGGCACAGTCCACGTAGGAGCCTGCAAAACGTCACTCCTGTTATCTTCTCATTAAGCCCTATTTTAGTCTGAATAAAACAGAATGAATCACAGGGGACCAGGCGAGCACAGCCCAAGGCCTGGGCCATTTGCCTTCATCACTGAGGAGGCCGTCTGCAGCCCAGCCTTCAGCATGCAGGGGGAGCGAAGGGGGCGCCCAGCCTCGTCCCGCCCAGCGCACCCCTGCAGCAGCCCGGGAGGGCAGGCCCTGGCTCCTGGGAACACGGTGCCGAGCTGCAATCCACATTGCTGCTAGTGAATATGGGCAATCAGAGAAATGAAATAAGGCAGACAGAGGAAAAGCAGCATCCGTGATTCTGCCAGGCTACATATGTGTGCGTGTCTGCATATATATATACACACACGTGTATATGCACACACAGCCACACATCACTCAACAACAGGGATGTGTTCTCAGAAATACATGGTTCCGTGATTTTGTCATCGTGCGTACATCCTAGAGTGACTCACACGAACGCAGATGGCGGAGCCTACCCCACGCCTGGGCGGTGCGGTACAGCCTGTGGCTCCGGGGCTACAGACCCGCACAGCCTACACCACGCCTGGGCTGCGCAGTATAGCCTGTGGCTCCGGGGCTACACACCCGCACAGCAGGTGACTGCACTGAACACTGTAGGCAGCTGCAACACAAAGATAAGTGTTTGTGTTTCTAAACACATCTAAACTCAGAGAAGGTGCAGTAAAAGCAGGTATTATACTCTTCTGGGACCACTATTGCATATGTGGTCCATTGGTTACCAGTGTCTGTGTGTTGTGTGTATACGTATGTAATGTTTCTTTTCTTTCCCTCCCTCCCTCCTTTCTTTTTAAAAATTGTTTTATAAATTTGGGATTCTTCTTACTAGAATCCCCAATTTGCAATTTATTTGTTCTTAGGGTTTTGTTTTTGGTTTTGTTTTGTTTGAGACAGAGTCTCCCTCTGTCGCCCAGGCTGGAGTACAGTGGTGCAATCTCAGCTCACTGCAACCTCCACCTTCTGGGTTCAAGCGATTCTCCTGCCTCAGCCTCCCAAGTGGCTGAGGTAACCAGCCCAATAACCAGGCTCTCACCACCACGCCTGGCTAATTTTCGTATATTTAGTAGAGACGGGATTTCACCATTTTGGCCAGGCTGGTCTTGAACTCCTGACCTCAAGTGATCCGCCTGCCTCGGCCTCCCAAAATGCTGGGATTACAAAGTACTGGGATCACAGGCATGAGCCACCGCACCCAGCCTCAATTTGCAATTTATAATCTGCTGTCTCCTCACCTAATGTTAGATCCCACGGCTTATCCCTGACACAAGACGCCAACGAAGGGTGGCATTTCTGCAACCTCTGGCTTCTGGGAAGGCTGCCTCCCTCCCCAACTTCCTCTGATCATCGTGCGGCTGAGGAACAGATGGGGAACCAGGTGCACAGACAGGTATGGCCGCCTTCACAGGGTCACACAGATGAGCAGCTGAGGAGGCCAGAGCTGAGGCCACCAGGGAGCTCCTTGTGTGTCCACAGGCTCAAAAAATTCTGGTTGCCTTCCTCAGGCTGAGAAATGATATGGTGGGTGATGCAGATGAGGGTCCAGGGTGCCTGCCCTGCGGAGGATGGCGAGCAGATGGTGGTGCAGCCACACGTGGAGGACTCAGCTCCCAGAGTAATAAAGGGACACCTAGGCCATGCATGAGGCTGGGAGGCTGTGCAGGGGGAGGAAGCCACTCGCCAGGAGCCCAGGTGTGTGGAATTCTGGAACAGACTAGATCTACCCTGGACTAACCTGGACTAGAACTAACAGACAAGAACTAACTAGAACTAATTCTAGAACTAACCTATGGTGGAAAACATCAGAATGGCAGTGGCTTCTGGGGCCAGAGGTAGGAAGGCACTGGGCAGGGATATGCAGCAACCTTTTGGGGCATCGTCGTTTTTATTTTTCAGAGCAAGCGTCTTGCTCTGTTGCCCAGGCTGGAGTGCAGTGGCTCAATCATGGCTCACTGCAGTCTTGACCTCCTGGGTTCAAGCCATCCTCCCACCTCAGCCTCCTGAGTAGCTGGGACCACAGGCATGTGCCGCTACACCTGGCTCATTTTTTAATTTTTGTAGAGATGGGGCCTCCCTGCATTGCCCAGGCTGGTCTTCAACTCCTGGGCTCCAGTGATCCTCCCACCTCTGCCTCCCAAAGTGTTGGAATTACAGGCATGAGCCACCATGCCCGGCCTGATGTCTGTCTCTTGATAAGGGTTTGGGCTGCAGAAGTGATCCTTTCATCAGAACATTCAATGGCTCACTTCAGATTTATACATTTCACGGTGTGTGAATTTTATTCAAAGGAATAAAAAATCTGAAACGAATACTGAACTCTAGTTCATGACATGCAGTCGGCCTGTTAATGGGGAGAGAGTATTGGTGCCTGCAACTTGGAAAGAGATTGATTATGGGTGGGCAGAGGGACAGAGAAACAAGATGAAGCAGGTCTAGTGAAACGTCAGTTGTGGAATACAGGTGACAGCATCTGGGTGCTCACTGTGAAATCATCTCAACTTTTCCAGATGTTTGAAACATTTCAGAGTTCAATATGAAAAGCAATGAAAAACAATCTGGGCTTTGCAGACAAACTGCTGGGAGGTGGCCACGGCCCAGTATCTGTGTGGTCCTGTGTGGGTTTTTCAGCCTCACGGTGCCTCAGGGTCTTCACTGTTAAGTATGGGTGGTAATAGCACCACTGCCCACGGTGTGAGTGAATTAACACAGGCAGGGCACTTAGACAGTGCCTGGCACACAGCAGGTGCTTAATAAATGTGCCCTTTGTTGACATTATTCCTCAGCCCTGAAAGTATCAGCCACGTGTGCCCCCGCTACTCAGAGATGGTGAGGAACAGCTGGGGTTTGCACTGGGTTCGGGTGCAGGGGACCCCAAAGAGCCAAAACAAGCTCGAAAAGGAAAGAACAAAGTGGGAAGACTCAGCTGGGTGCAGTGGCTCATGCTTGTAATCTCAACATTTTGGGAAGCCAAGGCAGGAGGATCACTTAAGTCCAGGAGTTCAAGACCAACCTGGGCAACATAGCAAGACTCCATCTCTACAAAAAAAAATTTTAAATTAGCTGGATGTGGTGGCACATGCCTGTAGTCCCAACTACTCAAGAGACTGGGGTGGGAGGATTGCTTGAGCCTAGGAGTTCAAGGCTGCAGTGAGCTATGATTGCACCACTGCATTCTAGCCTGGGCAACAGAGCAAGACTCTGTTTCTAGAAAAAAAAAAGTGGGAAGACTCACACTTCCTATTGTGAAAACTTCCTACGGTAATGAGGACAGTGTGGTACTGTGGTAAGGACAGATATGAACAGCAGTGGGCTAGAACTGAGAGTCCAGAAATAAACCCTTGTATTTTTACTCTATTTATGTCCAATAAGAGAGCCAAGACAATTTGATGGGGCTAACGGGAGAGGAGACCTTTGACACATAGTGCTGGGTCAAGTAGCCACATGCAAGGAAATGAAGATGAACCCTTACCTCACACCATATACAAACATCAACTCAAGATGCATCCAAGGCTAGGCATGGTGGCTTACACCTGTAATCCCAGCACTTTGGGAGGCCAAGGCAGGTGGATCACCTGAGGTCAGGAGTTCAAGACCAGCCTGGCCAACATGGTGAAACCCTGCCTCTACTAAAAATACACACACACAAAAAATTAGCTGGGTGTGGTGGTGAATGCCTGTAGTCCCCACTACTCAGGAGGCTGAGGCAGAAGAATCGCTTGAACCTGGGAGATGGAGGTTGCAGTGAGCCGAGATCACACCACTGCACTCCAGCCTGGGGAACAAGAGCGCAACTCCGTTTAAAAAAAAAAATGCATCCGAGACCTCAACAGAAGGGCTAAAACCATGAAACTCTTAGAAGAAAATACAGAACTAAGTCTTCATCAAAAGCAAAATTTTGTCAGATGCGACATCAAAAGCCCAAACAACAAATGAAAAAATTGGACTTCATCAAAATCTAAAACTTGTGTGCTACAAATAACAGCAACAGGAAAGTGAAAAACAACCCACAGAAAGGGAGAAAAATATTTGCAAATTATACATCTAATTAGGGACTGTGTCTAAAATATATTTTACAACTCTTACAACTCAATAATAAAATGATAACCCAATTTAAATATGAACAAAAGATTCAAATGGACATTTCTCCAAAAGATACATAAAAGTTCAATTGCACAGGAGAAGATGCTCAACATCATTAGTCACCAGGGAAATGCAGATCAAAACCACTAGGAGATACAACTTCACACCATCTAGGATGGCCATAATAAAAACGACAGATAATAATAAGTGTTGAGGCCGGGTGTGGTGGCTCATGCCTGAAATCCCAGCACTTTGGGAGGCTGAGGCAGGTGGATCGCTTGAGCCCAGGAGTCCGAGACCAGCCTGGGCAATACAGTGAAACTCCATCTCTACTAAAAATACAAAAATTTGCCAGGCATGGTGGTTCATGGCTGTAGTCCCAGCTACTCTGGAGGCCAAGGTGGGAGTATTGCTTTAGCTTAGGAGGCAGAAGTTGCAGTGAGCCAAGATCATGCCACTGCACTTCAGCCTGACAGTGACAGAGTGCCACCCTTCAGGTGACAGTGTGAGGCCCTGTCTCAAATGATAATAATAATAGTAAAAGTGTTGGCCGGTCAGGATGGCTCATGCCTGTAATCCCAGCACTTTGGGAGGCCAAGGTGGGTGGATCACCTGAGGTCAGGAGTTCAAGACCAGCCTGACCAACATGGAGAAACCACATCTCTATTAAAAATACAAAATTAGCTGGGTGTGGTGGCTTATGCCTATAATCCCAGCTACTGTGCAGGCTGAGGCAGGAGAATCGCTTGAACCCAGGAGGTGGAGGTTGTGGTGAGTCGAGATCGTGCCATTGCACTCCAGCCTGGGCAACAAGAGTGAAACTCCATCTCAGAAAAAAATAATAATAATAAAAGTGTTGACGAGGATGCAGAGAAATAGGAACCCTCCTACATTGCTGCCGGGAACATAACATGTGGCATCAAAATTTTGGCAGAGTTTGTGAACTCTTCAAAATGTGAAAGATAGGCTTACCATATGACCCAACAAGTCAATTCCTAGGTGTTTACCCAAAAGAAATGGAAACACATGCGCATGCGAGAACTAGTACATGAATGTATCTAGCTGTGTGACTCACATTTGCAATGTGAAAACAGCTCAAATGCCCATTGGCTGATGAATGGGTAATAAAACTCCAGCCATTTAATGGAGTGCTATTTGGCAATAAAAAGGAATAAAATACTGAAATGCTACAACATGGATGAATCTCAAAAACAATGCTCAGTGGAACTAGCCAGTCACAGAAGACCACATATTGTCGGATTCCACTAATGGGAAATATCTACAATAGGCTGGGCGCGGTGGCTCATGCCTGTAATCCCAGCAATTTGGGAGGCCAAGGTGGGCAGATCACTTGAGGTCAGAAGTTCGAGACCAGCCTGGCCAACATGGTGAAACCCCGTCTCTACTAAAAATACAAAAACTAGCCGGGCATGGTGGTGTGTGCCTGTAATCCCAGCTACTCGGGAGGCTGAGGTGGGAGAATTGCTGGAACCCGGGAGGCGGAGGTTGCAGTGAGCTGAAATCATGCCACAGCACTCCAGCCTGGGCAACAGAGTGAGACTCCATCCCCCCTCAAAAAAAAATCTAGAATAGTCAAATCCGTAGAGACAGAGCAGATGAGTTGTTGCTTACCATTGTTGGGAGATGATGGGGAATGAGAAGTGCTTGATAGCGGATATAGGGTTTCCTTTTGGGGTGATAAAATGTCCTAAAACTAGATGGTGGTGATGGTTGCACACCCTGTGAACATACTGAAAACCATCAAGTTGTACAATTGAAATGGGTGATTTGTATGCTATGTGCATTATCATCAAGAAAGCCTTCTTAAAAAGGGAGCCTTGGTGCTGGGTGCGGTGGCTCACGCCTGTAATCCCAGCACTTTGGGAGGCTGAGGCGGGCAGATCACGAGGTCAGGAGATAGAGACCATCCTGGCTAATACAGTGAAACCCTGTCTCTACTAAAAATACAAAAAATTAGCCAGGCATGGTGGCGGGCGCCTGTAGTCACAGCTACTCGGGACGCTGAGGCAGGAGAATGCCAGGAACCCAGGAGGCGGAGCTTGAATTGAGCTGAGATCGCGCCACTGCACTCCAGCCTGGGTGACAGAGCAAGACTCTGTCTCAAAAAAAAAAAAAAAAAAAAAGCCTTGGGTTCCCATCCCAACCTGCTCCTGCAGGATCCCCTTAGGTAAGTCACCCCCTAAAATTCAGTTTTGTCACCTGTAAAAGGGGGAAGGAAGGATTCGCCTCCCTGAGTTACAGTGGGAACCAGATGAGATGATAGAAAACAATTTTCCATTTTCATTTTCACATTGAAATTTATTATAAAGGAACATGTCTGCACATGGCATTACAGGGGCACACAGGGAAAAGTCTCATTTTCTGGGGTGATGGGAATGTTCAGTATTTTGAGCAAGGTAGTGATGGCAACCAGTGTCCACATTTGTCTGATTTCAGAACTGTAGTTCCGAACAGTATAAAACTGAAGAATTATGAATTTCACCGTCTGTAAATAAATAATACATTAAAAATAATTTTTTATATTGAGTCCCCAGCTGGACGCAGTGGCTCACTCCTGTAATCCCAGCACTTTGGGAGGCTGAGGTGGGTGGATCACCTGAGATCAGGAGTTCGAGACCAGCCTGGACAACATGGTGAAACCCCGTTTCTACTAAAAATACAAAAATTACCCGGGTGTGGTGGCACGTGCCTATAATCCCAGCTACTTGGGAGGCTGAGGTAGGAGAATCGCTTGAACCCAGGAGGTGGAGGTTGCAGTGAGCTGAGATCACACCACTGCCCTCCAGCCTGGGGGACGAGAGCGAGACTTCGTCTCAAAAAAAAAAAAAAAAAAAAAAAGTGAGTCCCCTTCCACCCTCTCCCCAAGCCTTGCAGCCCCCAGGTTCCTACAGGAGGCACCCACTATTTCTAGTTTCTTGAGTCTTCTTCCAGAAATCAGTGTGCGCAGGCAACTAAAATGTCGTTTCGTTACTTCCTTTTTGTACGCAGTGTAAAAAAAAAAGGTACCATATACACTGTCTGGTCCCTTTTGCTTTTTCACACCAAAGAACATCGGCAGATGAACTCCAATCAGTCCACCTTTATCCGGCTGGATGTGCCATGATGATTTAAGCACTCCACCGTCAGCAGGCACTTAGGATCCTTCCAATCTGCTGCTATTACAAAGAGTGCTTCGGCGAATAACCTTGTACAAAGCAATATATCATTTTTCACATTTGCGAGGAGTATCTGGAGGACAGATTCCTAGAAGCAAATGCTGGGCCAAAGGGTGCGTATATTTGGAATTTTGACATCGTTTCAGAGGTTCCAAGGGTGTCTGCTTCCCCCACACTATTGCAACAGGGTGTGTCCTTAGACTGTTTAATCTGTGCCAATCTGATGAGTGAAAAATCACATCAGTACAGTTTCAGCATGCACTTCTGTCACTAAGAGTGAGTGTAGGCACTTTTTCATTTGTTTAAACATCCTTTTGATTTCCTTTTCTGTTCATTACCTCTGCCTTTTTTTTTTTTTTTTTTTGCCTCTTGGCTATTTTTCTTATTGATTTGTAAGAGCTCTTTATATAGGGGGAACTGGCTCTTTGCCTGAGATAGAAATTGGACACACCATTTAATCTATGGCTTCAGGGTTTTATGGGCATTTGTTGTTTTACTGTGAAGTTCTGGGAACAGGAAGATATTGTCATCATTCTTCCCTGGTTACCATTTCCTTAGGATGGGTCGGGGGTGGGGGGGGGGATTCTCTCCCTGCTCCTTCGAGATTAATCTCAGCTGCTCCATCCCTCCCCTGCTTCCCACGAACACACTCAGGCAACTGGGTCATTTGCTTCCAGCCAGGCCATCCTCAGCAGAGAGAGGGCACAGGAACCGCCTGCAGGGGAGCAAAGGTATCAAAGCTGCCAGGTGAGTCCTCAATTATCCTGGAAGTGGGTGTGGTCATGTGGGGCTGGAGTGAGGCACTGAGGCCTGGAGGTGAGTCAGTCTGTCCTGCTCTCTCGAGCTCACACTCTGTTGGATGAAACTGACACGTCAAGTCAATACAGTGAGAACTTGCCCAGGGAATCCCAGGGCGTGCAGGGACACAGGCTCGGCGCAGTGGCAGGGTCGGGGGGAGGGGGTGTGCTTCCAACCCCACAGCCCCAGGCCCCTCCGGCTCTTACTGACCAGCCTTTTCCCCAAAGGGTAGCTGGGTGGGTCATGAGATGGTGGTTGATTTGTTTCCATAAAAATGAGAATCTTACTGGCAGTTTAGCTCTTTTTTTTTGTTTTCGAGACAGAGTCTTGCTCTGTTGCCCAGGCTGGAGTGCAGTGGTGCGATCATAGCTCACTGCAACCTCCACTTCCTGGGCTCAAGTGATCCTCCTACCTCCGCCTCCTGAATAGCTGGGGCCATAGGTGCACGCCACCACACCCAGCTAATTTTTTATTTTTTGTAGACAGGGTCTCACTACATTGCCCAGGCAGGTCTTAAACTGGGCTGCTTTATTCTGAACGAGGACCTTGTGTACATCAGAAGGGCCTGCTGAGCCCTGGATCTGGCAACGGTGCCCAGGTGGGTGGGGGTGCACCCACTATCCCCAGCTCTGTCCTAGGTCCTGGCGCAGCCGACTCATCTCTGGAAAGACAGGCTGTCTGATGGACCCGGCCATCACTGCTGCATCTGGGCTGCTGCCGGGCAGTGGCAGCACCTCAGAAAGGAGGCCTGAGCGAGCACATGTGTGGAGCAACTGTGTGTCAACGAGTGTGCATGCAGATGGGAACATGCTTAGTACAGGTGCCTTCAAGTTTGACCATCTGGATTCAAACCCTGGCTTGGCCATTTCCAGTTTATGGTGACCCTGGCCAAGGTACTTGATCTCTGGACTCCTTGATTTTACCCTCTGGGAACTGGAGATCTTCACAGCTGGTTCACTTCTAGGGTTGCTGTGAGGACTAAATGACTTCATGCCAGCCACCAGCCACTAGGAAGCTCCATCACAGGAAGGATCGTCATAGTGCCACACCAGTGTGCGTGCGTGTGTGTGAGGGTTACACTGGGTGGGGCGGGGTGTGTGCGATTCAGGGGTGTGTGAAGCAGGATGCCTTTGCAACTCTCTGCATAACCACAGTGTGAGCTATGGGGTGGGGAGGGTTTCAGTCTTCCTGTCCCAGTGAGGCTGCGGCATCTTCATGTGGGAGACCGGCCTTCGGGGGGCGGGCGGAGCTGGGGTGTGTATCCACAGGCATCTTCCCTGGATGTGCTGTAAGGTGTCTACACCACACAGGCTGCCTCTGGGTACCTGTGTCTGCTGGGGGAGGGGGATCAGGAGGAGATGAATGTCAGAGAGAAAGAGACCAAGACGCAGGAAGAAAAGGAGAGAGGAGAGGCGGAAAGGGAGAGAGGGGAGAAGAGTAGGAAGAGGAAGAGGGAAAGAGACAGAAAAGGAGGGGGGAGGGAGAGAGAGAGGAAGAGGGAGAGAGAGAACAAACATATTCTCTGACAGAGGCAAACAGAGGCGGGGAGAGAGGGCTCCAGGAGAGGCCAGAGACACCCTCCCTCCCACCTCCTCTCTTAGGGTCTGTCCTGGGGTGGCCCATTCCCAGCCTGAGGGGGGACAGCAGCCCCAGGCCAGCCAGGCCCCGCGGGGGCCCTGCCCGCTCACAGGACAGGAGGGCATATTTCAGCATTGGAAGGCGCTGCAGAGGGAGTCAGTCAGGGCTGAAATTCCTCAGCGCCCTGGAAGGTCTGCAGGACAGCTCCCTTCTTCCAGCTTCCTCCAAGGAGCCAGGTCCGGGACTCTCCAGGCCCCGCAAGTAGGGGAGGAGGGAAGTGAGAGAAAGGGGCTGTGTGCCTACCTAGGCCACTGCGCGCTTCAGAGCAGCCGGGACCCTCCCTGAGGGACCAGGCAAGAGACCCCCCCCAAGGCTGGGCTCTGCCCCTCTGGCTCCCTGTTCCCTGGAGGTCCGGGCGCCCCCGCGCAGGGACTAAGGGCTGGACAGCCGCAGGCAGGGGCTCCGTCCTTGGCCTCCACCCTTCGTGTCCAGCAATCCTGGGAGCAGGCGGCGGCACTTCCTCCATGCCCTGGCCTCAATCACGGTCTCAGTCCCCCCAACCCCATCCTGCAAGAACAAGTGTAGAGGCTCGGGGTCGGAGGGCGGGTGGCCGTCCCGCGGGCTGGACGGAGTTTCTGGGCTGCGGAGAGGCCGTTGGACCCGCGTCCGGACGGGAGCCCCGCGCGCCCATCCCCGGTCCGGCCATCCTCGGGGCGCGCTGTCTGCGGCCTCCCGCGCCACCCCCCACCCCTGTCCCGGGACCTCCTCCGGGAAGGACACCCGGGGAGCAGCCCCCTCCCCTCCAGCAGTTCCCTCCCCTCCCCTCTCCCTGCCCTCTTGACGGTGTGGGGATCCCCGGCCGGGGAGCGGCGCTGGCAGCGGCGTCCAGAGGGTAGCGCCCAGCGCGCGCTGGGGGTCCAGGGCTCCGCAGCTCCGCACGCGGCCGGTTTGTGAAGCGGCGCGCGGGGGCTTAGCCCGGAGAGGGCGCTCTTGAGCCTGGTTTGGAATTTTTAGCCCACGCGAAAGCCGCAGGCTGGGGAAGGGGCGGTTGGGAGTGGGAGACGCCCTGGGAAGCCGTGAGACCGCTCGGCGAGGGCTCGAGACCACCAGGGAGCGACGGGGGACCCCTCGGCTTAGAGTCCGAGGGAGCGATTTCGGATCCGCTGGGATTCGGGAGGCGCATGAAGGGAGAGGGAAATCCGCTAAACCGAACCTTCCGGGAATCGGAAGGCGCCGGGCCGCTCCCACGCCTCCCCCTCCTCCTGGCCTAAAGACGGGGGGCGACGCGCAACGGGGAGGGAAGGGAGGGAGGGGTCGGCGACCTTAGGGGAGGGCGAGTCCCTGGGGACGCGGGGCAGCCAGGGGTCCGACCACCCTCTCGCTCCACCTCCCCGCCCCCAAGTGCCCCGCTCTCCCCCCGCCCCGCAAACGCGCGTCCTGCGGGCTGTGCTTTGGCCTTCGCGGACGCGCGCGCCCACAGAGGGTCTGACTTGGGGTCAACTTGCACGCGGTTGCCGGGCGCCTGTGAGCACAGCCGTGTCCGCACCCAGGTGCCCACCTCCCAGAGCCACCAGGGTCCAGACCCCCAGACCTTCGGACGCTTCTCTTCCAAACCGAAGCCTGGGAGCCGCTGGGTGGCCTGGGGCGGGGGCAGGGGGCGCGCGGGGCGGGCCAGGAGGAGGGGGAGAGGCCGCCACTCGGCTTCCCACGTCGCCCCCGCGGCTGGCTCCAACTTCCCCTCCGGAGCCCCCCTCCGGCCACCCCCGTGCCCACCGACGTGCGGGCAGCGACCCCGCCCCCCGCCCCTCCGGCCGCCCCCGCCGCGGCCCCCGCCCCCTCCCCAGCCCTCCCCGCGCACTCTCCCACATGAAACCTTCCATCACGCTCAGAAAGAATGTGCTACAACCTCGGCGCTGCCGCGGCCGCCACCACTGCGCCCGCGCCCGAGCCGGAGCCGGAGCCGGAGCCGCCGCTCCCCCGCCTGCCCGGCCAGCCCCGGGCTCCGAGCGCGCGGTCCCCGCCGCCGCCGCCGCCCTGCGCTCGCCCCGCGCTTGACGCAGTGAGCGCCGCAGCCTGGCTCCCGCCGGCTCCGCTGGGCTCCGGGTCGCAGGCCGAGTCCAGCCGGGCGGGCTCCGGGAGGGGCCGGCAAGGCGGGAGGGGGAGGAGGGCTGTCTGGAGCCAGCGAGCCCGGAGGAGGAAGAGGAGGTGGAAGGAGGGGAAGCCGCCGCCGCCGCCGCGCTCGGGGAACCGGGGTGCGCGCGCTCTGCTCGCCCGCGACAGTGCCTCCAGCCCGGGGCCCGCACCCCGGCCCAGGTAAGAAGGGGCCTGTGGGGCAGGGGGCTGTCCGGGGCCGGGGGACCCCTCTGCCGCCGCTGCGGGATCGGAGGGTCCCCGCCCCTGGGGGAGGCAGGGAAGAAGATGCTCTCTCGGGGGATGGCGGGGTCAGCTCAGGGTCCCCAGCGGCTCTCGCAGCCCGGGCCACCCCATCCCCGGTGCCCTGACCTCGGCGTCCGCGCCAGGGCCGAGTACCCCCGCCCGCGGGGCTCTGGATGCGGCGCTCGGGGCCCGCGGCTCCCGGGCATCCCCATCCACCCACCCGGGTTCGGAAGCGGGCGCACCCGAAGTTAGCGGCCGCCGAGTCTGGGCCGGACAAACTTCCCTCCCCGACGCCGCGACTGGAAGGGCCAGGACTCCGGACCCCTAGGGCTAGGGAGGCGCCGCGGGGACCCCGAAACTTTCCGGAGCGCGCTGAGAGCAAAAAGCTGGCTGGGCAGAAAGAGGGGGAAGGGGCTGGGCGCGCCTTCGAGTGCGCTGGGGTAGCCGCGGCGCCCCAAGTTGAACCACAGACGAACCCCTCTTCATCTGAAACCTGGTCTCGCAGTCGGAGGTGGGGAGGGAGTGGGCTCTGGGTGCCTCGCCTTCGGAAAGCCGGCGTGTGGGGGGCGCAGCGCCCCGCCCCGCGCCGCTTGAGCCTCCGGAGGGGGTGTTACGGGACCCCCGCCCCCACCCCAGCCGGTGGCCGGGCTCTGCCGGCCGCTGCGGAGCTCCCGGGAAGGACCCGCTCGCGGCTATTAATAGGCGTCGGTGACCGGAGCCTCTCCCGGTCCGGGAAGCTGGCGCCGCGGGGCTGGGCTGGGCTGCCGAGTGGGGCGGGACCCTGGGGTCCAGAGCGGACCCCCAGCCCTCCTGGCCCCGCTTCCGCCGCTCTTCCCTTCCTGCCGCCTGCTCTCCTCCTATTTTCCCTCTTCGATCTCGGGGTGTCGCTCCCCCCCCGAACTTTTTTTCTTCCCAAACTGTACGGTGGCCACCCGGTCAGGGCCCTGGGCCGTACCCGCGCAATCTCAGCACCGTTCCCGACAGAGTCCTCCGCCGCGGGCTGAGCGCGAGTCCCCGAGGCCAGGCTGCCCAGGGAGGAGCAGGGACTTCCTACAATCCGCGCCCTTCCTCCCAACCAACGGCGAGCGCAACACATTCGCCCGCCCCTGCGGTCCCATCTGAGGGAGGGGAGAGGTCTCTGGGGGCAGCTTCGGGGGCTGTGGAGGGCGTGGGGGGACCCACGAAGCTCCTGGAGCGTTTAGGGATGCAGCTCAGGCGGCGTGTGCAGGGAGGAAGCAGCGTCCCGGCGTCCCCCCTTCAGCGTCGCCTTCGCGCGCCTCGAGGGCCCAGGAGGGTTCGGTCTCCCCCCCGACCCCCAACCGGACACTCAGGTCTGAGCCTGAATGGATTTGAGGATCTGGGGGACGGGGAATACGGAGTGCTTCTTCCTGCCTGGGTGTCTGCAGAGCCCAGCCCGCAGGCAGCGTGGGGATCTTTGTCCCCAGGGCCAGCGCCGGCCCCGCCCCCCTCCCCGTTAACTCCGGGACTCCGCCGCCCTCCAGCTTCCAACCTCCCAGCTTCACCGCCGCGTCCTCTCCCTGGGTCTGGGTCTAGGGGAGGGGCAGGGGGCGTGGAGCGCGGCGTTGGGTCCCGGACAGATGTCCTCGCGGCGGCGGCGGCGGCGTCCCGGTAACAGAATTAATGACTTACACGCAGGCCGCCAATCGGCGCGGCCACGGGGGAGGGGCGACCCGGCCGGGACTCCGGGGACTCGGTCGCAGCCGGACGGCGCAGCCTCCGCTCGGGGTCGGGGGGAGGGGGGCGGCCACGAGGACTCGACCCCTGCCGTGCAGCCCGGCCTCTAGTCCTCTGCCGTCCCCTCCCCCAGCTCCAGGTTTTGCTCTCTGCTGGGGTCCTGGCTCCTCAGGTTGTGGGATCTCGCCTCCCACGGCCCCGCGCGCGTACCCCTACCCGCCCCTCCAGTTGACCTCTGAGGTTCTCCGTGGATCTCAGACCTCGAGTGACCGCAGAACTGACCTCTGGGGTCAGGCAGTACCGGTCAAGGGCGCTCTGAAGAGGCCGTCGGCCTCAGTTTGCACCCCGAGGAAATGGGCTCATAATGCCTGCCCCTGGGAAGTAGCGGGACGTCCTGGCGCGGCTCCTCCGGGCAGGCGCCCAGCACAGCGCAGGGCACACGGGGGACACCTGCGAAGGCAAAGGAGGCTCCTTCCAGAGCTTCGGCTGCACTTGGCCAGCACAGGCCTGGGGTAGCCTGCTGGAAACGGGGAGCCAGTACCTCTCTTGGGGTTTATGTTTGGCAGGCGGAATGGACGGGCTGGGGCCCCGAGCGCGGTGGTCCTCTTCTGCACAGGGCTGGCCAGGCTAGAAGCTGGAGGGTAGCTTACTGGGACCTTCCAAGCGTGACCAAGGAAGCTCTGGGGGCCGACCAGCTTCTCCCTAGTGGAGCTGCAGCTGGGGAGACCTCACAGACAGGCAGGGAGGAGAGGGTGCCCCTCTCACCGCCTGCCTCGTTCCACAGGCCCAGGCCTGGCACATCCCAGGCTTGCAGTATCTATCTGGTGGGTAAACAAGGGCCTGCTCTTGGCCTGCGGCCTGGCTCTGCCCGTGGTCCAGGTCGGGGCAGAAGGAGAAAGGCCACAGCTTAGGTGTTCCAAAGCACCGGTGCCCTTCCTGCTGGCCCCTGGGGCTGTGCTGGGTTCCCAGGCCCCCTGCCCCCCAGTATTTGCATGAAATCGTGGGGGCGCACTGGCTTTTGTCCTAGCACTCCCCTTCAAGGCTCTGCGCCCCTATCACGGGAGCCCCACCCAGCCAGCCGAAGGAGGCCACAAGCTCTAAATTCCTAAATTCGGGCCAGTGCTGGAGGCCTGGGAGCCAAGGCAGCTGGGAGACCACTCCCCGATTCTGGCTCCTGGAGAACCCTAGGACCCGGGCGTGTCAGGCCCTGCAGCCAGGCTAGGCCAGTCCATATAGGACTGAACGGCGTCATGGGCGTTCATTCACATTCCCTCTCCGGTCCCCACACACTATAGGATTTATCTTGATTTGCTGCCTTTGAATTGAGTCAACTCTTTTGTATGCTCGTTGAATTGCCCAGCTGCTGGCGGCGAGCGGAGAGCGTGCCGGGGGTACTGAGGCCGGGAACCAGAGGCGGGCGGGGGACAGGAAGCGGGGAGGGGGCGCCGGCGCGGACGCGCGGGCTGCGCGGGGACTGGAGAGGGCCCCCAGGCGCCGGCCGTTCAGCGAACGCGGGCTTGTCCAGGCACCGCCGGGGCCTGCCCGGCCAGAACGTGGAGTCCTGAGGCTCCTGCCGGGGGTCCAGGCTGCCCCTGGGGCTCTGCCTTCGACGCGCTATGTAGGGCCAGATTCTGGGCCTCTCTTGACTCAGTTTCCCCTCCTGTAACATGCGGACGGGGGCTTCCGCACAGTCAGGTTGTCAGGGTGAGACTGAGCCGAAGAGTGCTCGAGAAGCCCCTGAAGTCCTCCCAGAGGTTGGGGTGAGTGAAAGAAGGAAGCGGGCCAGGGCTGGGCAGAGGGGACCCGGCCTGCGCCCCGCGTTCTCCGCCCCTAGGTCCCTGCCCTCCCGGATAAGGGGCAGACAGACGGGAGGACCTGAGAACGCCTTGGCTTTGCTTGGGGTGGTGGGAGTCGCTGGTAGCTTGTTCAGCCAACAGCTGTCGCCCCCACTCCACCCACCCACCCACCCCCTCCACCTTTTAGATGTGGGCAGGGAGGGCCGGGGACGGACCGCGAGGACGCCCCCTGCGCTTTCTAGGACCTCCCCTCCTCCCCCAGCCCCTGCGTGTCGGCGGGAGAGGGAAGGAGCGGGTTGGCGCGGGGAGCCGAGGAGAGCAGGGGGCTCGGGAGGCCAGGGAGAGAAGGGGAGGGCCAGAGGCTCCGAGCCGGACTCGCGGCGGAGGAAGAGGGGGTGGAAGGGAGCGCGCAGGCGGACGAGGGAGCGAGGGAGCGAGGGAGGGAGAGAGAGAAGGAGGGAGGGAGGGAGGGAAGGGGGGCGGGAGGGGGCAGGGCGAGCTTGAATTTCCCCCCCGGCCGCGCGGCGAGGGGCGGGGCCGCGCGCGCAGATCGATGGGCGAAGCTGGGGAGGAATTTCAATCCCGGGAGCGAAGTTAGAGCTTGAAGGACGGCGGCGGCGGCGGGCGCAGCCCCGGAACCGAGGCCGGGCGGGCAGGTAAGCGGCGAGCGCGGCCGGGCGCTGAACCTTGGGGACTTGGGACCCGGACCACCCCCGGGGAGCGGCGCGGCCAAGCCCCCCGCCACCTCGAACCCCGGGCGTTCCCGAGTGCGCAGCGTGCGCCCCCGGCCCCTGCTGCAACCCCAGGCCCGGCGCGCGATCCGAGCGCAGCGGGCAAAGTTGGAGGAACTTGGCGGCGGCGGAGCGGGCGCAGGCTCAGCCCGACAGAGCCCGGGGGCCCGGGTCGGGGTCGCTGCCGCAGCTCGCACGCTGCCCCGTCCCTCCGAGAGGTCCCTTCCCCAGCGCCTCTCTCCCCTCCGTCCTCCTTCGCCGTCCGCACCCTGCCCGGCGCCCCTCAGACGCGGCCCCCCGCCCTTCCCTTCCCGGAAACTAGGGGCTGTCCTCACCTCCTGGCCGAGTCGCTGACCCCTGCCCAGGCTGGCATCGCCCTCCCTGCTGGGCCGCCCTCCCCCCGATGCTGCGAGCCTCCTCGCTCGGCGCGGGGACCGTCCAGCCACGCACGGGGAGGGGTCACATTCCTCGGTCCCAGCCCCTGAGTCCAAGCCCTGGCGCAGGGGTGGGGGGCTTCGCTCCGAACTGAACCTACTGGGTGCTCTCCACCCCTCGCCCCACCTGGAGTCCATCCTCGTCGTCGTCCCTCTGGGGGGTGGGAGGAGGCTGCGAAGCCTCCGTGCCCCAACTGTCTGTAAAGACAAGCGCCCCCATTTCCATCCTTTGAAACTCGCAGGTCACCTGCTTGATACTGAGGGTGGGGCGGGGGGCACTGCCTGCCGTACCGCACACTCCCCCCCCATAAAAACGACAGCCTCTGAGATGAAAATCGGGCTTTTCCAGGTCTCAGCTGTGTGACCTTGGGGCAGGTGAATCTCAGGGCCTCAGTTTCCACACCTGTGAAATGGGGAGAGGATGATAATGCCTTGTGGAAAAAACGAAGGCTTAGCAGAAAGGGTCGAGGCTGGCCGAGCCAGGTGTGCACGTCCTCAAAAAGCCTCCGTGCCAGCACTTTCCCTTCCTGCACACCCAGAGTGGGGCCTCTTTGGACCCTGGCTTGGGTTGCCTGGCTCTGCCGCTCACTCCTTCCATTGGGCTAAGGGCTGTGCGGAAAGCTTCTGTGGGGGGACCGGGAGCGAGGAGCAGATATAAATTGCAGATCTCCCCACATTGCCTCTCTCAGGGGCTGCCCCCTAGACAGGCCCCCAGCCTCCAAAGAGGTCCTCAGCTTGCACCCAGCCTTGGGAGAAACTCCATGGAGTGGGGCATAGGTTGCTTGAAAAGCATCAACGTGCTCCTCTTCTCTGCCTGGCTGGCCCCTGGCCTCCTGCCCCCTGGGTCCCTGCCCCTGCCACCTTTTAATTGAACAAGCATTGAGAAGACTGGCTCACAGGTCCCAGCCCAGGTTTGCGCCCCACTCCACCAAAGCAGGGGGACAAACTCCAGGGGGCCGTGCGGGGGAGGGGGTTTGGAGCCCAGCCAGGACCCCAGCACTTGGGTCCCTCATTTTCCTGGGCATACGGTGGTCAGGGAGTTCTGATCCCCACCCCTGCTGGGCAGAAGACCTGGGGGTCTCCAAGTCAAAGGTTGGGGGCCATGCCCTTCCCCCTGTCCTCCAGCCAGCTGTGCAGCCCCCTCCTCCTCAGCCGCAGCAGGACTGCTGTGTTCGTATAATTCAGGATGATACAGCAGGCTTGTCAGGCAGCTCCCGACTCCCAGAAAAGCCAGTGGGCACCTGAACCAGAGCCACACTCCTGAGGGCTGGTAAGTCCGGGGTAAGAGTGCAGGGATGTGGTGGGCACCTGCACCTGGGACCAGAGGGAGGAGGGAGGCGGCGTCCCTTCCCCACCGTGCCCCGGGACTGCCACTGGAAAGCACTGATTTTTCAAAGTGTCTTTGGAGGCAGGCTCCCACACCTGGGCCAGGGAGAGGCTGCCGCTCCTCTACCTCCCTACCACGGTCCCCACCAAGAAACAGGTGTCCGGGGCCCCAACGAGAGCCCAGGGCCAGAGCCTGGAGTAGCTGCCTGTCTCGGACCCTGGCATTTGACTATTTTCTCCCTAAATATATACTTGTGGGCTTCACCTGCTCTCCAGGAGAGAAAAATTAATGGGACTAAAATACGACCACAGTGCCTGGGCTCAATGGGGTAAAATCGGAGTGGCTGCCTGGGTCCCATGTTGGTGACTTTCTCTGTCTGTTTCCAACACACACGCATCAGCTCTAGATTTTGATAGAATTTTCTAAGCACTCAGGAAAGCCTCCTCCTTAAGATCCTCCTGAGGTCAGAGCCCCCACCCCAGGATCCCCACCCCCCGACAGGCCCAGTCCCCATTTTGGTAGGGGACTCCGTTTCTCCTTGCCAGACTGCCAGACTCAGAGGCCATCACATCGGAGGAAATTTATGAGCAGAGGTGCATGGACTTGGGGTGTTCGTATATCTTCACAAGAAAGAAACAGGCAGGCCCTCGAGATGCCGGGTGGGTGGTGCATAAATACACGAGGGGGTCGGGGGGGGGCAGGATTAAAAATGCAAGTGAGTGACAGGCGAGAGATAGATCTCCAGGGCCAAGTGACGAGGCCATAAATTTCCGGGCGTGAACCTGGAGCGGATGGTGGCATCGCCGTGGACATTGGATACATTTGTCATTTCTCCAGCTCCCCCGCCTCGCTCTTTCTTCTTTGCTTTTGTTGTGGATTTGGTTTCTTCCAGCACAAGCTCGGGTGTCAAGTGGCCTTGGGTGGGTCTCTGTGGGGGTGGCTAGTGGTGGAGCCAGTGCAGTGGATGATGGCGCCATCCATTCCAGCACCCGCTGTGCAGATGGGGAGACTGAGGCCGGGATTGGGGTGGGGCCGGAGAGGGTGGTGGAGGGGTCCTATGTCCGGCGTCTGTGTCCTGTTGTGTTGGTTCAGGTCGGGGGATTCCAGCATGGTGGGAGGCCTTGGTTGTTGGGGGCTGCTGCTTCCCCTCACCCCCGTGCACCCTGAGCCAGTCGGTGGCACCAACAGTGAACAGGAAGCAGGGTGGCAGCTATGGCCACTCGAATCCAGCACCACAGCCCCCCCGCCTCGCCCCCGATGTCCCCTTCCCAAGGCTGGTGGATTGAGACTTGGTTCTGTCCCACCTCTTCCAGCCTCCTGAGGAGGGAGGGCAGGAGGTGGAGAGACCACCCTGGGAGCGCTGATGGCAAACGAGGGCCGACTGTGTGCCCTACCTGGAGCCTGGGACAATGCCCGGAGGAGCCCGGCTGCCTTGGAGCCGGCACCCCCAGATGGAAAGACAATGGTCTCACAAATAAATGCGCCTCCTTTCCCTCGGAGATCAGCCGGTCCAGCCCCATTTTCCAGAAGGGTCCAGCATCGCCCGAGGTCACACAGCGAGTAAGCTGGAGCTGTGGCTGGACCCGGCCTCCACACCTGTAGGGCTGTCCTGGGGCAGCCGGGGTCTTGGTCTCAGAGAAGAGCTGGAACCCAGGCTGAGGCAGGAGGGGGTCCAGCAGGGCTTGAGGGACCTTCAGAGGAGAGGCAGAGAGGATGACTACTCCGCTCCCTGCTCCAGGCCACGGGGGTACTCAGGAGCCGGTGGGGAAACTGAGTCAGGCAGCGAGGACCACTCCTCTGCTCCCTGCTCTGGGCCATGTGGGGTACACAGGAGCCGGCGGGGAAACTGAGTCAGGCGGAGAGGACCACTCCTCTGCTCCGGGCCACGTGGGGTGCACAGGAGCCGGTGGGGAAACTGAGGCAGAGAGGACCACTCCTCTGCTGCCTGCTCTGGGCCATGTGGGGTACACAGGAGCCGGTGGGGAAACTGAGTCAGGCGGAGAGGACCACTCCTCTGCCCCGGGCCACGTGGGGTGCACAGGAGCCAGTGCGGAAACTGAGGCAGAGAGGACCACTCCTCTGCTGCCTGCTCCGGGCCATGGGGGTGCACAGGAGCCAGTGGGGAACCTGAGTCATGGAGGCTGGTCCACGCAGCCCTTCCCCACCCACGTGGCCAGGACTCCTGGGGCCATTCTGTGGTGGGAGACCCTAGAGTCTCAGGATCTCGGTTACTCAGCCCTGTTCGCCTCCCTTCTGCCCAGCAGTGAGTTCCTTAGGACTCACGGCTTCCAGGTTCCCCTCCCCTGTGAGCCGGACCCAAGCTCCTCTTTGGGGCTGAGGAGGAGGGGTCTGGCTGGCCCTTACAGGGTAGGCAGCGTTTAGATAACCCCACGGGAGGAGGCGGGCATCCAGACAGGAGAGGCAGCGGAAGGGAAGGTGTGAGTCCCCCAGAGCAGTGAGGGGGGTGGGGAGAGGGGCCTTGACAGTGGATGATGACCCCCTGCCCGCGATGTCTGCCCTATTGTCTTCCTCCGCCAGTTCCAGGACAGACTCAGGCAGCCACAGTGGGAGAGACTGGTGGAAGGGACAGGGCCTTGCCTCCCTGTGTGTTGTGCCCAGTGCCCCTACATGAGGCTGGGGTATATTGAAAAACCGAGCTCTAGGCTTCTGAGGGAGGGGTGGGGACAGAGGAGGCACAGCCGGGCGGGAAACGCCCTTCAGCCCGGCCCAGCCCAGCCATCACCAGGTCCACTGTGTTTGCTAAAGCCTCCAATTCAATCTCTGAATTTTAAAGATAGGGACACTGAGGCCCAGATAGGGCAGTGGCTGCAAGCCACTGAGGCTTGCAGGCAGCGGTATCTGGGCTCAGCCCTGCTCCCACGCTGGACTCCCCACACCTCATATCTGGCCTCAGCTGGGAGAGTGCCCCTGGCCTTACCTATGGGGACCTTGCAGCCCATGGCGTGGAGGTGAACTGGCTTGTCTGGGAAGCCACATTCCACCCCTGTGCACCCCCAGGCCCTCTGTGGCCCCAGGCCCCTGTGCACCCCCTGTGTACCCCAGGACCCCCAGGCCCCCTGTATGACCCCTCTAGGACTCCACCCCACAGAAGCCCATCTCTCTGCCATCCGCCCCCTCCAATGGTGACTTCTGTCAGAGGGCTTGTCACAGAGCGCTGACTGCGCTGAGAGCTTCTCACCAGCGCTGGACATGTGGCCAGGTGGCGGCTGAGGGCTTGGGGGTCTGTCCACGTGACAGGTGCACACCCTGGCATTGCTGCCCTGACATTTGGAGGCTGTTGGGTTGGGTCCAGGCGGAATCCTGCCTGGGATGGAAACCCCAGGAGATGATTGACAGCCCGGAGGCTCCCCAGTGTTTACCGACAGATCCGAGTCTTATTTTCAGCAGGATCAAACTCAGGCACCTCTTAGTCATTAACTCCCTCTAGTTTAATAAACACAGATACAAACACAGCCAGCCATGTGCCCGCCCCACATGGATGAGAATCCCGGCCTGCTTCCTGGAGCCGAGGAGCGGGGTCTGGAAATGGGGGGCCATCGGGGGGCTCCCCAGACCCTGGGCCGGTGCACAGGAGGCACTGCAGGAAGAGAGGGCTTTGCAGAGCACACAGTGAGGCAGCGCTGGCCCGGAGGGACGAGTCAAGGACAGCTGTGTGCCTTCACAGTCCTGCGCTGCCGAAACAGAGCCCGAAGTAGTGGCTGGGAAGGTGTCCCGGAAATAGCCACCGCACAGACGACCCGCCAGAGATGCATGAAGGGACGGCCAGCGCTTGGCTCCCTCACCGCCATCTCGACCTCCACGGCCTCCCTAGAAGCCCAAGGGGCTGGGGACCCTCAGGATGTGTCTCCTGGGCCTGGACACTGGGCTGTGCTATGGCTCCTGCCTGGCCCCCCCACTGGTCAGAGTGCTGACCTAGGGAGGCTGGCTGGGAGGGGGACTGGGATGCTTCCCGGACATGTCTGGAAAGGTGGTAGCTGGCTCCTAGACCAGATCCAAAGGGAGATGGCATTAGCCAAGTGCCTGCCTCTGCCTGGAGGGTGCTGGTAGTGGTTCCAGGGCACCCTGGAGAGGGTCCCCCAGTCTGTTGTCTCCCTGCCTGAGGGGAGCCTGCACTGAGGCCTCTGCCCTCCTCACCGACAGACCGCCCCAGTGCCTTTTTGCCCTGTGGAAGCTGTGGAAGGGCCCGGCCTCTGCCCTCTTCACCGAGGGACCACCGCTGCATCTGTCTGTCCTGTGGAAGTGGTGGAAGGGCCTGGCTGCAGATCATGGGGTGGCCCAGGTTGGGGAGCCTCTGGTGTTCGGTGTGACCTGAGGTGGGTCCCTTCCCTTCCCGGAGCCTCGGCCTCCCCTCCGTCAGGTGAGGGCGGGGGTGGATGGATGGCTGTGGGAGTGTAAATGGCTGACACCAGTTCTGGAAAGGGCCGGGCTGCCGCCGCTAGCACAATCCCCAGCCTTTCTGATTTGCCCTGCAGGACCCTCAGACCTGCAGCCCTGGATCCTGGATGGGGCGCAGGTTCGGTCCCTGCGTCCCTCTGTGCCCTGCCGTGCAAAGAGGCAGGGAAGGAGGATGCTGGGGAAGGGAGAGCAGGTGCAAAGGCCCTGCAGCCGAGACACGCTTCCTGTGGGTGAAGGGCAAGGCCAGTGCAGCTGGCCGTGGGGGCTGAGAGGTGAGCGGGAGAGGCCTCAGGGTCTGCTCCTGTGTCGGAGCTCCTGGGAAGAGTTAGATGGTACTTGGATTGCTTCGGGAAGTCTCTGGGGAGTTTGCAGCAGCTGAGAGACAAGGCTGGCCTTAACGCATCCCTCTGGTGTCGACGTAGAAAGGGTTTTTAAGGGCACACGAGGGAATGAGCCACCCAGGGGACTGCCGACGTCTGAGAGCCATGAGGGTAGCCTGTACTGGGTGACGACGCTGGCAACGGAGAGACAGAGAGGATGTAACTTCTGTTTTGACAGTGCTTAGAAATTGGAGCTACATTCCTGAAGAGAAAAATATTCTGTAAGGCAAAACCCATTTTCCTATTTATATTCATTAGGAAATGAGGGAGGCGGTCCCGTGGAGAGGAAGGTTGTGCGAAGCAAGTCCTGCTTCCCTTTGACAGCCATTAGCATTTCAGAGCTGTGTTCTTGAGGAGATGAACCCCCCAAAATGGATTGGTATGAAACAGCGGGGTCAGCTTGGCACAGAACCCCTCAGGGTGCCCACCGAAGTGGAGTCCAGGGCCCATTCCTCAGGTATCCAGCATCCCGGCTTTCTCCAGGAGACGGGATTCTCAGATCTTCGTTTGTGTGTGGCTGTGGGTGCAGATGGGTGTCCGAGTGAATATGGGAGCAGGCACACGGGTTCACATGTGTGCGCATGCAGATTACCGCCTGTGTGAACAGAGGAGTGTGCACGTGTGTGTGCGTGTAGGTTTGCGGGTGTGTGCGTGTAGATTCGTGTCTGTGAATACAGGAGTATGCACACACGTGCATGAGCTCACGTGTGTGTAGATTAGTGTCTGTGTGAGTAGAGGAGTGTGCACACCCTCCTGGCCCCCCCACCCCTTTCCCCTCCCAGACACCACAGTGGGCAGCCAATGTGGGTTCATGAATGATCGTGGCTCTGATGTGAAATTCCTTCAGTCTGAGGGTTAGGTTCTGTAAAATGAATTTGTTGTCTGCTTTTTCTTTTTTTTTTTTTTTTTTTTTTGCAAATTCAGTGGAGCGGATGGAGGTTCTGAGATGCAGGGAGCGTGTGGAGCTCCCGCAGGCTCCTGGTGGGTCTGGGAGCGGCCGGCTCCCCTGTCCTTGGGGTAGGCGGGGAGGGACGTCAGGAAGAAAGTCAGGCCCCTGAGGTGTTTGCTGTCTGACAGACATCCGGGCTTATTTTTGTTCCTTCATTACATTGTCCCCATAGAGCAAGAGCAATGCCACATCTGAGGGCTGTGAGTCCCCAGAGACAGCTTTTCAGAGAAACAACTCACCAGAAATCCAGTGTTCCCGCGCCCGAATCCACACCAGTCGGGGACCAAGGGGACTTGGCTGAACGGGCAGCTCCCAGCCCTGGGCACCTGTGCCCTCACCATGCACAGTGTGTGTGCCACCATGCTCCCACACACACTGGGGAGGCATGCACAGGGGTGCACAGGCACAGGTGCGTGCAGACACACACCATGGGGTCCTGGGGTGCAGCCTGTGCCAACATGGGACTTCAGCTCCCATCCTGCTATGACCACCCAGGGCACCTGAGCCTCACACCCCACACCTGGGCTCAGAGCAGCTCTCCCGCCCCACCCTGCACCCTGCACCCTGCACCCTGCATGCCAGTTGTGGGTAAGGCCCAAGCCACCAGGAATCTTCACACAGCGCGGAGGGAGGTGCTGTGTGCCCATTTCACAGAACAGAAGGCCGAGGCATGGAGTGGGGAAGTAACATGGTTCAGGCTCACAGCTCGCATGTGCCAGAACCCAGCATAGCCTGTCTCAGACACCCCTGGGCCCCCACCCCACATTTTACAGAAAGGTCTGTAAACAGCCTCAGCACCTCCCACGGTGCCCAGACTGCCCCCAAGCCTCCTCTGGCGTCCTCTTCCTGCACCCACCACCAGCCTCAGTCCTGCTGCCCTTGCCTGGCCTCAGCGGTCGTGGGTGTGGCCCCTGAGCCCCGGCTCTCACTGTGCCCTCCGTCTGCCCATGTGGGTACCAGGGCATCCCCCATCTCCGCGATGGTCTTGGTGACTACCCAGCTTAGCGAGTGAGGGAATATTTGGCACAGCAGCGAAATCGGGAGTGTGGGGTACGGGCATCGCATGGACACGCTGTGAACTGGGATTTGGAGCATGGGTGATGCCAGAGTGGGTGATGTCAGGGGCTGGCCCGTGCTCCCAGGAGTGCTCACCCTGAGGAACTGGCCTTGGTGTGGGCAGAGGAGAGGAGAGGCCTGGGGACCCTGACGCTCATTTCCCATCACCTCCGCTGGGCTGCATGACCCTGAGTTACACACTAATGATTATATCCATCTGGCAGGGATGTTGACACCTACTCAGCTAGAGCCCACCCCCGACATACACACACACACACAGCTGCCCATGGCCCCCATTTGACAAAAGAGCAGCCAGGGCTCTGTACCCTGCCAGGGTCTAGCTGGTGACCAGGGCTGGGCGGGGGTGGGCCATAGCTACAGCCCAGGCCTGGGTCCATCGTGCCGGCATTATCACGGCTGCACATCCCCCTCCCTGCAGGAGGCTGTGGGACCTCCCCAAGCCTGGGGGTGCCTGGCCTGACCAGCCGGGCCGTGGGTAGGGAGCTCTGGGCCTGGGGCCTGGAAGACAGTCCCGGGGCCTGCTCTGGGGTCCACTGCAGCTTGCTGGCTGAGGGAACCCACAGGAACATTCCCTGGAGGTTGAGGCAGGAGGGGAAACTGAAGCCAGCCCCGTTTCTACCGAGCTCTCCTGGGGAGGATGTGAGGAGGGGAACAGAGGGTTCCTGCAAGCCTCATGTTCGCACCTGTGCACTGGAGCCGCTAACTCCTGTCTGCTGGGGTGAGTCCCACCAAGCGGGGTGGCATTTGTGGGGTGTTGGCACAGCCTGGATGCCATGGTGCTACCTGTCACTGTGCTCAGAACAAGGGTCCCTTCCCCTTGCCCCCTGGCCACGTTCCAACAGCGACCCCCTGCTGTGACTCTGCCCCTGTCCTTGGCATCATTGGTCATCATGGGCATGGTGTCTTCTCCTCTTCTGAAAGCCCCATTGTGCAGGGTCACCTCTGCCTTGTCCTGTCCACCACAGGGCCCTGGCACCGAGATCACCATCCTCGAGGAAAGGAGAGGACAGGGGCAGAGATGGAACGGGGAGCAGACGGGGGCACGTGTGCCCCTGAATGCACCTGTATGCAGGTGCACAGTTCATTAAACATGACCATGAAGTCGGGACATGGGAGTCACGCATTACAAGCGTTCATTCATTGATTCGTTCATTCATTCACCTACCCAGTGGACATTCTCCGATGCTGGGCCCCGTGGTCTGGATACGAAAGCAAAGCAGGTGTTCTCCTGGGAGTAGCCTGGGCTTGCCTTGAGCACTCTGGCTCATTCTGACCCGGTCCATGGGCCCAGAGCCGTGCTGGAACACCCCTTGGAGGAGTGTCCAAGGCAGGTCATGTAGGGGAAAAAAATTCTGCGTTCGATTTTTGGGAAGGTACCCCAAAGTCACGGGGAGATCCTCCTGTTTTGAGTGAAAACCAAGTGTGGCAGGATAGTCAAGACGTGGATGGTCTGGGGGCTGGTCAAGTCGTTCTGGTTCTCGCCACCCTCAGGACAAGACTCCGATCACCTGGGGGACGATGCTGAAAGGGGCAGCGGCTGTGCCGGGCTTGTTTCCTTCGCCTGAGCTCACTTCTCCTTTCTTCCTGAGCAGCTTTACGGAGGCATCATGTGCACCGACACTGTCCCTCTGCAAGCCCATTGCAAGGGCACCAGGCAGCGGTTTTCATGCATACATAGAGTTGAACAACCATAACTACATACCAGCTATAGAACATTTTCATGTCCAACTATAGTCAGCACCCCCCACCCCACCCCCAGGCACTGATCTGCACCCTGTCTCTGTGGATTTACAATTTTTTTGGGGGGGAGGGGGGTACTGAGTCTCACTCTGTCGCCCAGGCTGGAGTGCAGTGGTGCAATCTTGGCTCACAGCAACCTCCACCTCCTGGATTCAAATGATTCTCCTGCCTCAGCCTCCTGAGTAGCTGGGATTATAGGTGCCCACCACCACACCTGGGTAGTTTTTGTATTTTTAGTAGAGACAGGGTTTCACCATGTTGGCCAGGCTGGTCTCGAACTCCTGACCTCAGGTCATCCACACCCCTCAGCCTCCCAAAGTGCTGGAATTACAGGTGTGAGCCACCGTGCCCAGCCTGTGGATTTACATTTAATGGACATTTCACGTCAATGGGATCCTGCAATATGCAGTCTTTTACATCTGGATTCTAACACTGAGTGTCATATTTTTGAGGTTCAATCATCTTGTAGACTGTGTCAGTAGTTTTTGGTTTTTATTGCTGAATAGTATTCCGTTGTATTGCTAGGCCAAGTTTTATTTATCCATTTTCCAAAACATATGCAAAGCGTGTGTGTCCAGTGTGGGGCCATGATGAATCATGCCACTGTGAACATTCGTGCACAAACTGGGCAGCTTCCTGGAAGTAGAGTTCATCTGCTAAGTTTATATTTAAAAAATTTTTTTTTTCTTGAGATGGAGTCTCACTCTGTCACCCAGGCTGGAGCACATTGGCTTAATCTTGGCTCATTGCAACCTCTGCCCCCCATCTCAAGTGATTCTCCTGCCTCAGCCTCCCGAGTAGCTGGGATTACAAGCACGCACCACCACGCCCAGCTGATTTTTGTATTTTTTAGTAGAGACTGGGTCTCGCCATGTTGGCCAGGCTGGTCTTGAACTCCTGACCTCAAGTGATCCACCTACCTCGGCCTCCCAAAGTGCTGGGATTACAGGTGTGAGCCACTGTGCCCGGCCATATTTAAATTCTTAACAAGCTGCCAAACAGTTTTCCAAACTGGCCAGACCATGTTACATTCCCACCAGCAACACGTGAGGATTCCAGCCCCTGCGTGTCTCTCACCACCTGCTATTGTCAGTCTTTTTATTACAGATCTTCAGGCGGATGTGTAGTGGTGTCCCATGTGGTTTAAATTTGCATTTTCCGAATGACCGGTGAAGTTGAACATCTTTTCATGTGCTCATTAGGCATTCATATTTCTCCTTTGATAAAATGTCTATTCAAATCTTTTGCCCATATTTAATGGATTTGTCTTATTATTGAGTTTCAAAATTATTCAGAATTATTGTGAGTTCTGTATATGTTCTGGATACAAGTCCTTCATCAGAAATGTAATTTCTGATCTCTTACCCCAGTCTGGAGCTTGTCTTTCATTTTCTTAATGGTATCTTTTTGGAGCACAAACGTTTTTTAACTTATTATGAAGTCCAATTTATCATTTTTTTTTCTTTTATGGAGCATGTTTTGGGTGTCATATTTAGGAATCGTTTGCCTAACCCAAGGTCACAAAGATTTCTTCTGTTTTCTTCTAGGACGTTTATAGCCTTAGCTCTTGCACTTAGGCCTGTTGTCCAATTTTAGCTAATAGTCTGTATGGTGTGTGAGGGTCAGAGCTTGTTTTGCTGTATACATGTTTTTGAAGAAGACTTTCTTTTCTGTGTTACATTTTGTTGGAATCATAAATGGAAAAGTTTATTTCTGGACTCTCAATTCTATTCCATTGAAGTATATGCCTATTTTTATTTTATTTTATTTTTTTTATTTTCAGAGACAGGGTCTCGCTCTGTTGCTCAGGCTGGAGTGCAGTGGTGTGATCATAGCTCACTGAAGCCTCGAATTCCTGGGCTCGAGTGATCTTCTCACCACAGCCTCCCAAGTGTTTGGGACTACAGACGTGTGCCATCATGCCAGGATAATTTTTTTTTTTTTTGTAGAAACAAGGTTTTCTATGTTACTGAGGCTGGTCTTGAACTCCTGGCCGCAAATGATCTTCCCACCTTGGCCTCTTGGAGCACTTTTATTTCTTTTTCTTGCCTTATTGCACTAACTGGAACTTTCAGAATAATCTTGAATAGCGGAGGTGCTTTGTTCTTGGCCTTAGAGGAAAAGCATTCAGTCTTTCACCATATGATGTTAGCTGTGGGGTTTCATAGTCTTTATCAGGTTGAGAAGTTCTCTGCCATTTTTAGTTTATTGAGAGTTTTCCCATGAATGGGTGTTGGATTTTGTCAAATTATTTTTCTGTATCTATTAAGGGGATCAAAATTAGTGATTTTCAGATGTTAAACCAACCTTGCATTCCTGGGGAAAATTCTGCCTATATTTATATGTTATTGGCTTTGGTTTGCTGATATTTTAAGGATTTTTGAATCTTCTGTTTATGAGGTATAAAGGTCTGTTATTTTCTGTGATGTTTTTGGTTTTGGTATCAGGGAAAATATTGCTCTCACAGAATAAGTGGAGAAGTTTTTATCCTTTTTTTTTTTTGAAAGAGTTTGTGAAGTTTTGATATTATTTCTTTAAATATTTAAGAAAACTTACCACTAAAGTCATAGGGGACTGGGCTTTTCTTTGTAAGAAGATTTCAAATTAATCAGTTTGTTTGTTTTTTAACTTGTTATGTCTTAGTTTAGTTTTGTTTTTGTTTTTGTTTTTGTTTTACTGGTTATAAGTCTGTTCAGATTTTCTATTCTTACTAAACCAGTTTTGATAATTTGTGTCTTTTTAGGAATTTGTCACTTCATCTAAATTAGGTCTAATCTGTTGGTGTAAAGTTGTTCATAATATTCCTTTATATTTCCACATACATTTGAAAACATTGTTTGGTCTTTTGGGTGGAATGTTCTATAAATGTCAGTTAGGTCAAGTGGGTGGTAATGTTCAAGTCTTCTCTGTCCTTGCTGGTTTTCTCTCTAGTTGTTCTATCAGTTATTGAGAGGGAGTGGAGTATTGAAATCCCCAACTATTTTTGTTGATTTGCCTATTTCTCCTTTTAGTTCTGCCAATTTTTGCTTCATGTATTTTGGGACTTTGTTGTTATAAGCATATTTATTTATGACTGTTACATATTCCTGAGATACCAACATATTTATCATTATGAAACCTTCCTCTTTGTCTTTGACAATATTTCTTGTCTTAAAGTCTATTTTATCTGACATTAATTTACCTACTCCAGGTTGGGTGTGGTGGTTCATGCCTGTAATCCTAGTACTTTAGGAGGCCAAGGCAGGAGGATTGCTTGTGCCCAGGAGTTTGAGACCACCCTGGGAAGCAAAGGGAGACCCCGTCTCTATAAAAAATTTTTAAATTAGCTGGGCATGGTTGTGCTCACCTGTAGTCCTAGCTGCTTGAGAGGCTGAGGAGGGAGGATCACTTGAGTGTGAGAGGTTGAGGCTGCAGAAAGCTATGATTACACCACTGCACTCCAGCCTGGATGACAGAGTGGGACCCTGTCTCCCCAAAAAAATTTTTTACCTACTCCAGTTCTGTTATGGTTAATATTTGCATGTATATCTTTTTCTAGCTTTGTTATGGTTACCGTTTGCATGTATATCTTTTTCTATCCTTTTATTTTCAACATATTTGTATATTTGAACTAAAATGTACCCCTTCTAGACAGTATATATTTGGGTTGTTTCCACACTTTGAATGTGTGATTCCACCACCTTCTTCCCTCCATAATTTTTGATGAGAAATCAACCATTGATCATATTGCTGTCCAGTCTGACAATCTCTGCTTTTTATTTGGTCTGTTTAGTCCATTCACACTTAATGCAGTTTTTAAATTTCCTATGGGTGCTGTTTTCTTCATTGTTTTCTATGTCTCATGTCTTTACCCATTCTTTTCTCCTGTGCTGCCTTCTTTTGAGCTAGGTAAATACTTTTCATGTGCCGTTTTAATTCCTCTGTTAATTTGTAAACTAATTTTTAGAGTTATTTTCTTATTGGTTGCCCTAGGGACTACAGTATGCGTACCAACTTACTACCATCTATTTTTCATTAATACTAACAATTATGGTAAAATATAGAAACTTTACTCCAACATAGCTCAATTTTCTTCTCCCTGTTTTGTACTATTGTCAGATATTTCATCAATATGTGTTGACATATGTTATAACATGTAACAATATAGTGTTAAAAATATTGCTTTATACAATCTCATGTTTTTAAAAGAAGTTAAGGGAAGGAAAGAGAAAGTAATACATTTATAGAGCTTTTTATATTCATCTACATATTTACCATTTCTGGTACTCTTCATTTCTTTCTGTGAATTTGAATTACCATCTGACATTTCCTTTCAGCCTAAAGGACTTCTCTTGGTATTTCTTCTAAATAAGCTGTCCTAGCCCCAGATTCTTTCAGTTTCTCTTAATCTGTAATGTTTTTAGTTTGCCTTCATTCTTGGGTAACAAATTTTTTTTTGTTTTCACATTTTGAATATGCCATTCCACTACCTTCTTCCCTCCATAGTTTCTGATGAGAAATCAGCCATTGATCATATTGCTGTTACTCTGGACACTGTGAATCAATTTTCTCCTGCTCCTTTCTTTGTCTTTCAACAGTTTGGCTATGATGTGTCCAGGTTTGGATTTTTCTTGTGTTCATCCTGTTTGGTGTTTGTTGATCTTCTTGAATCTGTAGATTAATGCTTTTCATCAAATTTGGGAAAATTTCAGCTATTATTTCTTCAAATCTTATTCCTGCCTCTTTCTCTCTCTCCTCTTTTCTCGAGACTCCCATCACCACATATGCTAGTGCACTTGATGTCTCATGTATGTCAGAGGCACAGTTTATTTTTCTGTTCAATTTTTTCTCTGTGTTCTTTAGATTGAATACTTCTATTGATTGATCTTCAAGCACACTAATTTTTTCTTTTACCATCTTGCAAGCCCTCATGTAATGAATTTTTCATTTCAGCAATTACACTTTTTAATTCCAGATTTTCCATTTTCAAAATAATTTCTGTCTCTTCATTGAGGTTTTGTGTTTTGAGTCACTATTATTATCCTTTTCTTCAATTCTTTAAACATAGTTGTCTTTATTTCTTTGAATGTATTTATATTACATAAATGTATAATATAAATATATATTTATAATTTTTCTTTGTCTTTCAACAGTTTATATAAGTATTATATATATTAAATTATATTACATATAAACCTATATTTATATTATACAACATATAATATAAATATATATTTATATTATACAACATATAATATAAATATATATTTATATTATACAACATATAATATAAATATATGTTTACATTATACAACATATAATATAAATATATATTTACATTATACAACATATAATATAAATATATATTTATATTATAAAAGCTTTGAAGTCTTTGCTATATCTAACATCTGGGGACACTCAGTGACAGTTTCCATTGACTTTTTTTTTCTGAGTATGGGTCACCCTTTCCTGTTTCATTGGATGTTTTGTAAGTTTGTGCTGAAAACAAACATTTCAGGTAATATATTGCAGCAGTTCCAGATTCTGATTTGTATCCCTAAGAGTTGCTAGTATTGCTGGTTTTTGTTGTTGTTGTTGTTTGTATAGTAATTGACCTGAACTGAAGCTGTGAAATTCATTTTCCCCTGATGTGTGAATGTGTGATCATTGTGTCTCTGTTAGTTTGTCCTTGTTCTTTTTTTTTTTTTTTTTTTTTTTGAGATGGGATCTCACTCTGTTGCCCAGGCTGGAGTACAGTGGTGTGATCATAGCTCACTGCAGGCTGGAACTCTTGGACTTGAGTTATACTTCCACCTCAGCCTGCCAAGTAGCAGGGACTACAGGTAATGTCACCATTCCTGGCTTTCTTCTCTTTTGTTAAATCCCTACTTATTTTAATTCTGGCCTCCTAGATTACCTCTGTGTTTGCATAGCTCTGTGGTCAGTCAGTGATTGGTCTGGGGTTGTTTGCAAATACCTTGAGCCAGTCAGGCCTACACATGCTGCTGATAGATCTGCATGTGGGTCTGTAAGCACATCCAAAGATCAGGTAGTTTTCAGGCCTGACCTGGTTTCTACTTTTTTCCAGACCCTCTTGTCTCCTCTGCATATGCCTACAGGCTCTCAGTAGGCCAGAAATTTGTGAATTACTTGGGCCCTCTCTGCTGTCCCCTGTGTATGTGTGCTACCCATCCACTGGGCACACGTGGTAGGCTTATTAGGTATCTCTATGACTGTCATATTTCATGCAACTCTCGCTAGTCTATGGGTCTATTGCTACCCCAGTCAGGATCACAGCTTAAGCCTGGTAGGACCACTGGCTTTCCCCATTCACTTGCCACCGAGATTGCTGCTTCTTGCTGACAACACTTCTGCCAAACGAGAGTTTGTGCTTTCTGCTTCAAATAAAATCAGCCCCTGACAGCAAAGCTACTAGTTTCTATGATTTGCCTTGCCCTGCCCTGCCCTGTTGGAATGACTGCATCAACTGAGTTGGGGGGAGGGGCGGGGGGAGATGGGAGAGCTTCAGGTAAGAACTCCACAGATTCTCCCTGTCTTAGCCTAAGTTAAGCAGTTTTTCATGAATGAAGGCCTTTGGTTAATTTCAAGGATGTGGAAATGACTGTTTTTGAATTTGGACTAGTTTTATAGTTGTTTTTTGGAGAGAAGATTTGGTGACCTTTTCACTATTCTATACCAGAATTCCCACCCTGTGGTATTTTTTTTTTTTAAACAAAACTTAAAAAAAGGTAACATATGCAATTCCATGAAGTACCACAAAGTGAAATTTATGTAGGAACCATCTAGCTCAAGAAATAAAAATGATACTTGTATCTCAGAAGCCCCCCACCCCATCTCCTCCTGATCACTACCCTTCTCTCCTCCAGGGGAATCTCACAACTGCATAGGACTGAACAATTGTCTCAAAATAGAAAATTTAATTCTAAGGAAATAAAATAATGCCATTGAAAATGGATGGTATATTTCAATAAAAGGGGTAAGATCAACTGGATTAGTATACCTGGAAAAAACTGAAAATTAATGCCTACCTCACACCATAGATTAAAAAATTAATTCTGGATGAATTAAAGGTCTAAATGTTAAATCTAAAACAATTTTTTAAAAGCCTTTGATATTGTCAGTCCTTTTAAATTGTAGCAGTACTAGTGAACACCTTTTCGTAAGTTTATTGGCCATTTGGATATTTGTATGTCATTTTTTTGTGAACTATCTGTTTAAAAGTCATATTTGTCTTTTTTATTTGTTTTGTTGTTGTTGTTGTGGTTTTTTTTTTTTTTTTTTTTTTTTTTTTTTTTTAGAGACAGGGTCTCACTATGTTGCCCAGACTGGTCTCAAACTTCCTGCTCAAGTAATCCTCCCACCTCAGTATCCCACATAGCTGGGACTACAGGCACATGCCACCATGCCTGGCTAATTTTTTTTTTTTTGTAGAGACAGAGTCTCCCTGTGTTGCCCAGACTGGTCTCAAATTCCTGGACTTAAGCGTCTCTTCTACCTTGGTCTCCCAAAGTGCTGGGATTACAGGTGTGAGCCACTGCACCAGGCCCCGTTTTTCTATTGAGTTGCATTCTTTATCTTGTACGTTTGTAGGAATTCTTTATATATCTAGTAATTCTTAATTTTTTGATTATATATGTTGAAAATATCTTCTCTCATTCCATGGCTTGCCATTTCACTCTTTCAGTCATGTATTTTAATGAGAAGAAGTTCTTCATTTTAATGTTACTCAAGTTCTCCATGGTTAGCACTTTCTGTTAGCTTATAAAGAAATCTTTTCTCACCTTAAGTTCTTGAAAATGCTCTTGTATGTAATCTTCTAGGAGCTTTATTGTTTTACACTTGACATTTAGACTTTTAATCCACCTGTAATTTTTTATCTATGGTGTGAGGTGTAAGGATCAAGTGTCAGTTCTTCCCAGGTATACTAATCCAGTTGATTTTACCCCTTTTATTGAAAAATACCATCCATTTTCAATGACATTATTTTATTTCCTTAAAATTAAATTTTCTATTTTAAGACAATTGTACAGTCCCTTGCAATTGTGAGAATAATACAGAGAGATCCCATGTACCCTTTATCCGGTTCCCCCCAGTGGCAACATCTTACAAAACTATAGTACAGTGTCACAACCAGGATATTGACAGTGATACAGTCCAGATACAGAAAAGTCCCATCCCACAAATACTCCTCTTGTTACCCTTTTATAGCCACACCCCCTTCCCTCACCCCTATCCCATCTCTGACCTCTGGTCACCACTAATCCATTCTCCATTTCTATAATTTTGTCTTTTCAAGTACAAATGCTCCTCAATTTATGATAGAGTTACATCCTGATAAACACATCATAAGTCAACAATGTGTCAGAAATGCATTTAATACCCCAATAAACCCATTATAAGGTAAAAAAGTTATAAATCAAAGCATTGTTAAGTCAGGGACTGTCAGTCTGCTGTGTAAATGGAATCACACACTATTCACACAGTATGTAACATTTTGGGATTACATTTGTTTTCCCCCACTAAATTCCCTGGTGATTCATTCAAGTTGTGATGCTTATCAATAGTTTGTTCTTTTCTATAATTGAGTAGTGACATTATTTCTTAACCTGGGCCTCTCTACTCAGCATACTGTATGTAGTGTGTATACATGTGTGCATGCTCACGCATGTGTGTGCCTCCATGAGTGTGGAAATATAATTTCAGCACTGCACAGGCTTGTAGTCACCATTCCAGTCATCTAATGTGTCTGAGGGCTGAGAGCTCAGATGGATAAGTGAGGGGAACAAAAGATGAGGTGAGACACTGGGAGGAACACAGATTCCCAGCTCAGTCCCCAAGCCACCGGTTGCTAAGGAACCATGAATACATTTCTGGGATTGCAGACTGACCCTGTTCCCCTGGGATCTGCAGAGGGCTCAGCTGGGCAGGCCTGGTTCCACCTTCGCTGGAGGCTGGGCCTGGTGCACTACAGACCCTTGAGATGCTATGGAATTGGTGACAAGGGAAAAGCATATCCTGTCTCCTTATTTTTAATCATGTTGTTGAATCTCCTAACTACATCCATTTACAGTGCCTTGAGCCAGCCAACTTCCCTGGCATGGCCCAGTTTGAAGCCTCTGCAATCATGTGCCCATTACAGGTGGTGAGTGCTACACTGAGATGAGTGTCTTGTCCAGATTCACACCATCCTTAAGCAGGGCCAACGGGGAGTCCTCTGATTCTTTAGCTGTTAGTTGTCTCCATGAGACCTAGAGTGGCAACAGGAGCTCTTCCCCAAGCAGTCAGGGATCTGAGCCAATGCAGTGACAGAATGGGAACCCCTTGAGCCCTCTGGACACCTGGCATCCTGGAGAGGGCATTAGATTAGAAGTTGGGGATTGGGACTCTAGCCCTGGCACAGAACTGGCACCTTGCCTTTTTGACATATGCATCATCAGATGGAGGGGTAGATGGATATATAGGTGGATGGACTGATGGGTGGGTGGATGGATGCATGGGTGGGTGGATGGATGAGCAAGTGGATGGATGAGCAAGTGGATGGATGGGTGGATGGGTGAGTGGATGGATGGGTGGGTGAATGGATGAATAGGTGAATGGATGGATAGACGATGGGCGAATGGATGGAAGAAAGATGAATGGGTGGATGGGTAGGTGGGTGAGTGACTGGGTGGATAGGTGGATGGATGGATGGGTGGATTGGTGGGTGGGTGGATGCTAGAAGGATATATGGATGATGGATGGATGGATGGGTGGGTGGGTGGATGAATGGATGAATGGATAGGTGAGTGGCTGGATGGGTGGATGAATGGATGGATGAATGGGTGAATGGATGGAAGAAGGATGAATCGATGGGTGGATGGGTGAGTGGGTGGGTGGAGAGGTAGATGGATGGATGGATTGGTGGGTAAGTGGGTGGATGCTAGAAGGATATATGGATGATGAATGGATGGATGGATGCCTGAATGAGGGAGGATGTAGATTAATGATGATGGAAGTAGATAATGAATGAGTGGATGATAGATGCAGAGACCTACAGGGACTGGAAAAAGACAGTGTCAGTATGGACAGGAGCTTGGAAGAAATGGGAGTGCAGAAGTCCCCCAGGTAAAGAGGCTAATGTCACCAAATGGCAAATGGAGACACTGAGACCCCCAGAAGTGGCTTGTCCAAGCCCAGGAAGTCAGAGAGTGACAGAGCTGGGACCCAAACCTGACTCTGCCTAAGTCCAGATCTAGACTTCCCTCTCTATTGCTTCACGTCTGCAGACAGCAGGGTCTAAACCAGGAGCCAGGGGCCTCCGGGATGCTGACAGAGATCCCAGCAGAGAGGAGGTCTGTTTGCACCCTCGGAGGCTGATGCAGGGAGTCTGGGAGTCAGGGCTCTGTGGTCTCCACCCAAGGCTGCCACCTCCTGCTCTGCAGCCTTGGGTGCTTACTCCTGGCAACAAGCATTGATTGAGCACCACCTGTTTTTGGCGCTAAACATTAGGCCCAGGGCTGGACCCTGAGATGTTCAGTTGGGTAAGCGCTGTGGTCCCTGATGTTAGGGGACTTACGACCCTCCCTCAGCTTCCTCATCTGTAAAATGGGCAGGGGATTAGAATCGACACCTCTGAAGGCTGTGTTAGGCTGGAATTCCCAGCTTCAGGGGCCCAGGCCCAACCCACTGCTCCCATGGCCCAGGCCTGACCCACTGCCAGCTCTGCATCCCACAAGCTGGCCACCGGGTAGGTCTCTGTTGGCATCGGTGGCCGGTGAGAGCCGAGGGCGTCTTGGAGATCCGTGTGAACCACGGCCTCCCTGTGCAGCTGTCTCAACCCCACACCCACCACACATCGCCAGGCTGTGTCTAAAGGCTGGGCCAGGGAGCCCAGGAAATGTTTAACTTTGAAAAATGGACCTTCACCGCTCATTAAGCCTCAGCGGTGCCTTGGGCGGTGTGAGGAAGAAGGAGATGCCAGGGCATGAATTTGCTGAGGTATTTAAAGGCCGATTCTGCATTCCTGACCAGCAATGTCTGCCTGCCAAGGCCGGCAGTACCAGGCTCCAGGCTGGGCTGGTGCAGTGGTGCTCACGTGCCCAGGATGGTCACGGTGGCTGGCGGGCTGGGGAGTGCCGTGCACGAGGGACTCCTTTCCTCTCCGAGTGCCATGACCCTCCTGGCATCTGCTATTTCCTGCCTTCGTGACCTTCGATGAGACACTTTTTGCCGCTGGGCCTCAGTTTCTCCACTTTCACTGTGGTCTCTGTGCCAAGTAGCACTTCTATTTTTAGAAGCAGAAGCTGGTTGTAAACTGCACAGATCTGTCTGGCCTGCCCTGCCAAGGCCGGACTGCCAGAGGGTTCCGTGAGTACTGATCGCGGCTGCAGGGACGGGCTGGGCTGCGCTGTGGGGCCTCGGCTGAGGGCTGCTCCCTCTGTCCGTCCAGGTCCACTCGGGGCTCACGGCAGTGTAGGGCGTACCTCTCTCCCAAGCCTGGGCTGGGAGGGCCTTGCGACAGGCAGAGTGGAGAGGAGTGGGGCTGGGAGCTTAGGGAGCTTGAATTGGGGGTGCATCCGCATGGAGCTGGGGAAGAGACAGCCATGAAAGATCGGGGCTGATCAGCAGAGGCAGGCAATGCTGTGGCGCTTTAGACGTGGAAAATTGCCTTTGTCATGTACGCTAGATGCAGAGGCATAAACAGGCCATACCCGAGGCCAGTGGCCCACCTGCCGGCTGCACCTGCCCCTGGCTGGGTGAAGTGGGGAGGGAGATTCTCGAGGCCCTTCTGGGGCTCCCTGCCCTCAACCTCACCAGCTCCCTGACTCTGCTGTGTGACCTAGGGTCAGTTACCTTACGTCTCTGAGCTTCTATTAATATTTCCTTCATTGGAAACTAGGGACGTTGCAATTCCTAGGTCTGAGGACTGTGGAATCAAAGGAGAGAAAGTGAAAGAACGCCCAGTGGGGGCCACATCAGCTTCCACCTCTTTCTGTGTACCCTGCAGGGAATGGCAGGGACCTTACAAGGCCGGCCTGGGCCTGCGCCACGATCTGCTGTGTGCTGGCCGGGCTATGACTCTCTCAGCCTCAGTTTTGTTGTCTGTAAAATGGGCGCAGGTCAGCCTCTCCCTGTGAACAAGGCTGTGAGGATTCAGCCCCAGCTGGGCCGGCCCATCGTTCACCCTCCTTAAGGGGTGCAGGCCCCCAGGAAGTGACTGCCCACGCAGACCCCTAGTGACCTGATGCTGGGTTCCGCTGGGGTCCTCGTGGTGGGCAGTGCAGGCCCTGGAGACGTTCATGGCCGCGTGGACACCTTCAGAGTCCAGCAGACATGGGATTAAGAAGAGAGGATGTACTGGCTGGGGAAGGGAACGCCCATCAGGGCAGCCTCAGAAAGTGCCCGATTCCAAGAGCCTGGGCAGGCGTGTACACACACTGGTGTGCCTGAGTAGGTATGTGCACATACGTGTACACATAGGTGACATGGGCTTAGACTGCCTGGTGCACCCAGGCAGGTGCGTGCTCCAGGGGCAGAGTGTACGGTGTGTGGTGTGGGGCGTGACCCACTTTCTGGTGCGAGAACACATACACGCCTGTGGACATGGCCTTGCTGGGCGTGTGCACATCTGCAGGGGGGTCCGTGTACACCACTGTGTAGACACCTCCAGCAGTGCCCAGTCCATGTGAACACATGCAGGTGAGCACAGACACACGTGTGCATGCCCTCTGTGTGTCCACAGACAGCTGTATGCGCCACACTCACCCTCCCACTCGTCCCCATGGCAACCCCAGAGGAGGTGTCTGGGAGACCCTGATCGGTGCTGACAGACACGGGGTGCGGGGCACGTGGGATGGGGCTCCCCAGGGACGGCTGGGCCAATGGGGGTTCCTGGACAGAGGCCCCAGCGGGAGTGAGAGTGCTTCCTCCTCCCCAGCCCATGCCACTTCCTCTTGCGTGCCGGCCAGGTGGGCAGCACTCGGGAAGCCCCCGTCTGGCTGTGATTCCTGCAGGGCGATCAGAGCAATACAGCCCTGTCTGGCCTGTCTGTGAGCCCATGCTTAGAGCTGAACAGCCCTCAGGGCCCCAGACTCAGCAGGGAGCCCCCAGTCTGTAGTCCTGGTCTCACTTCCTAGAAAGAGAAACCGAGGCTTGAAGCAGCTCCAGCCGGGGGTCCCCAGCCAGCCCGGGCAGACCCAGGCCCCTCACGCTCCACCATGCCCACCTCCATCTGGAAGGAGGCAGGGAGCGCCCAGGTCCCAGGCTTGGGATGCCGATGCCGGGCAGGGCTGGGGAATGCCATCACCTTAAACCCACACTGGCCTCCCTGCTGGCAGTTTTCCTGCCTCCCTTTGCCATTTTGCTGGTTATCAAAGACCTTTGCTGCAAGACCCAGGCCGGCCCAGCCCAGCGCCTCCCATCCTCCTGTGAAGTCATCCGCTCAGTTGGCAGGGTTCCCATGGCAACGGCAGTGATGTCACAAAGAGCTGGAGGAGGATGGCTGGAGGGAGGAGTGGGGTGAGGCTCCGAGAGGGGATTCCTGGCTTCTCCCAGGCCTTCTAGAAAGATAGAGCTCTGGTCCATCAGTCACTCAATAGGCCGGGGCTTACGCCCCTGGAAGCAGATCCCGGGGGTACCCCTTGCCTCCCTGAGACAGGAAACCACCTCCTTGAAGGAGTCAGCTCCCCCAGCACCCAGACACCCACCTGCCCAGGTGCGGAGGCCCTTGTAGGAGCGAGGGTATGAGACGGGAGGCCCTGACACCAAGACGTCACTGTCACCATGCCTGGCCCGCACAGCGGCCCTTTGCCAAACTTAGACTGGCTCTGAGGGCTGCTGGCTGCACACCCCCCAGGATGCATTCGAGACCACCTGTCAGCTGCCCTGCACTTGAGTTTCTTGATCTCCACTGCTATTAATAGTTTAATTCCAGAACGAAAGAAACTGTCTGTTCCACAGAAGTGGGGGACTCTGAGAGTCTCCCTGACCCTGGCTGCCAACAGCAGCCCTGTGCCCAACTGGGACAAATTCCAGCTCCCTGCCCTCCCTGTTGAGTGCTGCAGAGGGGCGTCGGGTGTCGTGCACATGTGCCCATCCCCCTCACTTTGAGTTACGCTGCAGACGGCTCCGGATGCACGTGGCTGTGCCAGGCAGCAGACGTAGCCGACAGGCACATGGTGGGACCTGCGCTGTGGCTCCAGAGCTCATGTGCAGCCCGCTGGGGCTGTGAGGATTCTGTCCCTCCACCAGGAAAGCCACCAGGACCCTGCTCCTGCCTGAGAACCCTAGGAAGTAGGGTCGTGCCAGGTGCGTGGCCGGCCTCCCAGCCCTTCCCAGCACCAGCTGTGTCCTCCTCCGCCAGGGCTGCAGCTCAGGGCTCAGGTGTCCGCGTCGAGGGCACTCCCTAAAGGGCAGGAGCAAGACCATTGGCACAGGCCTGGGCGAGTCTCGCTGGGAGGCAGGAGCAGACTCAGCCCCCCAAGCCCATGAACCCCACTTTGAAAACCATGCAGCCGGGCGCAGTCGCTCACGCCTGTAATCCCAGCACTTTGGGAGGCTGAGGTGGGTGGATCACCTGAGGCCAGGAGTTCAAAACCAGCCTGGACAACATGGAGAAACCCTGTCTCTACTAAAAAATACAAAAATTAGCCGGGCATTGTGGCGGACACCTGTAATCCCAGTTACTTGGGAGGCTGAGGCAGGGAGAATTGTTTGAATCTGGGAGGTGGAGGTTGCAGTGAGCCGAGATCGCGCCATTGCACTCCAGCCTGGGTGACAGAGCGAGACTCCGTCTCCAAAAAAAAAAAAAAAAAAACCATGCTGGTTTGGTTTCACTGACTCCCATTCATTTGTTCACAAACATTTACTCAGCAAATCTTGTTGGGTGCGCCAGGCCCTAGGGTTACCAGACAAAGTCTGTTTCCTCCTGGAGTGTGCATTTATTAAATGCCTGCTGTATGCCGAGCCCCAGGCTGGTTTAGATGTGGGGGCACAGCAGTGAGCAGGGCAGACGTGACTCCTGCCTGCCTTTGTTGGCCCCGGCTCTCATAACAAAAGCCGGACACTGGGGTCTACACAGCAGCACACATTGTCTCCCCGCCCCTGAGACTGGAAGTCTGGGATCGGGTGCCAGCGGGGTTGGTTCTAGGAGGGCCAGTGTCCTGGTGTGCAGATGGCTACCTTCTCACCGTGTCCTCCCAAGACAGAGAGAGAGAGAGAGAGAGTGTGTGTGTGTGTGTGTGTGAGAGAGAGAGAGAGGGAGAAAGAAAGAGACAGAGAGAGAGAAAGAGGGTGAGAGGGAGAGAAAGAGATGGAGAGAGAGACGGAGAGAGAGACAGAGGGAAAGAGGGTGAGAGGGAGAGAAAGAGATGGAGAGAGAGATGGAGAGGGAGAGAAAGAGGGAGGGAAGGAGAGACGGAGAGAGAGAGGGAAAGAGAGACAGAGGGAGAGAGAGAGCATGCAGATACCCTGGTGTCTTTCTTATTTCTTTCTTTCTTTTTTTTTTTTTCCAGAGATGGTCTCCCTCTGTCACCCAGGCTGGAGTGCAGTGACACAATCACAGATCACTGCAGCCTCCACCTCCTGGGCTCAAGCCATCCTCCCACCTCAGGTTCCAGAGTAGCTGGGACCACAGGTGGGTGCCATGACACCCACACGCTAATTATTGTTTAAAACTTTTTTCTGTGGAGATGGAGTCTCGCTATGTTGCCCAGGCTAGTCTTGAACTCCTGGCTCAATCAGTCCTCCTGCCTCAGCCTCCCACAGTGTTGTGATTACAGGTGTGAGCCTCGGCGCCCAGCCTGGCATCCTTCCTTGTAAAGGTTCTAATCCCATCATGGGCCCCACCCTCATGACCTCAGCTAACCCCCATCACCTCCCAGAGATCCTGCCGCCTCCTGTCATCAGCCTGGGGTCAGGGCTTCATCCCAGGGATGCTGGGCACACTTCAGCCCACCGCACTGCCCTTAAGGAGCTGAGGGTCCAGTGGGGTGACTCGAGCAAAGGAAGGCGTTAGGAAAACAACGGGGGCCACAGGAAATGACCACGGGCAATGCACTAGCAGGGACTGGTCGTCCCCTTTCAGTGGGGCAGGCTGGGAGGCTTCTCGGAGGAGGTGACTCGCCCAGGCTGGGGTCCGAGGCCCAGCGCCCCTCACTGGCTTTGAGGCCTTGGAGAAGCTGCTGCCCTCTTTGATCTGGGCTTTGCGGCAGGGGTGAGACAGCCTAGAGGCAGTGCTGGAGGTGAGGATGGCAAGTTGTGCCTCCCCAGGCAGGGCAGAGAGGAGCCCCCCACCCCTCTGGGCAGGAGAGAGGCCAGGTCTAGGGGGGAAGGGGGAGGATCTCATGCCCACATTCCCATCCATGGACACGCAGAGGGCCTGAGACCTCTGCTCGGCTGCCGCAGAGTGTGGGACTCAGACAGGAACAGTCGCGCGCCTGCCCCCTCCTCCTCCTCCACGGGGATATCTGGGTTGCTGCAGGGGTCTGTGCAGGGAGGAGCCGGTGCTGGGAGCACCCTGGGGCCTGCACTCCCCTCTCCGTGGGTTGGGACTGAGCACCGCTGGGTTGACCCTGCCTGCCAGGTCCCGGCACAGCCGAGGCCACCCCGGTGTACACTACAGGTTTAGGGTCTGGGTTCCCAGCTTCCCACTGGCCTTGGGACCTCTGAGCCTGTCTTCTCATCTACACACCCAGGGGTACAGTTGGGAAAATCGGTATTTGCCACATTTGCAACAGCTGCTGTGTGATCTGAGACCCTTCTCTAGGGTGGTCTCCACTTCCCGCCCCCACCCCTCCTCCTTCTGGGACTTTATCTCTGTTTTTCACCCAGATCAGGGCTGCCTGCCCATGAACACATTAAGGCATGTGTCACCTGAACAGATTTAAAAAAATTATTTAATTGTAATTTATTTGAGAGACAGGGTCTCTCTGTCGCACAGGCTGGAGGGCAGTGGTGCAGTCGTGGCTCACTGCAGCCTTGAACTCCTGACTTCAAGTGACCCTCCCGCCTCAGCTTCCAGGTGTGGGAAGAAAGGAGAGACAGACAGGGCAGTGGGGCTGGGGCCAGGCCTGGGCTTCCCGCAGAACCGGCTGGCAGGTGGGTGCTGACTAAGGCAGCGGGCTTGGAGAAGACGTTGGACTTTTCTTTTCTCTTTCTAATAAATATTTCCAAATGTGCCTGACACAACAGTTACCATCTCTCCTGGCCTTCTGCATCTCTCTAGGTGTCTTTTTTTCATATGATGCCTACATTTGAACATCTCGCCAAATTTTTAGCCGATTAGATTCCGAGGGAACCTCAGCCTTCATTTCAGGCAAACAAGCAAATTTCAAGCCTCATTTTCTACTTCTAATAAGCACTTATCAAATTTACAGCTCTCATATACAATTCATCAGGTTAATGCCTTCGGAATATTCCTGCCTCCCTTTTGTGGCAATTTTCTTTTCCTGCGTTGCACCCTCGGCGCTCTCTCTGACTTTGCGAAGCAAATTAGCACGTCAGCTTCCTGTCGGGTGAGGAATGGTTGGGCCACAGCAGTGAGAAGATGGGGCGAGGGGGCCTGAGCACTGTTAGCAGCCGTGATGAGATTTTTTAACAACATATAAAACATTGTGCCATCTTGAATCACAAAGTCCTAATTAAACACGAATCGTTTTCTGGGGGCCTGGCATTTAAATATATGTAATAGCATATTATTTCTCTCTTTAATTTCACAAGCAATATACATGTGTATACACTAAAGAAAACTAGGAAAATGCTGAAAACCAGAGATGTAAACTCTGGCTCCACCATGCAAGAGAAGCTTGTCAGCATTTTAGAGCTTCTCCTTCTGGTCTTTTTTCTTCTTTTGAGGATCGGCGTTTGTTTCAGGGTTGATATCACTCTTAAAAGAAACTTAAAAATTTGAGATGTCAGTTACATACAGAAAAGTTCACAAATCCTCACTGTGCACAGCTTAATGAATTTTCACAAGCACCCCAGCGAAGAAACAGAACGAAACCAGCCCCCCTCCTGCCCCCCACCAGCCCCAGAGGTCTCCTGATGGTCTCTGCAGGTCACCTCTCCCCCACCTCAGGGTAAACACCACCCTGGCTCCTTCCAGCATAGCTGAATTTTGCGTGTATTTGCATGTTGTATAAGTGGAACCATCCATTATATACACATTCTGTCTGGGTGCTTCTGCACATTGCACCTGCGAAATTCATTCATCCTTGTTAGATGTGATGGCGGTTCCTTCCTCTTCATTGCCGTATAGTATTCCCATGTGAGGCTGTACCTCAGTTGCTGTATCCCTTCTCTGCTGATGGTCTTTCAGATTGTTTTTAGTCTGGGCTATCGTGGGTACTGTGAGCAGTGATGCACTTCCCCGCACATGTGTTTTGTAGAGACGTGTTGATATCTCTGTCCATCTTGAGAATGGACGTGTTGAGTCTGATCATTCACTGATCTCCAGCAGTTTCCAAGTTGTGGCCAGGTGCGGTGGCTCACACCTGTAATCCCAGCACTTTGGGAGGCAGAGGTGGGCAGATCACTCGAGCCCAGGAGTTTGAAACAAGCCTGGGCAACATAGTGAGACCCTGTCTCTAAAAATTATAATTTTTTTAATTAGTTGGGTATAGTGACACATACCTGTGAGCCCAGCTACTCAGGAGGCTGAGGTGGGAGGATCACCTGAGCCCTAGGAGGTCCAGGTTGCCGTGAGCCGTGATTGCGTCACTGCACTCCAGCCTGATCGACAAAGCGAGACTCCATCATAAATAAATAAATCAATAAATCGCCACAGTCAATAATAAGGGTGTGCTTTAATTGATTTAGTCATTCTCCTCTTTTTTTTTTTTTTTTTTTTTTTTTTTTTTTTTGAGATGGAATCTCACTCTGTCGACCAGGCTGGAGTGCAATGGCATGATCTCGGTTCACTGCAACCTCCTGCCTCAGCCTCCCGAGTAGCTGGGATTACAGGTGCGCACCACCATGCCCTGCTAATTTTTGTATTTTTAGTAGAGACGGGGTTTCACCATGTTGGCCAGGCTGGTCTCGAACTCCTGACCTGAGGTGATCCGCCCGCCTCAACCTCCTGAAGTGCTGGGATTCCAGGTGTGAGCCCCCGTGCCCAGCCTCATCATTGTCTTTGTACTGAAAACTTTGGTGGTTTCCATTTTTTTTCCTTCTCTATCAAGCAGCAGTGGAAATCTTTGGCTGTACATGGTTTTCTCTCAGGGATTCTCTCCTTCTGGTAGGTTCTCAGGAGGGAGGCTGCTGGGTGAAAGGCATGCCATCCCCTCACAGCCCTGTGGTGGTGTAGACTGTGAGTTGGAACAAACCGTCTATACAGCAGGGTGCGAAAGTCCTGTCTGAGCCAGGGAAAGAATAACCGCCGTGTGAACTTTGTGTGGCTGCATCTGTGTAACAACAATTGGGGTGAAGACCTAGAATGTTGGTGGCCCTCAGAGGCTTCTGGCGCGTTCTTTTCTAATCCCAGCGCTCTGTTGTTCCTGATCGTAGCAACCAGCATTCCTGGACAATTGATTCTGGATTTGCCCGTTTCTGAACTTCCCATAAATGAAATCTTTGCATACTTCTTCCCTTCTGACCTCGTTCTTCTGGTCAGCACCATCCGGGGGAGACATACCCATTCATTGTGCTTGGTGCTGGTTCATTCTCATCACTGAAGCGTGTCCTGTCCTAAGAGGGGATCAAGGTCGGTTCCAGTTTGGGGCTGTGGTGAGCTCCCTTGCATATCTCCTGCTTCACACATGTGGGACCCTCCCTGAGGTTTACATCCCAGAGAACAGCCACTGGCTCTTTCCCAAAGCAGTGGTGAGGCTTTGCACCCTCAGGGCAGCGGACAAGAGTTCCTGTTGCTCCACATCCTCCTTCCCCGGCTCCAGATCTGCTGAGATGCTTGAAGCCTCCCAGTGTGGCGGGTGTGTCCTGGTGTCTTACCAAGCTTTCATTTGAATTTCCCTGGCAAGTAATGCAGTTGAGCACGGGGTTTTTGGCCGTGTGGATGTCCTCATTTGTGAAATGCCCTTTCGAGATCTCTGCTCATTTTATGACCGAGGTGTCGGTTTTCCTTATTAATTCATAAGAGGTGTTTATAGATTCTGAATGAGATCTCATTCTCTCAGAAGATAGCTATTGTGTAGTTTGTGTTTTAATACATTGCATGATGTATGTGTGCGTGTGTATGTGTGCGTGTGTGTGCATGTGTGTGTGAGCATGTGTGTGCATGTGTGCATGTGTGTGTGCACGTGTGTGTGTATGCGTGTGCACGTGTGTGTGTGCGTGTGTGTATGTGTGCGTATGTGTGCATATTTTAGAGACAGAGTCTTGATCTGTTGCCCAGGCTGGAGTGCAGTGGTGGGATCATGGCTCACTGCACCCTTGACCTCCCTGGCTCAAGTGATCCTCCCACCTCAGCCTCCAGAGTAGCTGGGACTACAGGCACACTCCATCATGCCTGGCTAATTTTTTAAACAAATTTTGTAGACACAGTGTCTTATTATGTTGCCCAGGCTAGCTTTTCATAGTATATTTTTACGAGCAGAAATTCTTTATTTTTATGTAGTAATATTTATCAATATATTCTTGCATGAGTGGGAAGAAATTCTTCCCTGTCTCTCGGTCATCAATATATTTTTCTGGCTGGGTGCAGTGGCTCATGCTTGTAATCCCAGCACTTTGGGAGGCCGAGGTGGGAGGACTGCTTGAGTCCAGTAGTTCTAGACCAGCCTAGGCAACATGGCAAGACCCCTTCTCTAAAGAAATTTAATGGGGCACGGATGTGCATGCCTGCAGTCCTAGCTACTTGGGAGGCTGGGGTGGGAGGATCACCTGAGGCTGAGAAGTTCGAGGCTGCAGTGAGCTGTGATTATGCCACTGCATTCCAGCCTGTGAAACAGAGTGAGACCCTATCTCAATCCACAAATATATATTTGTATTATATATATATATTTTATCTTTTTATCTACTTTATCTTTCAAAATGTGTAGTTCTTTTTGCATTTAACTCTGTAGTCAGCCTGGAGTTGACTTTATATGTGATGTGAAGCAGGTATTCAGTTTCAGTTTTTCCCATATATATTCAATTTATTGAAAAGTTATGCCTCCTCTCTCTATTAAGGGCTGCCTCATGGGTCAGTTTCTGGATTTTTCTGTTTGTTCCATGGGCTTATGTGTCTAATCTTATAATAATATCTCAACCACCATAGCTTTATAGTCAACTGTCATTATCTGATGGAAGAAGACCCATCCTCGGCCAGGCGCGGTGGCTCACACCTGTAATCCCAGCACTTTGGGAGGCCGAGGTGGGCAGATAACGAGGTCAGGAGATTGAGACCATCCTGGCTAACACAGTGAAACCCCATCTCTACTAAAAATACAAAAAATTAGCCAGCATGGTGGCAGGTGCCTGTAGTCCCAGCTACTTGGGAGGCTGAGCCAGGAGAATGGTGTGAACCAGGAGGTGGAGATTTGCAGTGAGCCGAGATCACACCACTGCACTCCAGCCTGGGTGACAGAGCGAGACTCCGTCTGGGGAAAAAAAACAAAGAAGAAGACCCTCCCTCACTCCACCTTGTTCTTTTTATTTAGCAACATTCTTGGCCTTTTTTTCTTCCATATACATTTTAGAATTAGCTTGTCAAGTTCCACAAAAAGAAAAAAAATGGACTGTGATTTTGATTGAGATTGCCTTGAATGTATAAATTAATTTGAAGAGTGTTGATGTTTCATAAGTATTCATTTTCTATTCATTACAGATGTATAGAAATTCAGTATATATTTGTATATGAATTTTATGCTAATATTTTATTAATTTTGGTAACATATACATTCTTTTGGACTTTTTATGTACATAATCACATCGTCTGTGAATAGTGAGAGCTTCGTTTCTTTCTTTCTGAATCTTATAATTTTTGTTTCTTTTTCTTGCCTTATTGCAATGGCTGCAACTACTAGCACTGTGCTGAATCAGAGTGGTGGCAGCAAGTATCCTTGTGTTGCTCTTGATTGCAAAAAGTTTTAGCCGCACCATGGTGTGATGTGCTGTAAGTTATGCACATGTTAAGAGTGTTAGATCTGTATTGCCAAATGACTTTCCAAAAGAGTTGTGCCAGTTTCACCACAACCGTGCCAGCACTGCAATGCACTGGGATTTATTTTTAGTTTGGTATTTTTGTTTTTTTAGATCATGTCTACTTTGGTGGGCCCATGGTGTCTCATTGTATTTTCTAAAAATTTGCATTTCCCTGATTATATGGGAGGTTGAGCATTGGGCCATATGTTTCGTAACCACCTGTATTTTCTGTTTTGTGTTTGTTCCTTTACACATTTGTTTATATGCTATTGATGTTTCCCTGATCAATTTGAACGAGATCTTTACATAGTGAAGATAGATATCATTTATCTGTCACATTCGCACAAATATCTTTCCCTCTCTGCTATACGGCTTTTAATTTGGGTTACCTTTTGTGTTCCTTTTTCTTATTTTTATATGGTCAAATCTGCCTCCTTTTTCTTTTAAAATTTATTCTCTTCCTTCTGTGCTTGGAAAGCCTGTTTCCCTCTTGAGAACTGATAAGTATTGAATTCTGTTTTCTTCCAGCTTTTTTATGGCTTAATATTTCATATTTAACTGTTTACCCCGTCTGGAATTTGTGGGGCTGTGGGGTGTGAAGTGAGGAGTTAATTGCCGCTTGCAGTTTACCAGGGGACGGGGCCTCATCTGCACTTCCAAGTCTCTGGGCTTGGCTTCCTCTGTCGGTGCTGAGCGGGGGAGATTAAAGGAAGCAGGGAGGTGGCATCTTGCGCGCTGGGATTGATAGTGGAGCCCTAATTACCACGGGGACAATCCTGCTGGCAGCCTCCGCCTGAGTTTCAGTCCAAAGCGAAGAACTCTCGGCTGAGTTTAGCCACATCCAATGTAACCTTGGGGAGGTCTCTGTGTATGTTTGAGACTCAGTTTCCTGGTCTGTGAAATGCGGGTACTGATGACACCGGTCCTGTAAGGGCTGTCGCCGGGACTGTGTGCGCCGGGGGGGTTTGTCCTGCAAAAAGCAAGGGGCCGGGCGGGCTCAGTACAAATCCCGGCTCTTCTGTGTGACCTTCAGCAAGAGGCCTCACTGCGGTGTGCCTCAGTTTCTCCATCTGAAAACAGGGATAATAAAGCTGGAGTTTCCACCTCCTCGTGGGGCTGGAGGATGATTCTGCAAGTCAGCCCATGGGAGGGCCTGGCGTTTGCGACAGGTGCACAGCCGCTGTTGTTCTTGTTATGGCTGCCTCTCAGGAGAAGGGAGCCTGCAGCCAGCCATGGTGGCCTCTGGGTGGGGGACCCTGCCAGCTGTGAGTGGGCTGGTGGGTGGGGCCACCTCCTTTTCCCAGTGCTGATGGAGGCCATACTCTCCCCCTCCTCACCCCAAAACTGGGCTGTGGGGAATGGGCACCCAGAGACCCAGTCTCTTGGTCCTGATCCAGACAAAAGGACCAGCATTGCCTGGAGAACCTACGATACACACACACAAGCACACAGACACTCACACATGCACACACAAGCACACATGCATGCACACACGCACACATGTATACACACACATGCGCACACACACGTGCATATAGTCGCGCACACACACACGTGATGTGCACACGTTCTCACACACAGCCAGACCCTCCGTAAACACATGGTGATACACACAGAGCCATGTGGGTCACTGGGTCTCGACTCCTCCCCAACCCAGGAGGCTCCACCCACAGCAGTACTAGGTTGGGGTCAGCTTGGGGTCCTGAGTGTGACCTGGGGTATGCAGTCAGATCACCCACTGCCCTTGCTTGTGAGTCCCGTCTCCCTCACTCTGAGACCCCCACGTCATGTCATCCCTGCGAGGTCAGTGCCAGGCCTGGGCACCCCTCCCCAGCCAGGTGCCCAGTGCCCAGTGGGGGGCAGGGACTTGAGTGGGAATGTCCCCTGCTTGCTGAGGGCCTGCTGTATGCTAGGGTGTGGGCTAGGCAGGCCCCACACCAAGGGTCAGCCCTGTCCACCAGGGCTCAAGGTCAGCTTAGAGCTTCATGGAGCTCCGGGCTGGAGAGAAGGCAGCCCAGCCGTGCGTGTCCCCATCAGAATGTGGAGGCGGGGACAGTGAGGATGGGCCCTGAACAGAGGAGCCAGCCTGGGCGGGCCTGCGAGAGGCTCCCAGGTGGGGGGCACAGCAAGTGCAGAGGACAGAGGTGGGGACCTGCTGCGGGGGGAGGGCGTATTGGAGAACAGAGGGACGCCCAGTGGCCAGAGGGCAGAGCCCGCTGGAGGGAGCAGCCCAAGGGCTGCACATCACACCCACAGGGCCCAGGGGTGGGCAGCATGGAGGTACAGGGCAGCAGGGACCCTGGGCGGGGCGGCACAGCTGTGCGGGAGGCTGGGCTGCTGGCATCAGCAGGCACCCCTCCTCCCCACCTCACTAAACAATCATCGCACAAAATATGCAAATGGTATAATTACTGTTATTTGTTTTGCTGATATAAGTGTTTGAAATGCAAATGTCAAGTTTGGGCGCCTTCATTTTTCCAACCCTCTCACCCGGACATTTGCAAGTTGATGAGTTGTTCCTCGTCCTGGAAGGAGGAGGAGGAGCCCCCACTCCCAACCGCCAGGGTGCCAGGGGAGTGAGTCCAGCGTGGCAGCCGCCACCGCCTGCCCGAGGGCACCACTGGGCACCCCTTCCAACGGCACACAGTGGGCACCTCAGACGGCAGGCCTCACAGCCTCACTGTGCACCTGTGTGATCAGCTGCTCGGAGCCTCAGTTTACCCTCGCCTCTGGGGGCTGCTGTCCCTCTGGGCCCCTGCCCTTTCTGGCTCATGGCAATTCAGTGGATGGCTTTGGGCCTCGGTTTCCTGTCCACAACATCCTGCACAGATTCATTGCCCTTCTGTAAAGTAGAGTCTTAGTGTCCCGGGATGGTCCTCAGGGAGGTCTGATGAGCCCCTGAATATCACAGACAAAACTGCCTGTGTATTTTCCAGGGTGGGTTCTTAGCTTTGACCCCTCCAGCCCAGTGGTCTCTGAGGCTTCCCGGCCTGCAGTTCCAGACGAGGTTGGACTGTGAGCCTGCTTCCCAACAAAGGGATGGTCACGATCATCCTGGTTCTGCAGGGAGGGAAAGTGAGGCACAGCATTTCAGGGGCTTGTCAAGGTCACGGCAGTGGTGGTGTTGCTGAGCTGCCAGCCTAGCCTCCCTCTGGGTTCCTCCTCCGAGCCACCGCGGACCACATACAAGGGCAGGAGCCACCACTTCTTCAAAACCCAGCAACTGGCTGGGCACCATGGCTCACGCCTGTAATCCCAGCACTTTGGGAGGCCGAGGTGGGTGGATCATGAGGTCAGGAGTTCAAGACCAGCCTGGCCAAGATGGTGAAACCTCGTCTCTATTAAAAATACAAAAATTAGTCAGGCATGGTGGCAGCTGCCTGTGATCTCAGCTACTCGGGAGGCTGAGGCAGAGAATTGCTTGAAACCGGGAGGCAGAGGTTGCAGTGAGCCAAGATGGCACCACTGCACTCCAGCCTGGGCAACAGAGTGAGACTCTGTCTAAAAAAAAAAACCCAGCAGTTCCACATCCTGCAAGTCCCACCATGCACTGCTGCCCCCCACAGCACCCTGAATCTCCACGACATGCAAATCTGGGTGTTCCCCCCCCCACCTTCCCAGTGCAGCCCCTGGGCCAGCAGCTGCCGCGTGTTAGATCACCAGCGACCCCACGAATGCCTGATCGATGCTGGCACTTCAGAAGCATCGGTTTCTAGCAGCAATGCAAGGGCCACTGTGAGGTTGTCTAATCACCTTCACTCTGTAAAGTGCACAGCCCCGAGAGACCACCCTCCAAGCCTGGCTGGCTTCTACAGAGTGGATGAGTGGGCCCCTGCACCCCACCTTGTGTCCAGCCCCTCGGGTGCCATGCGTTGGCAGATGCTAGGCAGGATGTTGGGTTAAAGCTCAGGCTGTGCCCGAGGTGGTGCATTGGATGCCTGGGCCTGAATGTGTCTGAGGGAGCCTTTGTGGAGAGCGATGGGTGTGTGCCTGTGTGTGTTGAGTGTGCATGCCTCTGTGTGCACATGCCTGTGTGAGTTCATGTGTATGTGCACACATGTGCAACACATATACACGTGTACATATGTGTGCACGCACATACATGTCTGTGTACACTCACAGTCTGCTTGTGACGCTAATGGAGAGCGAAAAGCTCCAGGGCAGGTGCCCTGACGTGCACACCGTGCCCAGCACACGCATGTGAGAACAAGCAGAGCCCGCTCCCAAGGGGTCTGGGCCTCTGCTCACAGTGACACGGTGGTTCCGTGGTGTCTGGCTGTTCCGCTTTTGGATGGCTTTGCTGGAAAGTCCGAGAGCAGCTGGAAATCCGCGTCCTGGCCCGACCCCTCCACGTGACTGCAGGCTGGCCGCACATGCCTGTCTGCTAGTCTGTAACGTGGAGTGCTTTGCAGAGCTGGGCTGGGTATACAGTAGGCACCCCACAAGCGTGCATTCCTGCCTCTCCCTGGGGCTTTGCAGGAGGCTGGTGGGCAAACGCCCTGCATCGCAGCATCTGCCCTCCCAGCGCAGGAAGCAAGGGCAACCCTGGGGCTAGTGGGTGCCCTGGGAGGGGCCTTGGGCAGGACCAAGCAAAGGAAGTGGGCACGGGCTGGGTAGATGGCAGGGGGGCTCACGGGGCAAAGGCCTGGGCAGAGCGGGTTGTGGGCCTGGAAGCTTCCTCTTATTTTATTTCAGTTACCTTTTCCAACACAGGTTCAGCCTCATTAGCATATTCAAATACACACCATTATTATTTCAATTAGTGGTTAAGTAATTATCTCTAACTGATGAGCATCCCCCCACTTCCCCACGTATTTTTTGGTTATTTACATCCGCTTCTAACCCACAATTTTAGGTAATTACATGCCACTCACTCATCTATTTGCACACACACACTTCCTCCAGCGACAGGTTCCTGCTCGCCTTCTAGCACTTGCTCCGGCCCTGGAGCTGTGGGAGCAGGGCACGGGCAGACAGAACAGGGGGCCCCTCTTGGCCCCCACCGGGGCCTCCTGAGGCTCCCTCAGCCTCCAGGGGCTCAGGAACGGCAGAGCCCAGCGGCAACCCCCCACCTCTGCACCAACCTCACGAAGCCCTTTGCACCCAGAACCCCCCTTTGTCTTGCAGACACCACCTCCTCTGGTCCCTGCACCCCACCAGCACCCCACAGCACTTCCCCTCCTGCCCTCCAGGTGCAAAGGCATCATTCATGGGGCTGGGCTCTGCACCACACCCCAGCTGTGTGACCCTGGCAGGACAACTTCCCTTATCAGCCTTAGTTTCTATATCTGCAAAATGGGGATCAGGTGCCTCCTCATGGTGAAGGAAGCAGCTATGCTGGTGAAATGAGATGGGGCCTGGAGAATCCTCAGCACCAGAGCTGGGCGTGCAAAGCTTCCTGGGATTGATCCAGTGGGTGGATGAATGACCTGACCTGTGGGCAGCATAGTTCACTGACCAGCCCAAGTTATCTCGCTCAGCAGAACAGCACAGAGCTGGGCTTGGGCCTGAGGCTTCTGCCTCCTGACTTAGTTTCCTTCTTGGTTGTTGGCCTGGCCTGGCACTTGGCATCCTCTGCTTCCAGGCAGCTGGGGTGGGAGGTGCCAGGGAGAGGGCCCTGCCAGGGATGGAGCAGTTCTGGTGAGCATGCCCAGGGTCTCTACCTAATCAGTCCAGCTGTTGCTTCATCTGCCTTCACCTCATGGAGGGATGTTGGATGCGATGTGCCTGGAAGGTTCCCATGGACCCAACGGTCCCAGAGCCTCTGGGGCTGCGGCCCCAGAGGTGGGCGCCACCTTTACCCCAAACACCTGGGCCACCGCCAAGTGACTAGAGCTGGAATTGGTTGCAGTGACCACAGGTCTGGCAACTCCCTCGCTCTGCAGTTCAGCTCATATCTTGCATCTGCTGTTGGCTCCTCTCCCCTCTATCCCGGCTGGCATGTGGCTCCGTTTGTCAGCCTGCTCTGTGTGTCAGGAAGTCCCCAGCCTCTCTGATTTGTTCTTGAGGTATGACGTACCTGCATTCCAACACGTGTGACTGACAGCTGGTGGCTCCAGCAGATGGGGTCTTCCAGCAGCTGAGACGGCTGCAGAAGGCGGTGCTCCATCCCTTCTCACCCTCCTCCCCTCTGTCTCTGTGCAGGTGCAGCTGCCTTGGTGACCATTTGTCCTACAGTTTGTCCGGACTCAGGCTGTCCTTCTGTGTGCTGGAATGAGGTGAACATGTCTTTGAGCCCAGCAGGGAAGAATCCTCCAGCCTATTCCTCGCTGGTACCCCAGGTCGTTGGCGGGCCCTGACGTGCAAGTAAGGCGTGCTCTTGTTCCTCATGCTCTCCACAGGGGGTTGCAGAGAAGGGGGACAGGAGCAATTCCTAATGACCTATGAGTAGGTGTGCCTGGAAGGAGATGGAGACAGAGCCAGGTGTCCTGCAGAAATAAGCATTTCTTAGGGATTGACTCTTGTTCAGTGGCGCTGCCTTCAGATGAAGGGAGTGGACAGAGGCCGCAGGGGTGGCCTCGGAATTGGACAAAAGGAGCCTGGGGCCGCCAGGGGACCCAGAAATGGTCTAAGTAGGTGGTGGCCATACTCGGGGCATGCCCATTATCCTTCCCTGACAAGCCAGGATCAGCTCTGAGGATTAGAGGAGACTTTATCTTCCACCACTTTTGTGAACAGATGTGGTCCAGCGTTTGAGCGTAAAACCACTATGTGAATAACATGGCATAGGTCATATAGGTTAATACTGACTTGCAGTATGTATTTGAAACAGGTTCTTGTCTGGAAAAATATATACAAATGTTGAATTGAATGTCTAGGTGAATAGGCGGGTGGAGGTCTCCATCCCAATGGCTTGCCAGATCTTTTGGTGACCCAGTTACATTGTGTCTTTTCTGAGTTTCATCCTGCAGTGGGAAGGTAGCTGGACAAGTTCTTTTTCTGTAGCATTTTTCAGAAGTAGCAGATATGTCCTCTCTGGGCAACTGTACTTTGGATATGGGCAACTGTACTTCACCCAGTTCTGGGACTCCAACTCAGCAGTTTTCAAATTTAGCAGGCCCTGTTATGCAGTTTCTTTGTCTAATAGAGCTCGGTTGTAATATCTAACTTGACCAGAAGGAGGCGCTATTGTTAAGCGACACAGTATACTGAAAAGTCTGGATTTTAGACTGTGGGTTTCCTCAATAAATAGCTTGTCTTCCATATAAAGAGTTCTATATATTGAATTTATTTAAAGTGGTTGTGTTGCTTATGTTCTGCCAATTCCAATGGACCACAAGAGGAAGGCATCTGGGAATTTTCGGGTTCTCTCCTTTGTTACATGGGGGGACAGACAATCCATCTAGAACCTCCCAAGGCTTGCCTTTTTCTGCTGGTGGTCAGATGGTTCCCCAGACCTCTCCGCAGCTTTTAGAGGGAGGCTTCTCAGGAAGACAAGTTGAACTGGGCTCTGGGGAGGGATCCCAGAGGACCTCGTTTCCCAGGCTCTATCCTGCCCCCTCACCCCTGCCACTATGGCCTTATTTGAAAGCCTCACCAGGACTTGGTAGGGAGGGGTTCCACCCACAGCATTGGCCCTGTCAACAGCTCGTAGCATCTCCAATTTGGGAGGCCCTCAAGTCTCATCCATTGCAGCTCTCATGTTACAGGTGGGGAAACTGAGGCCCAGGGGGGCCCCATAGTGATTCAGAGTCAGATCGGGGCCATAGGTCTCCTCTAACTCACAGGCCAGGGTTAGTTTCTGCATGTCTTTCTCCTTCCTTCCCACAAAGGCCGGCAGGCAATGGGGTCCCCAGGGCGGGCTGCTCCCTGCCCAGGCCCCAGCCCCTGGCCCACTGCTGCTGTTAGCTCTGTCCCGCTCTGCTGCCTTGAATACTGCCTAGAATATTAGGGCTGGAAGGCACCTTCGGGATCATGAACCCAACTTCTCGTTGTATAGATAAGGGACTCGAAGCCCAGAGAGGGGAAGGGACCCACTCCCGAGACCACCCAGGAAAATCTTCACAAAGTGGGGGCGAGGTCCCAGGTGTGCCAGGCCCCCAGCCTGGAGTTCCCTGCGGCAAGGTGGGCTGCCCCGCCCGAGCCAGGATCAGCAGGGACTCAGTCGCCAGCCCCTGCCTGGCCCTATCTGTGGTCTTCCTCCTCCCCAGTGGGATAGTCCCTCCTTCCCATCTGGGATCCCTCCAAGCCCTGCTGACCTCGATACCACCTTTGTATTTCAGGAAAGATCCCCCTTCCCCTGGGAACATGTGGACCAGGTTCGGGGGGCTGGTCTCCAGAGTGGAGTGGTGTCCTCCGTGTGTGCAGACTGTGTTCCATGTGGGTCTGTCGGTTTTACTAGAAAGTGGAAATGAGGGAATGAACCTGGGCTGGGTCTGCTGCACAGAGGTGGGTGGTAGCTGCCACTGAGGCCAGCCTGTGGGACGCCTACTCAGCCTGTGCCCCAAACATCCAGAGGCCAGAGGAGGGGAGGGGAGGCAAGGGCAGGGAGTGTGGGAAGAGGAGGAGATGAGAGAGGAACAGAGAGACCCAGAAAATATAGAGACTTCCAGAAAAAGGAGGAGACAGCCAGAGGCTCAGAGAGACATGGGAAGGAAAAACCTTGAAGAGAGAGCGAGAGAGTGAGAGAGAATGAGAGCGAGAGAGGGAGAGAGGGAGAAAGCGCACTCAGAAACGGAAATCCCAGTTTTCAGTTCTTCATGTATTCATCCAATCTGTGCTGATCCCCTACTGGAGCAAAGCCCTGTGACAGTGACCTGCACCTTCCCCCTCTGTGGGTGACAGTATCCCCACCTGAAATGTGAGGGTGTCCCCACAGACCCTCTCTCAATGGGGCTTGCCTGGGCTGGGAGCTCTTGGGAAGACAGGGCAGTCTGGGGGAGGGGGCAGCAGCTCGGACCGTGCCAGGAGCCCAGGAACCCTCTGGCCTCCAGACTGAGACCCACATTGTGGCAGACAGAACACAGAGGCCCACAGGGCTGCGGCAGAGTGCGGACAGTTAGGGTGAGGCCAGCAGACTGGACTGTGAGGACCCCAGGCCATTGCACAGCCGTTGGGGATGGGACAGTGGTTGGGAGGTGTGAGCTGGGCTTTGCTTGAGATGCCTGGCGGCAGCTACGGACCTTCCCTCTCTGTGTCTTTTCATGTGGGGGGTTCCTTTGCCTGGAACACCCTGTCCCCCAAGTTTGTCTGTTTCTTTTATTTTCTTTTTCTTTTTTTTTTTTTTTTGAGAAGGAGTCTCGCTGTGTCGCCCAGGCTGGAGGCCAGTGGCCTGAGTAGCTGGGACTACAGGTGCCCGCCACCACGCCCAGCTAATTTTTTGTATTTTTAATAGAGACGGGGTTTCACCCTGTTAGCCAGGATAGTCTCGATCTCCTGACCTCGTGATCCGCCTGCCTCGGCCTCCCAAAGTGCTGGGATTACAGGTGTGAGCCACGGCACCCAGCCTTCTTTTCTTTTTTTTTGAGACGGAGTCTTGCCCTGTTGCCCAGGCTGGAGTGCAATGGTGTGATCTCGGCTCACTGCAACCTCCGCCTCCAATTTTCAAGTCATTCTCCTGCCTCAGCCTCCCAAGTGGCTGGGATTACAGGCACCTGCTGCCATGCCCGGCTAATTTTTGTATTTTCAGTAGAGATGGGGTTTCGTCATGTTGGCCAGGCTGGTCTCAAACTCCTGGTCTCAAGTGATCCACCCGCCTCAGCCTCCCAAAGTGCTGGGATTACAGATGTGAGCCACCACACCCAGCCTTTCTTTCCTTTTTAAAAGTCAGACCACCTCTGCCCTGCTGGGTTTTGGATGTGAAATGCTGGGCAAGTCATCTTCTACCTCTGACCTCCCTCTTTTATCTCTTATCTTTTATCAGGACAGCTTCAAGTCCCTGCCCACATTTTATCTATAAGATGGGGAAAATAAGGCCCCTTGGGAGGGAAGTGTACAGTGGGATGTGTAGACTGCCTGGCATCAAGTAGATACTCATTCGACCGCCCTGGGTATTGCCCTGAGCATGGAATGGGAACTCAGCAGTCTCCGGAACACCGAAGCTCCATCCGTGTTAGTTCTTTCCTTCTACCCAGAGATACCTGTCCTTCCATCCCAGCCCAAGTTCGGGCTCCTCCAGGCTCACTGCAGCCTGGTGGGATCACTCCAGCCCCATAGCCTCCGGAGTTCTCGCCGGGCCTGAAATCTGTCTTCTCTCTCGCTTCAGCCCCAGGCTGCAGGCTCTGTGCTGTGAGCCTCAGGGCCCGGCAGGTGGGAGAGAGCGCATAAATGTTTGTTGAATGAGTAGATGGGACGCTTCCCAGCCCGGCCCACCTCAGAAGGCAGGTGGCAAGACAGATGGGCCCTGGCTCCCGCGCAGTCTGACGGTGGAGGCAGCCGCTCCGCTGAGTCTTCCTCAGGAACTTGGGGTGGGATGCATTGTTTCCGAGATCCCTTCTAGGGACATCCTTTTGTCACTCAGTGAGTTGAAGTTTCCCAGCTTCTAATGCCCCTGCCGCTCTCCTCCACTTCCTGCGTTCAAGGCCTGGTCCCTAGAAGGTGCTTTTATCCAGGCAGTGATTGAGAGTCTAGAAGGGGCTCTCTGGTATCCCGTGGCCCTGGGTGACCTTGGCTGGACTCGTTCAGCACCAGGGAGAGAGGCTGGCGGCTGTGATAGGAGGCAGAGGCCTGTTCAGGACAGCAGGGCCTGGGAGCCCACAGAGGCGAGCCCAGATCCTCTCTGCAAGCCCCTTCCCCCCCATAGGTCTCAGTTTCCCTCTCTGGGGAGTGGGGGCGACGTCCTTGCCAGCAGAGGTGCTGCTGAAGTGCAGTGCTGGCATCCCAGCGACTCGCCCAAGGCCACCTCGCCAATCCCCGCACCCCACGTGCCACTCCCCCAGCACTGCCGCACGCCTGGCTCCCCTCCCCCACCTCTCCGGGAGCAATTATTTATCTGCCAGAGGGTGACAGGCGGCTGTGGCTGGCGTGTTGAGCCGCCGTCCAGAGATCAGCTGGCAGCTGCTGAGCAAACAGCGCGAGCTAATCAGCAAAAGGTCACACCGGCTCCCGGAGCCCCCGCATTTGAAGTCGTGCCTCACACGGGCGGGCTGGAAGGAACCTGGGACGTTGAGTTAGTGGCTCAGTGACCAGGTCAGCTTCAAGTCACTGCCCACAGCTCATCGCCCAGTTGACCAGCCTATGCCTCTGAGGCTGCATCTTCTAGAGATTCCCCAGCCCCAAGGGAAACCCATCCCCTGTCTCCAGGCGGAACAAACCCTCTCAGGACAGAGGCTCAGCCCCCAGCATGCGGAGGGGCCAGGCTTAACCACCCTAGCCCTGCCGGCTCCCCCTGCCTGGGACAGACTGTCCCTCAAAGCAGCAGTGCAGGGCTGGGCAGCATCCCCACCGGAGCTGTCTGTTCACCCCCTACACCACCTCCCACTTCAAGCCTACCGCCTTCCTCTAAATCCATTCACTTTTTAAAAACTTAAATACGTTTATTTAAAAGGGAAGCTTTATAGCACTACTACAAATGGAAAACAAGCCTCTCTTGCCATAAATAGAATTCATAATCATAAAAATAAATTCAGTGGAAACAAAGCAATGTTATTAAATTCTACTTGGATGCTGTAGCCCTGGGGGAGGCTCAGAGCCCAAGGCCTGCCATTGCTTTATTAAAAAGGGAGAGCAGTAAGTGTGCAGAGGGGTTCAAGGCTCACCAACCCTGATCTGAGACTTTCTTCTTGTTGTAATCAAGAGTTTTAAAGTGAGAGTAACTTTCTCATAAAATGATTCAGTAGTATTTTATGCTGTGTCAGCTAGGGACTGAATTTGGCTGCGCAAGACAAACCCAAACACTGCATGGTTGAACCCCACGTGGGGGTCATTTTTCTTATGCAAAGAGGGCAGCAGTGGAGCTGGTACACAGCCTAAGGGGGTTGTCAATGGCCCAGGTTCCTTGTAGCTTCCTGTTCTGCCTCTGCAGACGTTTGTCCTCATGGCCTCAGGATGGCTGCCACACCTCTGGCCATTGTATCTGCATCCCAGGCAGGAAACTGGGAAGTGGGGTAGAGGTGAAGGAGAAGGGAATACGCCAGCTAAGTCTGTTCCTTGTCATTAGGAAGGTAGCAGCCAACACCTGAGCCGTTCTCTTGCCCACGGCAGTCACTGCTGCCTTTGAGTTGGTGCTTACTATACGTCTTATTCGTTTGCCAGGTAGTTGTTTGGAACCTACTAGTTGCCAGGCAATAGACCTTGTCCTGGTGGTATTCACAAGGTTGCATGCTGGCATTTGTGAGATGAGACACGGCCCATTCTGGGGCATCCTCCAGGGCCGTCCATTCCCCCAGCCTGGGTTCTCCCTGCTTCCGCCTCCATCCCACACCTGGCTGCTTCTCCTCACAGGAGCCCGTTACAAGGGCATCCCCTGCCTCCATCCTATCTCCCCTCTGCACACACCTGGGACTGCCCAAGCCCAGCCTGGACGGAGTCGCCCCGTGGGCCATCCTGAATGAGAAGGGAGCTGTTCCTTTCCCCTCCCCAGCACCTGGGTCTCCTGCCCACTTCTGCCTCCTGGAAAGCCCCTCCCCCGCTGCAATCAGCCTCCTCCTGCAGGCAGGCCAGGCTGTGGGGATCCAGCTTCTGCTCCTAGGTCTTCATTTGTCTTTTAATTTCCTCCTGTAATTTACATCCTGTGACTCCTGTAATTTACATCCTGTGACTCCTGTAACTTAATTAGCAGACAGAAGGCGTGGCTGCAGATGCCCAGCCCCCTGCCTCTGGCCTCTCCCACTGGGCAGGCCCTGGAGATTCCCTCCTCCCCCTGGGGCAGGGCTCCTGAAGGCTGCCTCCGGCCCCAGTTTGCCCATCCCTGCTGTAGAGTTTGTCTTTCAGCCTGACCTCTGGCCTCCTCCCTTCACAGACCCTACCCCCGACTTTGAACTCTGGCCTCTGACCCCTGGTCTCTGACCTGCTCTTTGGCACCCAGCAGGAGGGATCTGTCCCAGGCCCAGGTTTAACTGTGGGCGCCATTGCTCACCAGCTGTGCACACAGAGGCAAGTCACGTAACCTCTCTGTGCTCCTCCTCAGTGAGTTGGGGGTGAAGGTCTGTGAGTAAGTGAATGAGAAGCCAGGAGCCCTCTCAGCTGTGCCTGCTCCTCTTCCACTTGTTCCCATCCCCTGCTCACCCCAAGGTCCTGCCCACCCTGAGGTCCTGCCTACCCCAAGGTTCTGCCCACCCTGAGGTCCTCCTGCCCTGCAATCCAGCCTTCGCTTGAGCTAATTCCAGGTTTCCCTGCTGGTCCCACAGCCAGAGGGTCTAGGGTCATCGTACTGTGTGCTGTGGAGGCCCAGGCCCCAGGGGCTCACACAGCATCTGGTGAGGTGACAGCATGGATAAAGTCTGAAGCCCTCTTGGGGCCCTGGCATGTGCCCGGTGAGCCCTCTGGGCAGGTGCCACTGAGTCTTTCTCCCCCATCCTCCCTCCAGAGCCTCAGCTGCCTTCCTTCCTGCCGCTGGACGTGGGCGTATGTCTGTGTGTGCATGCGTGTTTGCGTGCGCCAGGCTGACCCAGCTACATGCCTGCACAGGTGTGATCCCCAGGTCCCCTGCATGTGCAAGGATATCCACATTCTGCACACACAGGTGTAGGCATCCCTGTGCATACATGTCGCGTGATGACCCCTGGGGGCTGCATGCATGTCATAGCCGTCCCCGCCCCCTGCAAACTCAGCCCCAGTGACTCACAGCCAGGGCTGCAGCCGCGCTCCCCCAGCCCCACCCGGGAAACTGTGAATCCAGCAGCTAAAGTGGGTCAGAGAGCGTGCAGGGAAACTGGAGGGCCTGGGGAGGAGGCCAGCGCCAAGGCCTGTCTTGACGGCAGCCATGGAGGGGGAGGGGAGAGGAAGGAGAGTCGGGAGAAGAGGAGGATCTGCAGGGGCCAGGGCGCAGGCGGCCGGCACGGGGCATGGGAGCCAGAGGGAAATTAGCAGACAGGGCTGATGTTTTTTCATAGCAATGATTTGATCTGGAGAGACGTGGCCCAGAGCTCAAGGAGCTGCTTCTCTGCCAGAGTGTGCAGGAGGGAGGAGGGGGAAAGGCGTGGAAGGAGAAGGACACATTTACTGAGCACCTTCTAGATGCAGCCTCTCCGTAACACCACAGCCCTGAGCAATGGGTGTCAGCGGTGCCGCCGCACGCAGGAAATAGAGGCAGACAGGGGCCGTGCATCTGCCCGGAGCCGGAGCCCAGGAGAGCCGCCCACACTCCAGTATTGCAGCCTTGCTGTTCTCTGCATGGAGATCACAGGCACCTGGAGCAGTCCGTGGGGCTCTCTGCCTGCCCTAGCTTAGGCTGCTCAGGACGTTGGAGCATCCTGGCCTGGCCGCTTGCAGCATGGCCCTGAGATGCCATGAGCACCTCAGTGGGCTGCAGTTCCAGGCTTGCTCAGCTGACATGCTGAGACTCTGGGACACCCAGGAAGGGGCAGGTGGAGGTAGGCAGTGTGCCCAGTCTGCAAGCACATGCTACGGTCCTACTGTGTGCTCCACTCAGAGGAAGGTGTGGGGGAAGCTGGAGCCTTAGCTGTGCCCCTGGGAGCCCAGGCCTGGCTGGGGATGTGGTTCATGGGGGGCCCTGACCCTCCCAGAGAGGAACAGTGCATGCATGCAGACCTCAGAGAATCAGACAGATCAGAGTGGCCTTCTAGGAAGGAAGAGTGCGTGGAACTTAGAGGGGCACAGGGTGCTTTGGGGTATGAGAGATGGCAGAAACAGTGGCGTCTCCACCTCGCGTGGCATGTGCAGCGTATAGGGACGGCCAGGGTGGGGCTGTGGTGCCAGGGTGGGATAAAGAAAATTGGGCATGTCAGGGACAGATTGCAGGGGAGGAGGAAGTTGTAGTCCTGCTTCTCCTCCCTTCCCCATATGCACAGAGTACCTCCAGATTGTGCCAGGCCTCCTCCCTTGTAATCTGCTCATCTGAGCGAGAAGCCTCTCATCTGTATTAGGTAGGACAAGCTGTTGAAGAACGGTAGTTTAAATAAGATAGAAGTTATTTCTCTTTCACAAACAGCCAGAAGTCAGGGCCCAGGGCTGGTAGGGTGGCTGTGTTACCATCACCTGCAATTTGCATGTCTGGAACCACGGTGGCTGCTCCCGCTCCCACCATCACATCTGCATCCCAGCTGGCAAGGAGCATGCATGCCCATTCCTTTTAAGGGAGTCGTTCACCAGTGGAACACTTCAACTCCACTCACGTCCCATTGGCTAGAATGTGGTCCTACCTGCAAGGGAAGCTAGAAATGTAGTATTTAGGTGGGTCCAGCTTAAATTTGGAGTTCAATTAGTAAAGGAGGAAGAGGAGAATAGGGACCAATGAAAGGTCTTGGCCACTCATTCCTCTGGACACCCTGGGGCCACAGTACCTTGTGGGAAGAAGGGAGAGTGGGTCACCCTCAGTGGGCCTGACTGGAGAATGGGAAGTAGCATCGGGGGTGACTGACCTATCCACAGGGCCTCTCCTTGGTCCTGGCTGAAAGCCTTTCTTGCTAAAAGTTGAAATATGAGGAAATCATTAGCATGCTTTGAATGCAAAGGGTGCCCAGAGAGACGCCGACCATGTAATTTAGTGTCCAAACCAGAGCACTTCTGAGAGTACAAAGAGGCGGCGTTTGTAGTGACATCGGGACAGTAGGGCGGACCAGGATGTGCGGTCACCCCACCTGGAGACTGTTCCATCTGTGTTCTGGCTGGGGAAGCTGAGGTCCTCGGTCACGCTAAAGTTAATGATGGAGCCACTCTAGGACTCCAGAAAGGCCCCCCTCCCTGGCCGTGTTGGTTGATTCCCTCTCGCCCATTCGTTGGTTTGTGGACCTCAGCTCTGGCCTCTCTGGCATCCTATCCTGGACAGAAGGGTCTTGGGCCTCTGCCCTCATTTCTCTTCCTGAGAATCTCACCTCCGCGGAGCCATACTCCAGGGGTTCTTAGATTGGGATGCACAGCAGGGTGGAAACGTGAGCTTCCTCTTTTTTTGCCCCCAAGAGTGTCTGGGACCAGCCCGGAGCTGTCCAGGGTCCTGACCGCCTGCATCACATCCGGGGTTGAATGAGTGCCTCCATCTCCACCCCCAGGGGTTACCAACAGGGCCCCGCCCACCAACAGAGCCCCGCCCACCAACAGGACCCAAGCCACCAACAGGGCCCCGCCCACCAACAGGGCCCCGCCCACCAACAGGGCCCCGCCCGCCAACAGAACCAGCTCTGGGTTAGGCAGCCGCGTCTAATTCCCTCTTCCGCAGCCAGGGCCCTCTGGACACACCCACCCCTGGAGACCCCTGTGTCTTAGAGATGGCACTGTTGTTCCCCAAGCCTCCCAGCCCTCGCAGTGCCCTCCCTCCCTCCCTCCCTCAACTGACAGAAGGAGGAGCCGAGTTTGGATGGGGCCACAGACTGATTCTGTGAGGACACTGCCCTTTCCAGATCTGTTGGCAGACCTTTGGCGTCTTCTTGAAAACCAAAGATATAACAGGGCCCAGAGGAATCTCCCCCAATGGCGGGGTTCGAACACTGGGATCAGGCCAGGAGCAAACGGCTAGGAGGTGGGGGGGCCTCCCCTACCATCACCTCTGCAAACCCTTCCCCACCATCACCTCTACAAACCCTCCCCCCGCACCGCCTCTGCAAGCCCCAGCACCAGCCACTGGCACTCAGGTGGGGGCCTCCCCCACCATCTCCTCTGCAAACCCCAGCCCCAACCACCCGGCACTCCATGTCCTGGGTTCCCCTTTCTCAGCCCAGAAATAAGACTCAGCTGACAGCATCCTGGCACAGTGTCCCTTGCGAGCCTGATGCTGCCTGGAGATGTCCCAGCCAGACACCTCTCCTTTTAAACCCCACCCTCTGCCCATTTTCCCCGTCCCAGGGAAGCCACTATCCTTGCACTCAGGCCCAGCCTGGATGGAGTCCAGGTCTCTGCCTTTCCTCCAGTGGGAAGACGAAGATGGGAACAGCCGGGGGGCAGACGTCTGTCTCACAGTGGGCCCCAGGCTTCCTCTGCCTGCTCTTGATCTTCCCAGAGGCCTGCTGGCTCACACCCGCCAGGAGGCCCATACAGCTGCGGGAAAGGGGCAGCCAGCTATGCCCCAACAAGCCTCGGGAATGGGTTCCCAGCCTCCACCCAGGCACAGCACAGAACACCGAGGCCATGAGCCAGGGAACCAGCGTGCAGGTTTGTGGCATGAATGAATGGAAAACCGCCTTCAATAACCGGGCCCCATCTAACCAGGCAGGTGGTAGACCAGATGGCTCTTTGCGCCAGCTTGTGTGCCAAGAACCTCAGCAGGTTGTGATGCCTTTCTGAGCTCCTTAAAAGCTCCTTCCTATTCCAGTGCATCTCAGGCCCTGGAGACCACCTCTCTCCCCTTCCTGTGGTGGGATCCCTTCCTCCCCCCAGCAGCCGACACCCCCCACACCCCGCACCTAGTACTTGGATCTCTCTTCCACAGTGTAAGCTCTTACTTTCATTATGTAACATGGAACATCATTGTATTATTGTCTAAAGTAACAACTACTAATTAGTGAGCAGACCTTGCATGCTCCGATGACTGTGTGTGGCCTCTGGTACAGAGGCAGCCCCACACCCATCCTGCCTGGGCCCAGGTCCCAGCTGTGTCCCTTACCAACGTGTCCCTTGCACTCTCTCTGTGCCTCAGTTTCCTCTTCTGGAAAATGAGAATGATCAGAGGACTCTCCACGTCATAGTGTCTCTATGTGTTTAATAACATGTTTAAATAAACATGTGTCAGCAGTTGCAAAATTAAACATTGGATAAAAGCTATCTGGCATTACTGTAATGAGGTCTCTCATCCCTGTGAGGTAGCTGAGAGGCACAGAGAGATTTAGCAACTTGCACTGGGGGAGGAAGAGCCGGTGGGAGGCAGTTACATGGCTGATCACTCACTCACCCTCCTCCTGGCTGCCCAACCAGGCCTGATGTGAGGGAGGTACAGGGGTGTCACCTTAGAGAGAGATGACCTCACTGTGTAACTCGGGGGAAATCCCTTTCCCTCTCAGGGCCTAAGTGTGCGAGTCAAGCTCTCAGGGGGCAGAGGCCAATATTGGGAGCATCTCTTGATGTGACTCCAGGCACGCTGGCACACACAAGGCAGCGAACTTGCTGGACAGTGCATGGTGCCTGGCACATAGTAGGTGCTTTAAACGCCTTGTCGGCTGGAAGAAGAACAGCTGGGGCCTTAAAGCCATCAGCCTGTGAGATGAAGGTTCGGCTTCTCATGGGCACCATTTGCAGGGCATCGAGTTACGCACCTGCCAAGCCCACCACGCTCAGTCCATCACGTGTTTCCTCAGTGCCCAGAGGAAGCCAGGCCTGTCAGAGTCAAAGAGGGTGTTCTGAGGAAGGGACTGCCCCCAAAACCATCGCTCACCATCTGTTGTCCAGGAGTTTTTGAAGCCAATCAGTACCCCTGCCCATGGCACAGGGAGGTCCTGGAAGGGAACGAGAAGGCCCAAGCTCAAGTCTCCCTTGGTCCCCCGTGATTCTGTGACACTCCCTTCCCCTCTCTGGTCTTCAGTGATTCCATCTGTGCCATGGGAGCTTTTGTGTGACTCACTGCCAGAGGCCCCTGGCTTACGGCTCCTGGAACGTTCTGGGGTGGGTACATCCCATCCTTTACTACAACAGGTGCGAAGTGGACGGTCTTCTGCCCCAGCCCTGGGAATGGCTGAGCTGGTCGGGGGCCCAGGTGGCCCAGGCCTGGTCCCTGGGACTAGAGAAACAGTGCTTAGACCAGACAGGTTGTCCAGCTGGAGAAGTGGGCACATTAACAAGTACGGGTGCTTGGCCCTACCTAGACTTACCAGATCAGGACCAGCAGAGTTATGTCTTGGAAGCCTCTTTTTCTAAAGTTCATGAGTCATCCTCACAGCTAGCCCAATTTAGGAACCACTTTTTTTTTTTTTTTTTTTTTGAGATGGAGCCTCGCTCTGTCACCCAGGCTGGGGTGCAGTGGCACGATCTCGGCTCACTGCAACCTCCGCCTCCTGGGTTCAAGCTATTCTCCTGCCTCAGCCTCTCAAGTAGTTGGGATTACAGGTGCCTGCCACCACGCCTGGCTAAGCTTTGTATTTTTAGTAGAGACAGGGTTTCACCATTTTGGCCAGGCTGTTCTCGAACTCCTGACCTCAGATGATCTGACTGCCTTGGCCTCCTAAACTGCTGGGATTACAGGTGCGAGCCACCGCGCCTGCACAGGAGCCACTTTTTCAGTCCAACTTCCACTCCAGTACTTTAATGCTGTCTCTGGTGTCCTGCCTCTCCTTGTATACCTCCACTAATGGGGAGCTCAGTCTTACATGGCAGCCCATTGCTTTCTAAAACATTTTAAAATTGATTATAAAATATTTAAGATGTCTCAAATATTTAAGAAATCCCTTATAAATATTTTAAAGTTATAAAATATTTAATACAATCAATGACCTAAGGAGTAATACGATGAATACCTAAATACCCACCCCCTTCCCAGCTTAGTCCCTGTGCACTGAAAGCTTCCCCTTCTAGATCCTATATCCCTCTTTCTCTTTAAAAACTTTTTTGGCCGGGCACAGTGGCTCACACCTGTAATCCCAGCACTCTGGGAGGCCAAGGTGGGCAGATCACATGAGGTCAGGCGTTCAAGACCAGCCTGGCCAACATGGTGAAACCCCATCTCTACTAAAAGCACAAAATTAGCCAGGTGTGGTGGCGGGCGCCTATAATCCCAGCTACTCGGGAGGCTGAGGCAGGAGAATCACTTGAACTCAGGAGTCGGAAGTTGCAGTCAGCCAAGATCGCACCACTGCACTCCAGCCTGGGTGACAAGAGTGAAACTCCATCTCAGAAAAAATTTTTTTCATAGTGGTCAAATATACATAAAATTCGCCACCTTACGCATTTCAGCACGCGGTTCAGTGGTGTTCAGTGGATTTATGGTGTTGCGCGACAGACCTCCACAACGTTATTGTGACACATTTTTTATGCTTTGACCATATTTGTACAAACACCTATGTAATACGCTTTTGCAGGCTCTGACGCTTTGGATATGGGGTGTGGTACAGCAGGTATCTTGGACAGCTTGATTGTTGGCTGGGAGGCATATTTGTGAGTGGGATCCACTCTGTGCACATGGCTCTGTGGTTCCTTCTTTTTCACTGCTGCATAGTACTCCACCGGGCCCATGCCTCACAAGGTTCTGGTCCACTCTCTCATGGACATCTGGTGTTCGCCCTGTCACCATTATAAACAGTGCTGTTAGGAACACCTTTGGGCAGCTCTCCCAGCTCCTCCAGGGCTGCGCCCCGGCCTGGGGCTTGGGCTCGTGGGCCACGAGCATCTTTGCCTTGGTGAGATGTTGCCCAGTTGTTTTCCAGCACTGCGTACTGGGTCCCGCTCTCATTGTCAGGTGTGGAGAAGTCTCTGGGAGGATGAGGAGTCGCCACGTGCAGTGCCTGCACTGGGTGGGGGAGCCTTCTGCTGTAGGCAGCTCTGCAGGTTGCAGTGCACCTGACGCCCCTTCCCTTAGCCAGACACCCCATCTCCTCCCACTTTTTTTTGGGTGAGCTGACGTTGTGTTCCCTCCCATCGAGGCCACTCATTCTCCCGGAAACATGCCCACGCTGACCTGCAAGCCACGTGGGATGTGGTTAGTCACAGGGGCTGTGGGGCCAGGCTGTCTTGGCTTGGGCTCCGGCCCCCACTTAGTTGCTGTGGGAACTCAGGCAAGTTTATGAACATGTCTGCACCTCGTCTGTAAAATGGAAATAACAGCACAGACGTCACAGGGTTACCACAAGTATCCAACATGTTAATATATGCAGAGTTTCTAGCTCAGTGTCTGGTGCGTGGTGGGTGCAATGTCAGCATGAGCATTTATGATCTCCCTAGAGGTCTGAAACCAAACCCTTCATCGTGGCTAAGCAGTGCTGGGCAGAACCAGATCACCTCCTCTATTCTACCTAACATATCTCTATTAAGTCAGCCCGCGTTGCCTTCTCAGGTGGCCGTGTTTACCCTTGAACTTGCTCTTGGTCTTTCTGTTCCCTGAGGTGCCGTGTGGCCCCGCCTCCCTGCTGGCTGGCTACGTGAGTGTGAGTTTTGCCCTGTGTGACTTGTGCAGATGAATTTGACCCTCAATCAGTCCAGCAGGAGGGAAGGCTTGGGTCTTGGTCCTGACCCTCCTGCAAACTCTCAAATTTCATCCAAACTGCTGCTCACAGGTAGAACCAGGTGAGGACAGAGCTTGTGACCCCCGCACGGACCCCCTTTGGGGAACCCCGGCCCTTTGAGGGACTCAAGCATAAGTGATCACTGACCACAGCCTTGCCGGAGGCCGGGTCCCCATGAACACGACTCCCCCCAGGGCCTGTCACAGCGGCCGGGTGTGTCTCACCTGATTCTTCTCCGTGGATTCGCAGGTTCATGGCCACCACTGCCCCTTCATCAAGGTCAGGGTCACCTGTGCCTCACACCCACCTCCCCTCCTGCACCCCTGGTACCCCTTTTGGCTTGTGTCAGCCTCTTTGCCAAGTTCTGAGGGCATCATCACCTTCATCTCCTTACCTCACAGTGGACACTGGCCCTGCCCTGATGTCAGGTGCCAGCCCCCTCCCCACCATGCCAGGCATGGCCCAGGCGAGGCCCCTGTGGGGAGGGGCACAGCCCAGGAGGCAGAACAAGGTGTCACAGCCCAGCCCTGCACCCCAGAGGGTGATTCTGTCCCTGAGTAAGGTTGGGCTGGGGATCAAAGAGGGGTCTTCCAGAAGTGGGCAGAGGCCAGGATTAGGGAGGGGGAGCAGGTGACCCTGACACCCCAAAACCTGGTGAGTGCAGGCAGTTTGGCCGGCAGCAGGGGCCAGGCACTGTGTTTAGGGAAGAAGGAACCCAGGGAATAGGCCGATGACTCCCAGAGGGAGGCTGCCTGGCCAGAATCCTGCCCACAGCTGGTGCTGGGGCTCCTGGCAGCTGGCGGGGGGCCCTGGTGGTGTGGAGAGGAGAGGAGACAGTGGGATGGGACAGGGCGCAGGCGAGGCCGGTGACAGGTGCGTGTGTCTGCCAGGTCGGTGCAGCCTTAGAGAGGCAGGAGCTAGACAGACGGGACGGAGGGAGGGCAGCAGGTGTGAGGCGGAGCGGGGGTGGGGTGGGAGCAGAACACAGGCCTCCCTCCCGGGCCGGGCCGGCTGACTAAGTGACTCCTGAGAGGGTGCACTCACACCCCAGTTGGGTGGTTTCCAGTGTTGTCAGCTTCACTGAAAATGAAATGTCCTCTGGCTGCCCCAGCTGTCGGACGCCTGCCTGCTGTGAGGCAGTAATTAGACGCTCGTGTGTGTAACACATGTGTGCATGTCTGTGTGTGCACGTCGGGAAAGGGTGGGGCGGGGCAAGTGGTAGACCCATGGCTGGAGGGGCCAGAGAACATGCCCACGCATGCGCACACACACAGTACACATTCACACAAAAGTCACACTCAGACACACACAGTACACACTCGCACAAAAACACACAATACACACTCGCACAAAAATCACACACACACAATACACCCTCGCACTCACAAATACGCACAAAAATCACACTCACAATACACAAAAATCACACACACAGTACACTGTCACCCAAAATCACACTCACACGCAAATACACAACTTGCACAAAAACCACACTCACACACACACACTGTTCTCTCCCAGGGCCTAGCAGGTCTTTGGCTGGAGAACGCAGGGCTCCAAGGTCCCCATCCGCCACGGGCCTGACCCCTCCTTGCCCTGTGGCCACCGCACCCAAGCTCTGTCCCGGCCACCGTGCTGGGATGGGGACGTGAGCCACTGTGGGTCTCTGGGTGGTGCCCCCACCCCAAGCCGAGAGCTGCAGCCATGCCTGCACGGTGCCTCTCCAAACCCTGTCAGTTCTTCCTCACCTTGGCCCTTTGAAGCCTAAATGAGAAGATCTATTTATAGCAGTCAGCATATGGACCCTGCCAAATGTGCCCGCTCAGACATATGCTGGCAGCACGCTCAGCCCGACACCACGCCAAGTCCCGCCCCAAGGCCAAGCCGGCCCAGCTCCCCTGAAGCCTCACACCCATCAGTGTGTGCTCCCCGGGGTCCCTGGATCCCCTGGGGTGTGGCGGCTGCTGCAGAGGGGACCCAGGCCTCCAGGGAGAGCTAGCCAGCCACTCGCTTCTAGCCCAGGCTCTGCCCAGGGAGGGCCCCCAAGTCCCTTCTCCCCCTACCTCCTGGATACAGACAGGTGAGCAGGTGGGAGGTGACAGCCAGAGGCACGGCAAGGGTGTCACCTGGAGAAGAGGGGAGGGGCCGTCGTCCCAGCCTCAGGTGGGACATGAGCCCAGCTGTTACCAGTAGGGCCCACAGGCGGGTTGGGATGCCTCCTCCACCAGAACTCTCCCCTGCACGTCCCGATTCTTCCACAGGGGACCCATGTCTGCTGAGACAGGAGCCGGGCTGGGTTCTTCCCATCATGTGTCCTTTTATTTAGTCCTCCCAGGGTCATTTTACAGGCACAAAGATTGAAGCCCAGGGTGGGTGGGCCACTTGCCCAGGGGTGCACAGCACCAAGCAACAGGATCGGTGTCCAGCATCAGGGACGGGCTGTGGGATTCCATCACTCATGTTCTCTTCAGCACTCAGAGCCTCTGTGATTCATGAAGACAGCAACCCTGTTCCGTCCATCTTGGTTCCTTCCCTGCCCACCCCCAAGCACTCAATAAATACTGAGTGAATGAATGATTGTGAGAATGAAGGATGAATGAGCACACGAGGAGGGTGGAGACGGTGAGTGTGAGTCCTCAAGCTTTAGCCAGGCCTCTCCACCATGCAATCTTGCTCTTCTCCCTGGGGTAGCTAGAAATGATGAGACAAGGTCTTTTATTCTGATGGGGTTATCTCCTGAGGCATTTATTCTGGTGGGAGTATCTCCTGAGGCTTTTATTCTGGTGGGGGTATCTCCTAAAGTTCAGATGTTTCCAGGGGCCAAGAAACTAGGGCTGAATCCTCCCTTTTCTTTTTTCCATGAGAGGGGCAGGGAGAGGAAGTCTTGGGACCTTCAGTAGTGGGATGCCCCTGTGGTCAGTCCTGGGCTGCCCCCCCAAGCCCCACTCAAGGGGCTTCCCTTCATTTCCTCATTCAACTCAAGGACTCCACTCCCTTCCAATATTCTGTCTGCCTGGATGCTTTGGCCTTATCCAGTAGTCTTTTTTTGGTCACCCAGGGTGGCGTGCGATGGTGTGATCATGGCTCACTGTAGCCTCCACCTCCTGGGCTCAAGGAATCCTCCTGCCTCAGCCTCCCGAGCAGCTGAGACTACAGGCATGTGTCACCATGCCCAGCTGTTTTCTTATTTTTTGCAGCGATGGGGTATTGCTTTGTTGCCCAGTCTGGTCTTGAACTCCTGGACGCAAGCAATCCTCCCACCTTGCCCTCCCAAAGCTCCGGAATTACAGGTGTGAGCCACTGTGCCTTACCTCCCCTAGTCCTTATTTGCGGTCTGTTGGACTTGTGAATGCCCAGGGAATGGGCCTTCTCTCCACCCTGTGTGCAGGGGAGGGGTTTGAGAGAGGCCGAGAGGTCCAAGCTCCACCCCTTTGCATGGACCATTTTCCGTCCAGAGCCATTGGGAGGCAGGGCTGGACTTGGATCCCAGACCTTCCTGCCCCACCCAGGGGCCTCTCTTTCTGCCTCTCCTGCTCCAGGTTGCGAAGACAGTCTTTCCTTTAGGGAGCCAAACAGGGGTGAGAACAGAAGGTCTCCCCCAGGACCTGTGGTCTGCACCGTAGCCCTGGGAGCAGCCCCTGCTCCCCATCCCCCCGCCACCACACTAGCCCCTGCGGAGGGAGCCCAGCCCTGCCTGCATCCTTCCCAGAGGCTCACTAACAAGGGGCAGCCTCTTTCAGACCAACCACATTCTGCGGCCTTTCAGCTGTAATTAATGTTTGCTGTGTTATTAGAGAGATTCTTGATAGGCTCTGAGACACGGAGGGTTTGCAGAACTGGCTGGGCAGGCAGAAGCCAGCTGCCCACGGGCACCCAGTCCTCCTCACTCAGGGTCCTGGCCACCTTCCCTCGCAGAAAGCCGCTGCCCCAGCGCTCAGGGTCCCCTGGTTTGGAGGCACCTCCTGGGCTTTTCTCAGACCCCCACCTTTTCTTCTGTCCACGCAAATCCCACCAACGGCTTTGCGGACCACTTCACGCCCTGGGCAGCACACAGCACATGTGTTTTCTTTTTTTTTTTTAGGATGGAGTCTGGCTCCGTCGCCCAGGCTGGAGTGCAGTGGCGCGATCTCGGCTCACTGCAAGCTCCACCTCCCGGGTTCACGCCATTCTCCTGCCTCAGCCTCCTGAGTAGCTGGGACTACAGGCGCCCGCCACCACGCCCTGCTAATTTTTTGTATTTTTAGTAGAGACGGGGTTTCACCGTGTTAGCCAGGATGGTCTCGATCTCCTGACCTCATGATCCGCCCGCCTCAGCCTCCCAAAGTGCTGAGACGACAGGCGTGAGCCACCGCCCCCGGCCAGCACATGTGTTTTCTCACGTTCCCCCCTCCAGGAACCCCAGGGTGATGTTAGTATTTTCAGTTTTCGGAGGAGAGAAAACAGAGGCTGGGAAAGACCCAGAGTTTTGTGAGTATCAGGAACTGAGCGGGAGGGTCCAGCCCTACCCGGGTCCCAGCTCCTGTCGGGAAAGGGGAGTTTCACACCAGCTCCTCCGTGTGCCCAGCATGTTCACAAACACCATCACATCTCACTCATGATGGCCCCATTAGTGGCTATCAGTGGCCCCATTTGTCAGAAAGGTAAACTGAGGCTCAAAGAAGTTAAGGACATTCTGCAAATCACCCAGCTGGGGAGCAGGAGGCAAACTCAGCTTAAAGCCCAGCTCCTTCTGCCCCGAGGAGCTGCCACTGCCGGCTTCCTCTGGCCCTCACACTGCACAGAGGCCCTCTGCTCAACTCACTGCCAGGAGCCCTCTAATTCTCCAGTGGATTCTTAGAGCCAGAGCTCGGCCCCCTGTGGTGGATGGGGAACGTGAGCTTGGAGGAGGCCTGGGGTTCCCCACCCACTCCCTCTTACTTGAGGACTTGGGTTTGGCTTGACTCAGTGATCCTCCGCTGCCCCACAAAGTCCTGCACCCCGGGGCTCAGTGCCGGCTTCTTTTGCTCAGGGTTCTTGGGTCAGGCACTGGAAGGGCTCAGCGGGGCGGTTCACCTCTGCTCAGCAGCGGCTCCTTCACTCCCAAGCCAGTGCCATGGCCCTGGCCTCTCGGTCTTGATGGGACCACACCCCCCACCACCCAGCTCTCACAGCAGAGTACTGGGAAAGTTGCTTTTCTCACCTGGTGGCCGCTTCCAGGACACAGGAGGCAGGGCAGCCGGCCTAGCTAGGGGCTGTGCCCAGGATGGACACGGCTTCGCTTCTACCAGCGCCTTGGTCAAGGCTATCTCAGGCCAGCCCAGATTCAGGGGTGCTGAGCTAGACCCTACGTCTCAGCAGGGGATGTCAAGGTCTCTGCAGACTCCAGGTGGGACATAGAGACGCAGCTGTCTTTTGCAGACAGGGTCGGCCCTAGCAGTCCTGCCTTGAGCCCCTATTTACTTCCTGCGTCTGTTCCTTTTCTCCTATGTTAGAACGGCCGTCCCGAAGGGGCTGAGATTGCAGTTTACTCATTTTGTATTCTCTGTGCCCTCCCCTCTCAATTGGTTGCTGGGATGTCCATCTGCGAGCACGGATGCCCCGGCACATAGACCAGCAGGCCCCAGGAGGTGGGCGGGGGTGGTCTCACAGGTCTAGCCTCAAGGGCAGGGAGCTGGGGTCTCCCTCCGAGGCCCTTGGCAGCCCCATCCAGGGACCAGCCCCTCCCAGATGCCATCTCCGAATCCACTGCGTCAGACGCCTTCCAGGCAGTCATGAGTTCTCCCAGAGGAGGCTGCTCTGTCATTCACCCTACTTTGAGCCGACCCTGAATCGTGAAAATCTGGAAAGCAGAGAAGACAAATGAGGCGTGACATTTCACTTGAGAAAATGATCATTCACTTTACAAAGCGGTGTGTGGTGATTGCCTGTGGGACTTTCCAGAAAACATCCACTGGGGAGGGGGGCCAAGCCCACCGAGCCAGGGCCTTCCAGCAGCAGCAGCACTGCTTGATGAGCTGGGGGAGGAAGCCAGGCCAGCCTCAAACCCCAAACCAGCCAAGACCCTGCAGGAAATGAAACCCCACCCTGATCTCACCTGTGAATATTGGATGAAAAAGCCTCAAAGACACTCAAGGAAATCCAATTCCACAGAATATCGCAGAGATAAGAATCAGCCATGATTATGTAGAAGTTATACAAAGAATTCAAAGTTGGCTTAATATTAGATAAATCTATTAATAAACTACACAGTGTCCGCAGGTCAGCTGGAATACACATTCATAATGACGAAAGGCATTTGATAAAATCCAGTGCCAATTTCAGATTTTAAAGTAACTGCTAGAAATAGAACCAGAAACACACGTCTTTATCGAAGTCAAGAATCTGTCTCAGTTCAACAGCCAGAATCATTCTAGGTGATGAGATTTTTTAATGATTCCCATTCAGAAACTTATATTAAAAAACAGCAATGCCTTCATCATTGTCCAGAAATTCTGGACGTAGCAATAAGACACGAAATAGAATTAAATGGGATGTCTACAGGGAAGAATTGTAATTATTTGCTGACAATATGATTCAAGATCTTAGAAACCCAGGAGAAGCAACTGAGAAAAAAAATGACTTAATATAAAAATTTAATACAAAGGTGCTGGGCTGGAAATCAAACAAACATATACAAATCAATAACTTTTCTCTGAACTAACAACAGCTAGTCGAGACACATAATTAAATAAACGGTCCCCACTTACAACGGCACCAATAAAACAACAAAACCCTCCCAATTCCCAGGAATGAATCAACAAGAGAAATTTAGGATCATTATGAAAAACTCTCTAAAGTTATCCTGAGAGATATCAAAGAAAACAAGAGTGGTGAGATGTGCTGTGTTGGAATATTACCCGAAAGTCTTTCCAGAATTAATTCACAGGTTTAACGCCATCCATCAACAGGCTCGTGGCGAGTTTTACAAAGTGAGATAAAATCATTCTAAAAGTTCATCTGAATGAATATTCAAATGGCAAGAGTAAAGAAATGCAGAAAAGGGAGAATGATGAAGGATGTCTTTCCTGCCAGGTATGGAAGCTTCTTATAGAGTTACGGTGATTGAAATTGAGCTGAAATTGGTAAAAGAAGAGAGGGGAGGTGTTATCAATAGAAATAGCAGAAATGGTCCCACATAGAGGCCTCGTGAGAGGGTGACCATATGACAATTTATTGCCCCAAATAGGATACTTTCAGAGTGACAAGGGGATGTATTCACCATTATACTGGGAAATAGACATGCACAGGGCCCATCCCAGGAAAACCGTGACATATGCCAATTTCGGATTGCCTTCCTTCCTTTATTTATATATTTTTTGAGATGGAGTCTCGCTCTGTCGCCCAGGCTGGGGTGCAGTGGTGCGATCTCAGCTCACTGCAATCTCTGCCTCCTGGGTTCAAGTGATTTTCCTGCCTCAGCCTCCTGAGTAGCTGGGATTACAGGCCCCCACCACCACGCCTGGCTAATTTTTGTATTTTTAGTAGAGACGGGGTTTTGCCATGTTGGCCAGGCTGGTCTGGAACTCCTGAGCTCAGGTGATCCGTCCGCCTCAGCCTCCCAAAGTGCTGGGATTATAAGCGTGAGCCAGGTGCCTGGCCTGGTTGCCTTCCTTTATAGGCAGGTATGGAGTTAATATTTCCCTGAATTCATTCAGCATGCATTGCCTACTCAGTGCCTGGAAAGGAAACCCCAGCTCCAGCCCTACCTGCCCCAAGCTTTCGGTGCAGAAGGTGGACTCCAGGTGGAGGGAGATGGGAATCAGAGCCTGGCAGCGTGGGGTCACAGCGGAGCAAGCACAGGCAGCCCCGGTTACAGACGGGAGGTTCCAGCCCCAACCTGGGGGCTGAACAGAGAAGCCCACTGAGTGGGGGAACATTGGGGTGGTGGGAGGGGTTCATGTCCCAGGCAGAGGAAACACCATGTCAGCAAAAATGCAAGAAGCCCAGGCAAGTCACGGCCTTATATGGCAAAATGAGAGCTGAGAGACAGCAAGGACCCTCACTGACACCCAGTCAGCCCCTTTAAGAAGTGAGGACTCTCTCCAGGGTCCTGGGGAGCCACGTAAGGTTGCAGGGGGTAGGAGGAGAGGCAGGAGACGCTTCAGCCTGGGTGGAGATGGAGCACCAGAAATCAGCCCGAGGGAATCGATTACTCAATATAGCGTCAGGGCAATTTGTTGCCTATTTGGGGGAAGGGAGAAAATCGATTTTGATCCTTCTTTACACCAGAAAAATAGTTTGCAGGTGGACTGACAGTTAAATGTAAGAATGCAAACAGTAAAGAGGTTGGTAGACAGAGGCGGGTGTCCCGGCTCAGGATGGCGTGGAGTTCCCCGAGCCGCAAAGCGGTGGAAGGCCGTGTCGGTGGGGAGAAATATGCCCCATGGAGCTGATGACAAGCAAGTCAAAAGCAAAAGCGTCTCCAGGCTGTGGCACTGGCTTTGTCTGCAGAAACCTCTTTCCTGGGAAGCGAGCTCAGGCCACAGCGGGGACAGCGCTGAACAAGCTTCGGGGAGAGGCCGTGTGATGAGGTCAAGATACATCACATTTTTCTTTTCTTTTTTTTTTTTTTTTTTTGAGATGGAATCTCACTCTGTCCCCCAGGCTGGAGTGCAGTGGCACAATCTCAGTTCACTGCAACCTCTGCCTCCTGGGTTCAAGTGATTCTCCTGCCTCAGCCTTCCAAGTGGCTGGGATTACAGGCACCTGCCACCACGCCCGGCTAATTTTTGTATTTTTAGTAGAGATGGGGTTTCACCATGTTGGCCAGGCTGTTCTAGAATTCGTGGCCTCAAGTGATCCGCCCACCTCGGCCTCCCAAAATGCTGAGATTACAGGTGTGAGCCACCGCGCCCGGCCCACATTTTTATTTTCACAGCTCAGCCAGATCCAGCTGAGGTTCCTTGGCAGCCGGGACACCAGTCCCCGGGACATGCAGTGCCCGACAGGTGGCCTTGGGGAGTGGAAATGGTGTGACTGCGTGAGCGAGGGCTGGTGGGGCCAGGGAAGCCTCCAGAGGGAGTAACAGGCCTCTCGGGTGCTGATGGGCGCGGGGACAGCAAATCCCTTCCCTGTCATCTTGAGGCACGAGGAGCCCTGGGCGGTAGGACAGTAATTGTCTCGCGATGTTGTGTCAGCATCCCTGGGGTTATGATAGAACTTTCTAGTAACAGACAGGAGATAGCACCCCTTCCGACTGTGGAAACATCTTGGTCCCTGAACAAACCAGGCTAGGCCACTCCCTGCCTGGGGCGGCCGCATCCCAGCCCCATCCCAGCCCATCTTCCGTTGCTGAAACCTCCTGGGCTAGACTTTGCTTGATCATTTATTTCCCTTATTAGTTTAACATTTGAGGGCTAATTGCTCATTTCTAACCTTCACCGCAAAACTATGCCCCAAATCTCTAGCACAATTAACAGCAGCCAGGAAACACACAGATTCAGTCATCGTGGTAACGGTGCTGTGAGGCAGGATCTGTGCTTGCAGACCGCCCACACGCCTGTGCACCTGCGCCTGGGGAGAGGGGAGCCAGGCCTCAGCCCCCCTAAAGGGTCCTTCCAGCGTCTTAGCAGGAGGTCCTGTTCTACCACCAGGCTGTGACCCCAGGTCAGAACAGGGACAGAATCTGCAAGCTTGAGATCATCAGAAAGGCTTTCCCAGAGCTCAGGGGCTCCTGGAGGTCAGGGTACTACTAGGAAGAGAAGAAGCAGCACCTCTCTGCCTTCAATCTCAAACCGGCCATCCCTGAAAGCAACTGGAGAGATTCAGGTCAGACTAAAGATAGAACTTCCGGCTGCCAGGGTTATGAGGGCATGATGAGGAAAGTGCTAGGCATCCTTGGACACCTAGACCCTTGCCTGGCTTAAGCGACGCGCTTTCCGACGGTGGCGGGAGGGGGACCAGTGTTCCTGGAGAGGGTCATCCCTCCTCTCCCGGGGCCAGCCAGCCACCGGCACCCCACATCCCTGCCAGCGCCAGAGCAGGGAACCATTGCAAAGTGATTTCTCCCTCCAGCGGCGCCATACATCATGTTTTTTAATTTAAAAGATGCCCCATGGAAGCATAACAGACCATTAAATGTTTGGGTCTCTAATTAATTCCAGAGCAGCCTGGGGCTGGGGCCCAGAGGTAGGACAGCAGAATAAGCCTGGCGCACCCCAGGAGGCAGCACTCAGGGCCCCAGCCCCAGCCCTGAGCCCTCCCCACTCTGGTTGGGAGGAGGCAGAGGGGACCAGGCACCCCCTTCCCCACCTTCCAGGGCCAGGGCCTTGGGGAGGGGCTGCTTCACCCAGCCCTGGGCTCCCACTCCGGGGCCTGCCTCTGCATATTCTGGGGTGAGGCAGGAATCTGCATTTTTACTTTTTTTTTCTGCAGTCAAATGCTGTACCCCTGAGCTATACCCCCTTTACTTTTTTTTTTTTCTTTTTTTTTTTTTTTGAGACAAGATCTCACTCTGTCACCCAGACTGGAACACAGTGGCACAATCACGGCTCACTGCAGCCTCGCCCTCGTGAGCCCGTGGGATCCTCCTGCCTCAGCCTCTCAAATAGCTGGGATCACAGGTGCACACCACCACACCCAGCAAATTTTTTTATTTTTTGTAAAGTTGGGGTCTCACCATTTGCCCAGGCTGGTTTTGAACTCCTGGGCTTAAGCCGTCCTCCTGCCTCCGCCTCCCAAAGTGCTGCAATGACAGGTGTGCGCCACCGTGCCCACTCCAGGAATCTGCATTTTTAAGTAGCAATGGAGTGCTGTTGCCGCCTTCCTGGGCCTTGCTGTGGGGGAGTCTCAACTTCCTGGCTAGACTTTCCCATGCTGAGCCTCTGTTTCCCCATCTGTCCAATTGAGGTAACACTAACCTTTGCCTCCCTGAACCCTGGGGAGGGCTCTGCGTGCGGGAGGCGCTGCACACCGGCAGACCTTCGAGGAAACAGGAGCTTTTCTCTGTTGCACACTCGTAGAGTGTCCTGCTCTTGGGGGCAGGCCAGGGGGAGCCCTGTGGCTTCCATGAGTTGTGTGGATGGTCCAAGATCCCATGGTAAGGTCGTCAGGCACTCGACACCATTCCCACAGCCCCTTGACCTTCCCCAGCACTCACTGAGTCCTTACACAGTGGGGACGTGGTGTAGGCAGCGGTCGCCTCCGTTCTACTCCCCAGCCCAGCCTCCTGGAGGGCAAGGCCGAGGTCAGGGGCCTGCTAGACCCAACTCTGTGGCCATGTCCCCAGAAGCCAGCCCCGCCGAGTCAGCCCTCCCAGCCCCAGCCTTGCCTGCAACCCCCGCCAGCCTCCCCTGGACGATAGGATGGGAGCAGGAAGCGGAAGAGAGGGCCGGGTCTGGGGGGCCATGAGGGAGCCCCTAGAGCTGGTGAGATCCCTCTATGGGCCCCCCCGTGTGGGCACCAGGGCCGGCAACTGTGCTGAAGGAGAACCCACATGTGTCCAGCGTGCGGCTCCGTCTCCCATACTGCCTTGCACTGACCTTCCCTCCCCTACCGAGGAGGAAATGAGTGTCTACTGGGCACCCCCTTGTACCCAGCATCATGCCAGGAGCCTTAAGTAACTGGTGATGCATCCCCCACCACAACCCTGGGAGGCAGACACCATGACGATCTCTGTTTGACAGATGAGGGGACTGAGGCTAAGAGAGGTTAAGTGACATGCCCAAGGTCACACAGCAGGCGCACGGCAGAGCCAACACCATCTCCTGGCCCACGATGGTTCTGTGTCCCCTGACGCAGCAGGTGCACAGGCGGGCCCTCCACCTGCTCCTAGCTGGGCCAGGTCACCATGGCAGGCCTTGCGGCTTGAGGCCCAACTGCCCTGATATGCCCATCACAGCCTCATGGGCTCTGCGGCAGAGCTCAGGGAGACAGACAGGGCGAGAGCCAAGCTGCAGAGGCAGGCAGACGTTAGCAGTAAACATGATCTATCGGCAAAACATTGGAATGATGAAAAGTTATCGATCTATAGCTTTCCAACCATCTCCCCACCTCCCCCACACGTCTGGCCCTCTGCCCACCTTTCCCCCTGGAGCTGGAAACTTCGCTCCATCAGCAGAATCCTCAGTCCAGCCCTGGCCCCGGCCCCAGACCAGCCCTGGCCTCTCATTTGGTTTAAATGATCGAGACGAGGAACAATATTTTTAGACAGACGCACGCCCGTCCCAGCACGGCTGTTGTGATTATGCAAATCCAGTCGTAAGAAGTTTAAAAGCCTGGAACCACCATATTTCTTGATTTCATTAGTGATGACACAGGCCACGGAAGGAACTTGCTGCCCACCTCACACGCACTGTCCCCATCGTCCCCTGGGGGACAGCGGGGTGTTCTCTGCAGGGGCAGTGTGTGTGAGGCTGATGATGAGACGTCATGAGGGCTCCAGCCGGGCAGACACCAGGCCCCAGACACAATCCCAAGAGTCCTTGGAGGCGTCTGGCTCAACAATTTCATGTTAGGATGGGGAAACTGAGGCCCGGAGATGGGAATTGGAGACCTGGGACTCTGGCTCCGGCCTGGATGCCTGGCCTCTCCCGCTGTGACCAGTTTTCCCAGCAACTCCAGTACTTAGAGGGGAGAGGGTCTCCCAGGAGAGGGTTCTCGGAGCAATGCTGCACTCTCTCCTCCCACCCCTTCTGAGCAGAGAAGCCCAGGGAGGGGAGATGATCTGGTTAAAGAACAGGCTCCTATCCCAGCACTCAAGCCCTTCCACCTGCCCCCAGCTACCCCTGCAGCCCCACCTCCCGCCAGCATTGCCCACCACTGCCTGCGCCCTGGACACCCCACCCTCCCTGGAGGGGCCTCCTGCCTCCATGGCTTGAACACACTCCCTCTGCCTGGGATGCCTGTTACCATCCTCCCCTAACTCCTACTCCTCTGCTGGGGCCCTTCGAGCAGCAGCTCCTGCCAAAGCCCTGCCTGGTTACCCCCCATCTCGCACACCTCCCTAGCCCAGCCAAGCCGCCTCTTTCCCTGCAGGCCCCACTGTGGTCTGGTTACCCCCCATCTCGCACACCTCCCTAGCCCAGCCAGGCCGCCTCTTTCCCTGCAGGCCCCACTGTGGTCTGTAAGCCCTTCAGGGGCCCCGTGGTTCCTAAATGTCCAGTGCCTGGCAACCCATCTTCAGTGGACAGAGCAAGGCCAGGAGATGAACATGGACCCTCCTGCTCCGGGTCTCGGGGGCACGGCAGGCGGTAGACCCACTGGCCCCTGGCCCTGAATCCCAGCAGATTCCAGCTGGAGTCGGGGTCTTTTCTGGTGTCCGAGGGGGGTGGGTCCCACTCTCAGATGCTAAGCCGCTCGCCCTCCACCCATCCAGGAGAGAGCTTCTTCAGGAGGTCGAATATGCTTCAGAATCTGTCCTTTTGAGTGTTGCCTCCACCTTCAACGTTCCCTGAAGTGGCCAGCTCATTCCGTCGGGGGCATTCCCGCTCACACCACCTCCCCACAGCCCTGCCCTCTGCGCCAGCTCCTGCTTGAACACCCCTGCTGATGGGGGGCTCACTACCTTTCACAGCTTGTTGGACAGAGCTCTTTAGCAACTGGGTCCCAGGAGTGCTCCTGTTTCCAGAGGCCACTGGCGGTTGCTGCCCCTTCTCCACCCTCCAGACAGGCCCAGAGCTGAGCACATTTCCAGGGTCACCTGGCCTAAAGTCTGACCCCATTCTCTGTTCTCCCGGCTTCCGTGTCTGTCCCCTGATCAGCACTCTCTGATTATACATAGGGTATGCTGGCCACCCCTTCCATCACCCTCCAGGCCCTGCCTGTGGGAGGCAGAGCCGTCCCAAGATGGAAGCGTGGTAGGCTCAGGCGGTGGGTGGGCAGATGCCTCCAGGACAGCCGGGGTCTCCGTGCAACAAGCAGACCTTGCCATCGGCTGTGAGTGAATGCAGTGGTTCTGGGAGCCCATTTCCCCAACTAGCCCAGGCGACCTTGGCCAGTCCCTTCACTCGAGGGGCTTCCCACCCAGACCATGGAGGGCACGTGGTCCCATGTCCCATGACGTGGCCTGTGGTGCTCTTATGGCTGCCCAGGGCCGGGCACGTGGAGGCCTCTCTCCATCTGGGTGAGGGGCATCAGACACTGAAGCTGGTAGGGACGTGCACAGACCAGATGAGACCTGGTGGGGTGTGGCCCAAAGCTGAGATGCAGGACCCCCTGTGGGTTAGGGTTAGGACCACCTAACCCCCTGTGTGCACCTCATATCTTTCCTGAGGGGGTAACAGCTCCTATGGGCTTGACCAAGCATGATGTGGATGGCCGGGTGTGGTGACACACACCTGTAATCCCAGTGCTTTGGGAAGCTGAGGCAGGAGGATGGCTTGAGTCCAGGAGGCCAAGGGTGCAGTGAGCTATGATTGCACCACTGCACTCCAGCCAGGGCAACAGAGCGAGACCCATCTCTTTAAAAAAGTACAAAAGGAAGTTAATGTTTGTGAGAAACCACAAACTCCCTGGGAGGAGTTGTCTTTACTCCCATTCAACAGAAGAGGAAGCAGAGCTGGCGTGTCCCAGCCCGCATGCAGCGTGGTTCGAGTCTGTCCAGTCCTGGCTGCCGGGCACCGTGCCGGCCCTGGGATGCCACAGCAGTGACCAGGACACACAGCTCCTGCCCTTGCGGTGGCAGAAGCTCCAACATGAATTAAAAGTAAATAACCAAGCAGAACATCAGGGAGAGAGAAGTGCCAGGATTTAAACTAGGTGGGGGCTGAGAGTGAATTTGGGGTGCAGAGAGTGAATTTGGGGTGCAGAGCAGGGAGGGCTCTTGGGGCAACGCTGCTGCATCTCGGAGTGAATGATGGGAGGGAGCCGGAGCTTCCCAGGCAGAGGGGCGGCTGGTGCAGGGTCTTCAGCCAGGAAGGGGGCGTGCACTGGGGGACTGGGAGTGAGAAGGGGCGGAGGCCAATCCGGTGGGTCCTGGAGATCGTGTTTGGAGGCCGGATTCTCCTCCACGTGCGAAGGACTGGATGCCCTCCGGGCTGCGTGGGGCTGCAGGACCACCTTGGTGGTTAGTGAGGCTCCCTCCAGCCGTGGAAGGAGAATGGATTGTGGGTGCCAGGAGACAAGGTGCAGCCATGGGCGTCGTCCCCGCCGGAGGTGGGTTTGGCGGCGGTCGTGGTGGGAGTGGAGTGATTCCAGATGCTTCTGCAGGTGGATTAGATGCTGCTGGAGTTGGACCAGGTGTTGGGGGAGGAAAGAGAGGAGTCCAGAATGTGGCATCAACTTTTGGTGGGGGAATGAGGTGGATGGTGAGGCAGTGAGAAGCCAGCGGGGACAGGAGTTTGGAGTAGCCACTTAGACGTGACAGGGGAGAATATTCAAGTCGGGGGCAGCTGAGGGCCTCAAGATAGACCGAGGGTCAGCTGCACAGAGACAAGAGCACAGGGCACAAGACCCCCTGGGAGTGCTGGGGAGAGGAGGCGGTGAGGACCCAACCTGGCCTGGAACATGTGGAGTCGGGGTGAAGGTGAAGGAGGCTGGACAGAGAGGGCGGTGGCTAGGATGCTGGAGTGGAGAGGGTGGCAGGAGGGAGCCGGCAGCTGCGTGGGCCAAGGGCTGCTGAGAGGCTGAGCAAGACAAAAATGGGCCCTGGCAGGGCAGAGGTCGCTGGTGGCCTTGATGAGAGTGGCTCAGAGGGCCCGAGGGGGGATGCTGGATGGGGTGGGGCTGAGGATGGAAGAGGAGGTGAGCGAGGGGGATGGAAACCGCTGGCGATCCTTCCAAGAAAACCTGCTGCAATGAGGCAGAGGCCGGAAGTTACGCAGTTCAAGTTGGCTTGTTTTATGGAAGGTTCTGGAACTACGAGTTCCAATACAGCAGCTACTAGCCACGTTTCTGGCACTCCAGAGCCATAGGGGACCTGTGGCCACCCTGTTGGACAGTGCAAGTACAGAACCTCCGTGCATCCAAGAAAGCTGTGTGGGCAAGATGGCATTGCAGAGGGCTGGAGGTATCAGACCCGAGGGGTGCCCATTCCAGAGGGGCCACGACCTCTGCGTCTCCCTGAGGCAGGAGGCTAGGCCCTGGGAGCAGGTGCAGACGGGCTGAGAGGAAGGGGAGTTCCTTTCAGGCAGTGGGGAGCAGCCCTCCTGAGGGATGCCGCGGGCCTGCTGGCCTCCCTGGGGCCTTGTGGTCCACGCCCATGCGAGCCTCTGGGTCTGAGGCGGCAAGTGTGCTGAGGAGGGGAGCAGGGCTGGGGCTGGGTCTGTGCAGGACAGCAACGCCCATGTGGGGTCTCCACACCCACCCTCCGTGCCAGCCAGTACTCCTTTCTAGAAACGTCGTTTAATGAGCCGATCACTGGACGCGGGGTGCAGCGGCAGGTGTGAGTGTGCATCAGCGAGGGCACAGGCTGGTGGGACATCGAGAATGACTGAGTGAGCGAGCCCAGCTGGAAAGGGCCTTGGGGGGCCTGTGGTCTGTCCAGAACCTTCCTAGGTGATTCAGCTTTTCTGTTTCCTGTGCCAGGTCCACAGCCTCTGCCCTTGGGGACTCCCAGACCCAGGGTGCCTCGCGAACCCCTCCTAGCACAGCACCGTCCAGCCTCTCCCCCCAGCCCCTGACAGGAGGCTGCACAGGGCTGACTCACAGTGTGACCTCGGAGAAGTCCTTCTCTCTCTGTGCCTCAGTTTCCCCGCTGTAAAGTGAGCTGCCGAATGAAAACTTTGGGGCCCCTTGGCTGGGCATGGTGGCTCACGCCTGTAATCCCAGCATTTTGGGAGGCCAAGGCAGGTGGATCACCTGAGGTCAGGAGTTCGAAACCAGCCTGACCAATATGGTGAAACCCCATCTCTACTAAAAGTACAAAAATTAGCTGGGCATGGTGGCGTGTGCCTGTAATTCCAGCTACTTGAGAGGCTGAGGCAGGAGAATCACTTGAACCCGGGAGGCAAAGGTTGCAGTGAGCTGAGATTGCGCCATTGCACTCCAGCCTGGGTGACAGAGCAAGACTCCATCTCAAAAAAAAACTTTGGGACTCCTCCAAAGCTGGGGGCCATAGAGGGGGCAAAATCCATGCCTCCTAAGGGGCTGCGGGCCCACGCTTCCTTCCTGGCAGGGCACTGGCCACACTGGGGAGTCACGCCCACACGCCCTGAAGATCTCCCTGCCCAGGACATTGGCAGTGAGGCCAGGCTGGGGGTGGGGCAGGACTCCCTGAACCCCTACAGGACAGGCTGCTGCTCACCTGGACTCTGGGGCAGGGGCCCAGCAGGAAGGTGAGGGCTGGACACTGGGCTGGGGACGGCCTGCCTCCCTCATCACACAAGCTGCCCAGCCTGATGGAGGAGGGCTCAGAGCTGGGTGGGGAGGTGAGGCTGTGTTCCAGCACCACTCCCAAGGAGTCTGATGCACAGATTCTTATACTCACAATGGGGGGAGTGGGGCATGGTGGTAGGGAAAGGGCGGGCAGGGGAGGAACGAGGTGAGCCAGGAAGGGGGAGAGAGTGTGGCGCCCAGCCAGGCCCTGGAGATGTCGGCCACCAGTGCACACTTAGAGCGTGTTTCCTGCATGCATGCAACATGCCAGACATACAGACCCCCATGCACGTGTGAACATGAGGAGGAAGTCTGGGGGGCTCTGAGCTGTACCCGTGCCACCCACACCTGCCTCCACCTAGCCGCAGACGCACCAGAGCCCCAGGCCTCACTGCCCAGACAGGGTGCCCTCAGTGACACCTGCTCTGCCCAGTGCCCCAGTGAGCATGGCCTGTGCACTCATGTACACAATCGCCCGCCCTGTGTACACATCTGTGCACACACATCTGTACACACACACAGACAACCTGGCACACACGAGGGCTCACGTGTACAAACACGTGTGTGGGTGGACGTGAGTATACATGTGTCCACAAACACACATGCACACACACACGTGAACCCCATGTGCACGCAGCCCTCCAGCCCTCAGCTGTGGGCCCAGGAGAGCCGGGGCAGCCCCAGGCCCCGAAGCCTCCTCCCTGTGCCTGTGGTAAGGGCTCTTAGGCCCTGTAATCCTCCTTACCTTGACTTTGGGTTATTTTGAGCAAGAGATTAAAGGTGATTACGATTGTGGCTGAGGCGCCACTCTTCCTACGCGCTTCCTGCGCGGCCGCTGGCCAGACCCGCCCTTCCGGAGGCCGGGCACAGCCGGACGCCATCTGCCCCACGCCCTCGGCCCGCCCCTGGCCAGCACGCGCCTCTGCCTGAGACCTGGGCCCGCAGGAGGCCTGGGAAAGCTAAATCCCAGCGTTGGCACAGGTTGTCTGGGCACAGTGGAGGGATGGTGGGGAGGGATGGAGGGGCTGGCGTGGGTGCGGGCTGGCAGGTGCGCATGGCGTGACGGTGACCGAGACAGTGCTGACTCCCGTGATGGTGGATTTCACATCCAACCAGACCACGTGGGGACCCCATTTTCCCAACCCAAGCAGCCTCCCAAGCCATTTTTGAGTGGGCCTAGCCAGGTCCCGCCCGGCTGGGCTGGGCGTCCCCTGGCCACTCCAGGCCAAGCCCTGGGTTAGCTCCCCAAGGCCCGCTAGGACCTCGCTGCATCCCCCATGCCATCTGACTTCTCCCTCTCTTTAAATCAGAAATAGACTCTTCTCCAGGAGCCGGAACAAAATTGTTCTTTATGAAGTTTCCAAAGGGAGGAAAAAACCCATTTTACATCATTATATTTTTTTTCTCTAATGTAAACCGCTTCAGTGCAGACTAGTTGCAAACGTCAATATCAGTGAAATACACCCAGCTGGCTGCCCGCCAGGCCACGGCTCGGTGACAGAGGCCGACTGTAAATCCACATATTAACAAGCAAACACACCCATTTCTCTATCCTGCAGGGAAAACACAGGCGGCCGGGAGGTGAGGCCGCACACCACGGGCCCCCTTATCTCGAGGGCGGTGGTGGGGGGGTCCGTGGGGGAGCAGGAGCCCAGCGGGATGCCTCGCTCCCCGGACGCACCTCCAGCCCCGTCTGCAGGGTCCTTCCTGCCTGGGGCTTCCCTGCCTACAGCTCACTGGCCACATCCTCTGTGTCCAGGTTCAGCAGACACAGAGATGGGGAAGGCACCGTCCTGCCTGGAGACCCTCAGGGTCCAGTGGAGGCTGAGGAATAGAGCAGAGGACCCCGTATGGTGGTGGGGAGGATGGTGGGAGAGGCATCTGGCTCCCCCGAGGGACCTCGGAGCTGTCCCTCTCCCAGCCTGGGGAAGATGTGTGGAGCCTGGAAATTCTCAGCAGAGCAAGCGGCCCCCTTCCTTCCAGAAGGGAGGCAGCCACATTCCACCAAGGTGATGTGCAGACAGTGCCAAGTCCCAGTGCCAGGTAGACGCCCTCAGAGACCATCCAGCTGGCTCATTTGGGGAAACCGAGGCCCAGAGGGGGCACAGCGTGCCGGGGACACAGGGCAGGCGAGCTCAGACTGAGACCTGGCAGACACGAGTCCCCAGACAGGCCAGAATACCTCCCGGTGCCTCCCTCCCAGAGGGCTGGAGAGGAGCCCGTGCCCCGGAAGGATTCTGTGTCGCGGGCTGGGGACCCTGTGGCGAGTACGCGGGGCAGCTCCTACAGGCGGCTCCAGGAGCGTTGTGGCCGGGCCTCCTGGGAGCAGAAGCCCCAGGTGACAGGCACCCTGCCCAGTGAGGGCCTTCACACGCGCATCCCTGGCCGCAGCCAGCCGGCAGAAGCCCGGTCACTCCTCAGCCAAGCGACTTTAGGTCCGAGTCCCCTGCCTCAGTTTCCTTATCTGACCGGGGTTGCGCCAAGAGTGAAATGGGCTTCAGGGGCCTTGATTCTGGGCTGTCAGTACCTTGTAACCCGGCCAAGCAGGCCTCTCCCCGTCCATTTTGCAGATGAGGAAACTGAGGCCCGAGAGCCGAGGAGATCCCTCCACGGGAGGGTGAAGCATTTCCTCCGCTATCCTGACCTGTCTCAGGACCCCCAGGAGCTTCTGTGTTTTACAGAACAGATTCGGGGGGCTCAGCGGAGCAGGGACTCAGGCCATGTTCGGATGCCACCGCTGTGAGATGCCGGCCATCCCTGACCGCTGTCTTCTCTTTTGTCTTGCAGCAGGAACGTCGGAGCAGGAGGAGCCAGTGGAGCCGTCAGGACACCCAGGCCCATGGGGCAGGAGGCCTCGGTCACCGCAGGACTGGGGCGGAAGACGAGAGGTGGCCGGCTGTGAGGGAGGCACCCTCCCTCCCCGCGCTTACGTCGCGCGGCCATGCGGTTTGGGACAGGACACCCCTGAGAGTGCAGGCACCTCCCCCTCCCGCCCCTCCATCCCTTTGGGGGCTGCCGCCTGGCCCCCCACCTGGTCCCCCTTGGCAGGCTGAATTGGGGCTCCCTGCAGGGCGGTCCCGATGGCCGGGCGTGGGTGGGGCGCGCTGTGGGTGTGCGTGGCGGCCGCCACCTTGCTGCATGCTGGCGGCCTAGCCCGCGGGGACTGCTGGCTGATCGAGGGCGACAAGGGCTTCGTGTGGCTGGCCATCTGCAGCCAGAACCAGCCGCCCTACGAGGCCATCCCGCAGCAGATCAACAACACCATCGTGGACCTGCGGCTCAACGAGAACCGTATCCGCAGCGTGCAGTACGCCTCGCTCAGCCGCTTCGGCAACCTCACGTACCTCAACCTCACCAAGAACGAGATCGGCTACATTGAGGACGGCGCCTTCTCAGGCCAGTTCAACCTGCAGGTGCTGCAGCTGGGCTACAACCGGCTGCGCAACCTCACGGAGGGCATGCTGCGTGGCCTGGGCAAGCTGGAGTACCTGTACCTGCAGGCCAACCTCATCGAGGTGGTCATGGCCAGCAGCTTTTGGGAGTGTCCCAACATCGTCAACATTGACCTGTCCATGAACCGCATCCAGCAGCTCAACAGCGGCACCTTCGCCGGCCTGGCCAAGCTGTCGGTGTGCGAGCTCTACAGCAACCCCTTCTACTGCTCCTGCGAGCTGCTGGGCTTCCTGCGCTGGCTGGCCGCCTTCACCAACGCCACGCAGACGTACGACCGCATGCAATGCGAGTCGCCGCCCGTCTACTCTGGCTACTACCTCCTGGGCCAGGGCCGCCGCAGCCACCGCAGCATCCTCAGCAAACTGCAGTCAGTCTGCACCGAGGACTCGTACGCGGCTGAGGTGGTGGGGCCCCCACGCCCGGCATCAGGGCGCTCACAGCCGGGGCGCTCCCCGCCGCCCCCGCCTCCACCGGAGCCCAGTGACACGCCCTGTGCCGACGACGAGTGCTTCTCCGGGGACGGCACCACGCCACTGGTGGCCCTGCCCACGCTGGCCACGCAGGCCGAGGCCCGTCCCCTCATCAAGGTCAAGCAGCTGACCCAGAACTCGGCCACCATCACCGTCCAGCTGCCCAGCCCATTCCACCGGATGTACACCCTGGAGCATTTCAACAACAGCAAGGCCTCCACCGTGTCCAGGCTGACCAAGGCCCAGGAGGAGATCCATCTGACCAACCTGTTCACGCTCACCAACTACACCTACTGCGTGGTGTCCACCAGTGCCGGGCTGCGCCACAACCACACCTGCCTCACCATCTGCTTGCCCCGGCTGCCCAGCCCGCCCGGCCCGGTGCCCAGCCCCTCCACGGCCACCCACTACATCATGACCATCCTGGGCTGCCTCTTCGGCATGGTGCTGGTGCTGGGTGCCGTCTACTACTGCCTGCGCAGGCGGCGGCGCCAGGAGGAGAAGCACAAGAAGGCCGCCTCGGCGGCCGCAGCTGGCAGCCTCAAGAAGACCATCATCGAGCTCAAGTATGGGCCAGAGCTGGAGGCGCCCGGCCTGGCCCCGCTGTCCCAGGGCCCGCTGCTGGGCCCCGAGGCCGTGACGCGCATCCCTTACCTGCCTGCCACCGGCGAGGTGGAGCAGTACAAGCTGGTGGAGAGCGCGGACACCCCCAAGGCCAGCAAGGGCAGCTACATGGAGGTTCGAACCGGGGACCCTCCGGAACGCAGGGACTGCGAGCTGGGCCGGCCGGGCCCCGACAGCCAGAGCTCAGTGGCCGAGATCTCCACCATCGCCAAGGAGGTGGACAAGGTCAACCAGATCATCAACAACTGCATCGACGCGCTCAAGTCCGAGTCCGCCTCCTTCCAAGGCGTCAAGTCGGGGCCCGTGTCCGCCGCAGAGCCGCCGCTGGTGCTGCTGTCCGAACCGCTGGCCGCCAAGCACGGCTTCCTGGCGCCCGGGTACAAGGACGCCTTCGGCCACAGCCTGCAGCGGCACCACAGCGTGGAGGCCGCCGGGCCCCCTCGTGCCAGCACCTCGTCCGGCGGCTCCGTGCGCAGCCCCCGCGCCTTCCGGGCCGAGGCCGTCGGGGCGCACAAGGCCGCGGCGGCCGAGGCCAAGTACATCGAGAAGGGCTCCCCCGCGGCCGACGCCATCCTCACTGTGACGCCCGCGGCCGCCGTGCTGCGGGCCGAGGCCGAGAAGGGTCGCCAGTACGGCGAGCACCGGCACTCGTACCCCGGCTCCCACCCGGCCGAGCCACCTGCGCCCCCCGGGCCACCGCCGCCGCCTCCGCACGAGGGTCTGGGGCGCAAGACCTCCATCCTGGAGCCGCTCACCCGGCCGCGGCCCCGCGACCTCGCCTACTCGCAGCTGTCCCCGCAGTACCACAGCCTGAGCTACTCCTCCAGCCCCGAGTACACCTGCCGGGCCTCCCAGAGCATCTGGGAGCGCTTCAGACTGAGCCGCCGGCGGCACAAGGAGGAAGAAGAGTTCATGGCCGCGGGCCACGCGCTGCGCAAGAAGGTTCAGTTCGCCAAAGACGAGGATCTGCACGACATCCTGGACTACTGGAAGGGCGTGTCGGCCCAGCACAAGTCCTGAGCCCCCCCAGACCCGCGATGCCCACTGGACCAAAAAGGACGCCAGATCCACCCAGAGACTCAGCACCAAACCCAACACACGCACAACACCACAGCAACTGTGACAGCCGGGGGGGGGCCCTGCAGAGGCGAGGGGGGCGTGGGCGGGGACAGACTAGGGGGACACGTCCCGAGCTCCTGTGGCCGGTCCTGGGATGCGCTCACCGTCCCGGGCGGCACGTGTCCACACACACGCACACACGCACACACACACACGAGGGACTTCGGAAAACTGTGTCTTAGGGATGGGGGGTGGGGGTGGGGATTTTTTTTCATTATCTTTCCTCTTTTGAGTCTTCTCTGCCTTTTCTTTTCCTCTCTTTATTTTCTTCCTTTTTTAAAAAAATATAATAAAAGACAAGTTATTTTAAAAAGACATACAATGCCGTCCGTGGGGGGTGTGGCCGGCGTGGCCGCCTCGGGGCCCCTCACGTGATCTCCTCGGTCCGTGGTTTTCTGTGGATTCTCTGTCCATCCGTCTCTTCGTTGCCGCCTCCGGAGTCCACCGCAGAGGGGCAGAGTGAATGCCGGCGGCCGAGTGGCCTCCGGGACAGGTCCTGGAGCCCTGCTGGACTCAGGGTGGGTGGAGGCTGTGCCTGTGGACGGCCGGGGTGGCCGGGAGGGCCAAGGGCTGGGAGGCATGTCCCCCAGCCGAGCCCCCGTGTACACTGTAGTCGTTCTATTGTACAGAAAAAAATATTTCTATATTTGCAATGTTTGCTGTAAAATGAGAAAGAAAACAGACTATGTCTACTTAAAAAAAATCTGCAAAGGAAAAAAAGTCGAATGCTTGTTTGTCCTGGGTTTTTACTGTGGGTTTCCGGGAAAGAGTTGAGGTTTCTTTTATGTCCCGTTTAGGGGGTGGTTTTATTGATTTGGCCCTGGGCTGGGGCATGCTGTGTCTCTTGGCGAGAGCGTGGTGTGACCAGGGGGGTGCACGTGGGAACCCTTGGGAGGTGGGCGGCCCGCACTGGGCTGGAGTGTGTCTGAGAGCCGGGGTGGACAGGGCAGGCGGGAGGAAGGGCGGGAGCAGGGTCTTGGTGTGGTGGATCCGCGGTGCGGGGCTGCTTCTGTGTGTGTCTGACTGTGCGTGCCGGTGGGGTGTGTGCAGAACTCAGCAGCCGCAGGGGTGTGAGTGGGCCTGGGACGCCAGAGACTCTTGAGTGAGGTTCCGGGTGAGTCGATGTGGGTTTGCATGTGAGTGAGTGTGAGCGTGAGGTGGTTGGAGGGTGCGTCTGTGTGAGGGCGGGTTCCCCTGCTGTCGCCAGAGCCCCACCTACAGAAAGTCCCCAGAGACCCCTAATTCTTTGGGGGTCTCTCAGGACGCTGAGCCCAGAGCCGGACCCTGTACTGCAGCCCCCTCCATATGCATCTCACCCACCACCCCTCCAGGCAGCACGCCCTGGTGTGGGCACCCGTTCTGAGTGAATAAGAGGCTGGAGTCCACGTGGGACCAGCACCAGCTTGTTCAGCATCCCCAGGGGAGGGTGGAGAGAGTCCCTGGCTTCCTGCTGCCCAGAGCACAGGGTGCACCTCATCCCACCTACAGGAGCCAGAGTGAGACGCTGAGGACAAGACTCAACTCCCAGGCCCTCGAATCCACCTGCCAGCTGAGTGGGGGTTTTGTACCCACCCCAGGGAAACAGCCCCCAGCCCTGCATCCCATGCAGAGCTGCCTTTCTGCTCAGGGGGAGGGCCCTGTGAGGAAGGGGAACGCCTCGCCTTGGGCCCCTCCCTCCCACATGGCCCCGGGGTCCAGACACCTGCCTGATGCCGGGACTGCCGAGTCAAAGCTCCCTGTCACCCCTCCCTGCCTGTCTGGACGGCTCCTCCCCTGTTCTTCCTAAAGTCCGGGCTGCTGAGCCCCCACCCCACCCCTCCAGCGCTGGCAGACCCACCCCCACTCTGAACTCTGGCACAGACCCAGGGAGGCAGGAGGCTGCGGCTGGAGCCGGGTCCCAGAGGCAACGGGAACCCGGGAGACTCCAGGGCAGGAACTGGAGGGATGGAAGCCAGTTTTCAGACTCTGACGGGTCCCCAAGAAAGGACCCAGTCTCAGTCTGACCCAGTGGGGGACATGGAGGGAGGGAGGAAGGGCCAGTAGGGGTAGGAGCAGGGGCAGCCTCTGCTTGCATGCCCTGGGTGACGGGAAGCTCACCCCTCTCCTCTGTAGCTGTCTCCAGCTTTCGGGACCTTCCTTGCAGCAGAAGCCCAGGGGGCAGTCCCCCACGGGCCACAGAACCGAGGGCCCATCTGTCCCCTCCAGGTTAGCCAGCCCGATCCTGCCGCCTGCACCCTGGTCACCCCACCAGGGACCTGAGAGTGTGAGGCCTGCTCCGGGGGTGCACGCCCGGTTGGGCTCCACGGCCACCCTGTGACTCAGCCCTCCAAATGGGGCTATTTCTGAGGACGCTGCATCACCAGCTCTTCCCCGTTTGACCCAAGGTTTCCGGCCAGCCCGGGACTCCCAGCCCTGGGCAGCTCCCCGTCCTCCATGAGGGGTCCCGGGAGGGCATGAGAGACCGCTGGAGACCATAACGCCAGGCCCAGGGGAGAGGAGCGGGGACCAGGAGCGGGATCCAGGGCTGACGGGTGGAGGTCCAGAGAGAGCCCCGACCTGCCCAAGGTCACAGGGCAACTCGATGACAGTCTGGTCATGGGACAGAGAGGTGGCCAGGCCTTCTCAGCCTGCCGCTCCCTTTCACTGAGGAGCGAAGATAGGCTATTTATAGGAAATGCAGGAGAAGGGCAGACACTGAAGAGAGGCTCCCGCCTTGGGGACACCCGGCGGCTGGCCAGGAGTGAAGGGCCCACAGAGGAACAAGGGAAAATGGCAGGCAGCGAGACGCAGGGTCCTCGACAGCCAGACACCCAGCCCGGGAGCTCAGGCCTCCTGGGAGCTACGGGGCTTGGCCCCGAGTGTCTGCGAACGCCCAGCCAGTCCTGGGACAAAGAGCCCCGAGTTCCCATGCCCTTGCTTGAAGGTGTCATGGTGGGGGTGACAGGACATAAACAGGAGGAGACACACACTTAGGAAGCGCCTACTGTGTGCAGGTTTCTGTGCCAAGCATTGTGTGGGTGCAGGGAGGAGCCCAGCCCGGCCCCAGTCCCCCAGGGAGCTCACAGGCTGGCAGGGCACGCGGTGCAGAGGTGGGTGACCCGGCTCAGGGCAGCAGGGGAGGCGCTGGAGGTCCGGGAAGGATGGGAACTCCTGACTGGGAAGAACCGGGAAGGCTTCCTGGAAGGGGTGGTATTTGGTTTGGGCGAGGAAGGAGGTGGAGGCTGCCAAGGCGAGAGGGGTTGGTGCCCCGTGGGCTCAGAGCTGGGCTCAGGAGCAGGAGAAAAACCTCCCAGACCCAGCCTTGCCCTGCAGCTGGGGTGGGTGCCCAGCTTCCGAGGGGCGGCCCTGGAGGGCAGCTCTTACTCGTTTGTGAGACCAGGGCTAAGCCACAGCGAGGGCTCAGGCCTAGGCCGTACCCCTACGACCGTGTGACCATAGCAAGCCACCGGCCCTCTCTGCCTCAGTCTCCTCGTTTGTCCAGTGGGGGGGACGCCAACGCCCGCCCCTCCTGCAGTGCACTGGTTATCCCTTGCCGTGATCATGCTGCCTAACCCACAACCACAGCGTGGCATGGCCCCTCGGGGAGCGGCTGGCAGAGGGCACACTCTCATGTCACGGGGCACAGGGAGGACGGGTTCTTCCCCACAGTCTCCCATCCTCCATCGAGCCAGCACAGGCCGGTTCCTGTGGCGATAGCTGAGGGAGCAAACCCCAGGGTCACATCTGCTGGCATCCCATAGACCAGGGTGAACAACGGGGCCAAGCTCAGAGGAAAAGAGTGGACAGGGCACCCCAGCCCAGGGGCCCGTGGCCAAGGCTGCAGACACAGAGGGCAAAGGCAGGGGGGCCTCTGTGCACCGAGGCCGAAGGCATGGCTGAGACCAGGTGTCCCTCCCCGGGGCAGAGGGCAGAGCAAGAAGAGCAGGAAATCCAAGGCCCCAGGTCTCTGCCACCCACGCATTCACTCAGCACACAAATGCAAAGAGCCTACTGTGTGCCAGACACGCTGCCTGCCACTCCCCACCGAGAACACGTCGGTGGCCTACCCTGTACCAGATACGCTGCCTCCCCCTTTCCCCACCAAGAATGTGTCAGCCACGGTTCCAACAGGAAAGAGCAGACACCCCAAAGTAGAATCCTTCAAGGGGTTGCCTACAAAGGGGCCATTTCCAGAGACACCAAGCTGACAGCACACCTTGGCCCCCTGGGAGAGGGGGAGGAGGAGAGCCCATGAACCTGGAGGGAGAGAGAGAGGGGCAGAGAGGCCCACGCGGCCCTGGAGAGGGACCTCAGGGGAAGTTCCCAGTGGGCCTCGGCAGCCTCGCAGGAGGACTGGAGACACATGCCCACCCCCGCTTCTCCCCCGATCTCCCTCCCATCTCCTGCTGGGCTCCCTGCTGGCTGCATGGCCAGGACACCAGTGAGCCCACGATGGGGCCCACAGGGCTCAGCCCACAGACAGCAGGGGTGAGAAGGTTCAGAGACAACCTGGAGTGGGTGATGGGGGAGGCTGGCCTGGGGGCAGCCACAGAGGAGGGGGCTGTCATCTCCACTGGGGACAGGGAGGCTTTTAGAGGAGGTGATCGCTGAAGACTCTGAAAGTGGCCGGGCGCGGTGGCTCATGCCTGTAATCCCAACACTTTGGGAGGCCGAGGCGGGCGGATCACCTGAGGTCAGGAGTTCAAGACCAGCCTGACTAACATGGTGAAACCCCCATCTCTACTAAAAATATAAAAATTAGCCGGGCGTGGTGGTGGGCGCCTGTAATTCTAGCTACTTGGGAGGCTGAGGCAGGAGAATGGCGTGAACCCGGGAGGCGGAGGTTGCAGTGAGTCAAGATGGTGCCACTGCACTCCAGCCTGGGCGACAGAGCGAGACTCCGTCTCACAAAAAAAAAAAAGTAAACAAAACAACAACAGCAACAACAAAAAACAGACAAACAAACAAAAAGACCCTGAAGCACAAACCAGAGCTGGCGTGGCAGAGACAAGGCGGCAGGGACAGGGAGCGGACTTCCACCCAGAGAGGATGACGGGGACCAAGGTGCAGGCAGCACAGACCCCTGAGCCCACCCAGAGGGGCCACCATGGGGCAGTGAGCAGGGCTGGCCTGCTGAGACTGGGGATGGGGTGGAGCCAGGCTCCGTGGCCTGCTTTGCAAGTGTGAAGAAATGACAGTTGGCCTCTGGGCATAGGGAGCCATTGAAGTCTTCTGTTCTGTTCTGTTCTATTCTATTCTATTCTATTCATTTTATTGAGACAGGGTCTTGCTCTGTCGCCCAGGCTGGAGTGCAGTGGTACGATCATGACTCACTGCAGCCTCAAATTCCTGGGTTCAGGTAATCCTCCTGCCTCAGCCTCCCAAGTAGATGGAACCACAGGTTCGCACCACCACACCTGGCTATTTTGTTTGTTTGTTTGTTTTATAGAGATGGTGTTTTGTTGTGCTGCCCAGGCTGGTCTTGAACTCCTAGACTCAAGTGATTCACCTGCCTTGACCTCCCAAAGTATTGGGATTACAGGTGTGAGCTGCCTGGCCCAGCCAGTATGTTAAAGAATAACAACTTTTATTGATTTTTTTTCTTATCTCAAAAGTAATCCTTTTGCTACATAAACTTCAGAGAACAGTTAAAGAAGGAAACAAGTCATTTACTCTCCCCATCCTGAGCTAACCATGGGAATATATTGGTGTCTGCCTTTCTAGCCCTTTCTCTCTAAAAATGCAGCAGGCTTGAAATCTCTACCCTGCAGGTGGATGTGCAAAGAGGCATCTCTTTATTTTCTGTAACAATGGGTGTTTGTAGCCTCTGTTCCCCCAGATGGGGTGTAGGGCATGGTGCATGAAGATGGGGGAATAACGTGTGTTTTGGGATCCAGTGGAGAAGAAAACGTTGATGGCGAACCGAAGAGGGAGAGAATTGCCAAAGCAATGTTTGAGACACTGTGCTCCATGGAAGGGCCAGGCTTGGCCAGACAGGTCTTGGACTTGGCCGTTGCTCCTCCTTAGTGGGAGAGAAGGTGGGGATGTGGGCTCTGGCGTGGGAGCTGGGGGCACACGTGGGGCATAGGGACAGTCTCTTTGGGTGACTGCGATTTTCTCAGCATCTCTTCTCACCCCATTGCATTGCCCTTTTGTTCTACTTTCTAGGAGTCTTTAAAATTTTTACTTTAAATTTGAGGTAATTATAGAGTCACAGGAAGTTGTAAAAATAGTCACCCAGCTTCCCCCAGCGGTGACACCTTACGTAACTGGTGTACAGTATCAAAACCAGGAAGTCAGCTTGCACCTGGGTGTAATTCTGTTAACTAGACTAAGATCTGATTCAGTTCCTAGCAGCCTGTACACGCATTCACCTGCATGTACGTGTGTGTAGTTCTTTGCAAACTTACCCCACATATATAGATTTCAGTAACCACCGCCCCAGTCGAGATTCAGAACTGTTCCGTCACCACAGGGATCTTGCCGCCCCCCACGCCACCCCAACGCTACCCCTGCTTGGCAGCCACAAATCTCTTCTCCATTTCTGTCGTTTTGAGAACATTATATGAATGGAATCATGCCCCGTGTAACCTTTGAGGTGTTTTTCCCCCCCTCAGCATAAGGCCCTTAAGATCCACCCAAATTCTTTTTTTTTTTTTTTTTTTTTGAATTGGAGTTTTGCTGCTGTTGCCCAGGATGCAGTGCAATGGCATGATCTTGGCTCACTGCAACGTCCGCCTTTCAGGTTCAAGTGATTGTCCTGCCTCAGCCTCCCAAGTAGCTGGGATTACAGGCACCTGCCACCACGCCCGGCTAAGTTTTGTATTTTTAGCAGAGACGGGGGTTTCACCATGTTGGCCAGTCTGGTCTCGAACTCCTGACCTCAGGTGATCTGGCTGCCTCAGTCTCTCAAAGTGCTGGGATTACAGGCGTGAGCCACCACCGCACCTGGCCCACCCACGTTCTTTTATGGATCAACAGTTTAGTTTGTTCCTTTTCATCGCTGAGTAGTATTCCATTGTATAGATGACACACCCAGGTTTGTTTAACCATATTCACCTGTGGAAAAACATTTGGGTGGTTTTGCACTTTGGGGCCATTACAAATAAACTGCTATGAACATTCATGTGCAGGCTTTGGTGTGCACTTAAGTTTTCGTTTTTCTGGGGTTAATGCACAGACATGCAGTTGCTGGGGTGCATGGTAAGTGCGTGCTGGCTGTCAACTGTTTTTCAGGGTGGCTGCGCCATTTTTTGTCCCCACCACCAATGTACGCAAGACACAGTTTCTCCACACCCTCACTGGCATTGGGTGGTATCACTATTTTCTGTTTTAGCCGTTCTAATAGGGTGTAGTGATCTCATTGTGGTTTAATTTCTATCCTCTGGTATCTACTGATGGTGAAACCTATTCATGTGAAACCTATTCATGTGCTTATTTGCCCTCTATAGCTCTTCTTTGATGAAATGTCTCCTTACATCTTTTTTCCCCTTTTTCCCTTCCTTCCTTCCTTCCTTCCTTCCTTCCTTCCTTCCTTCCTTCCTTCCTTCTTCTTTTTTGACAGAATCTCGCTCTGTCACCCAGACTGGAGTGCAGTGACATGATCTCAGTTCACTGCAACCTATGCCTTCCTGGTTCAAGCGATTCTCCTACCTCAGGCTCCCGAGTAGCTGGGATTACAGGCACCTGCCACCACAACTGGCTAATTTTTGTATTTTTAGTAGAGACGGGGGTTTCTCCATGTTGGTCAGGCTGGTCTCGAACTCCTGACCTCAGGTGATCCACCTGCCTCATCCTCCAAAAGTGCTGGGATTACAGGCGTGAGCCTCCGTGCCCGGCCTTTTCTCCCATTTTCTAAATGTTTCGTTTGTTTCTACTGTGGGGTCTTAAGTGTTCTTTACATTTTTCTAGAAACAACACCTTTGTCAGATGTGTGCTTTGCAAACATTTTCTCGCTGCCTGTGACTTGTCTTTTCATCCTTTGAATGCAAGCGTTTTTTTTTTTTTTTAACTTTTTGAGGTCTCATTGATCCATTTTTTAATTTCGTAGATCATGCTTTTGGTGCCACATTGCCTAGCCAGAGGTCCTGAAGATGTTCTAGCATTTCTGCTATATTTTATTTTAGAAGATTATAGTTTACTTTTTACATCTAAACTCATGGCCTATTTCGAATTAATGTTAGAAAGCGCCGGGATGATGGACGTGAGCCAATATACCCAGCCAATCTCTCTGCTTTTAATAAGTGCCGTCACCTTCAGCTGTGCCTGGTGTCCTGCAGTCCAAGGTGTTCGTGATTCTTCCTTTCCTGGGACTAAATTTCTAAACAAGGACAGCCACCCATTGTGGCTTATATAAGATAGGATATATATCTTAAACTAATATAATCAGTGAATCTTCTGGACTTTAGCCCTAAGATTTGGACCATCTGTAATCAACTATCTTCTCTCCCATGCATCGAGTATGGTACCATCTATCAACCATCCTTGGCAGGCTTGAGAAAACAGTCACTGAAATCATTTTTCTGAAGGACTTAATTCCTTCCTGGAACTTCAGCTGGGAAAGGCTGTCATGGAGCCTGTCCTGCCGCAAGGCGGTGAGGCATTTGTGTCCTGCTGTGAGGTGGTCACTGACCACAAGCTGCCCCAGGGTGAGGGAGCAGGATCCCCGGGCACCAGTGAGAGGGGTGGTGCAAACCACCCAGGGAAAACCCTCCAGAGGGGAAGCAGGTGTGAACCTCAGCAGAGGCACCAGGCAGCAGCTGGGGCATGGGTACCCCAGAGGGATGGGAGGAACCCCACAGCATCTGGGTGGGTCGCCAACAGCATCTGCTGCCGACTCACTTTGCACTATTCAAATGCATTTGCTTCCCGCATTAGATGGCTTCTATCCCACACAGCATGCCTGCATTTTAGTTGGTTCAGCTGCTGAGACATTTGGAGAGAGGTAGAGGGGTGAACACTAGTACCCACAGGTGTAGTATGCCCAGGCCCATGACTGAAACCTAACTATAACCATAACCATACCATAACCCTAACGCTAACCCCAACCTACAGGTGCAGTACGCCCAGGTCAACCACTGAAACCTAGAACCTAACCATAAGCCTAACCCTAACCCTAACTTAACTCTAACCCAACCCTAACCCTAACCCCAGCCATAAGCCCTCATCACAGGCAGCCTTGCTTTCTCGTGCTGATCATGGGCCATTACTCCTGCCAGCTGGTGACTGCTTTCTTTTATTCTTTTTTTTTTTTTTCCTGAGATGGAGTTTCACTCTTGTTGCCCAGCCTGCAGTGCAATGGCGTGATCTTGGCTCACAGCAACCTCCACCTCCTGGGTTCAAGTGATTCTCCTGCCTCAGCCTCCCGAGTAGGTGGGAGTACAGGCGCCCGCCACCACGCCTGGCTAACTTTTGTATTTTTAGTGGAGATGGGGGTTTCACCATGTTGGTCAGGCTGGTCTTGAACTCCTGACCTCAGGTGATCCACCCGCCTCAGCCTCCCAAAGTGCTGGGATTACAGGCGTGAGCCACCGCATCCGGCCACAGGTGAGTGCTTTCTTTGCTTGTTTCTATCTTGGTAAAAGGAGCTCGGGGTAAACAGGTAGCATCCACCATGTAATCAAACCCAGGTTCACCTGCTTGCTGTTATGATTGAAGGCAGAACTTGAGAGACGGGCGCTGGTGGGAGGAAAAGCAGGTGTATTCGGAGGCCAGCTGACCGGAAAGACGGTGGACTAGCGCCCTATGCACCATCTTTAGTCAGCACAAGTTTCAGGCTTGGTTTATGTTACTTGTGGGGCGGGGGGTTGGGACCAAGAGGTGACTGACAACCACAGACATCTGGGAGCCAGGGAGGGTCTGAGGAGGTCGAATGCTTCTTACTCCTTGACCGGGTCACAGTGCTTCTGTAAACCTGGAACAAAACCTAATTATCTGTTTATACAGCTCCCTTTAATCTGAGAGTTAGTTGCTGTTTGTGCATTTTTGCCTCAGTGCTCTAAAACTATCCTAGCCTAGGTGCAGGAGAAGGAAAAAGCCCCTTAGAAAACGTGGGGTGAGTTGGCTGTTTCACTGTTGCAATCGTTTTAATTGTAGTGAGACATTTAAAATAGAGACATAGAGACGGTGTTTTGTATGTTGCCCAGGCTGGTCTTGAACTCCTGGACTCAAGTGGTCCGCCCGCCTTGGTATCCCAAAGTACTGGGATTACAGGTGTGAGCCGCCTCGCCCAGCCAGTATGTTAAAGAAGAATAACTTTCATTGATTTTTTTCTTATCTCAAAAGTAATCCTTTTGCTTGTGTTCCCTGGTGGAAGCCTCTTGCCTCTGGGAGCCAGGATCCTGGGAGCCACGGAGCCTAAAGTTGTGGATGGAAAGCAGACATTCCCCAGGTGGGTCACTGGTGGTGATAGACAGTGGGGTCACCCCTACCTCCTCCCCTCTGGCTCTCAGGAATCTGTCTTCTATTCATTGGGAAAACAGCACTATATAAATAGCACCACTGTGTTAACGTGTATGCCACATGCCGAAGGACGTGTCCCTGTCTTCACAGCGTCATCTCCAAGCAGGTCTCCTTGCTGTCATTACAATTCCACCCACCACTCTATCCAGCTGGCAGTTTTGGGGTGCTGTACTGTGTGGTGGGATCAGGGAATCCTGGGGTCCTGTGCTCACCGACTCACCTTCTCCTCCATAAAGCGGGTCCCTTAAGCCAAAGTGAGGTTAGGTGGGTCCTCGTGCCAGTGCATCAGACACTCCACGGGCCTCGGGGTTGGTCCTGGCTGAATCCCAGGTAGCACGAGTCCAGGCTGGAAGGAGTCCAGTGAAATCCACTTGCCACCACCACCTCGAGAGATGGCCTCATAGCGAGGTTCAGACATTTGGCAGTGGCAGAATCTAGATGAGCCCGGTGAGGGGAAGTTCTTGCTACTGGGCCCTGCAGAGCCTCCCTCCCTGCTACCATGGTTGTGCCAAATAAGAGCCACCGCACCAGCACCGAGTGGTCAAGGGCGATGCTGGGGTGGCCAAGGGTGGAGACTGGGATGGCCGAGGATGGAGGCTGCTGGCTGAGGATAGAAACTAGGGTGGCCAAGAATGGAGGCTGGCTGGCTGAGGGTGGAGGCTGGCTGGTCAAGGACAGAGGCTGGGGTGGCTGAGGGTGGAGGCTGGGATGGCTGAGGGTGGAGACTGAGGTGGCTGAGGGTGAAGGCTGGGGTGGCCAAGAGTGGAGTGTGGGGTGGCCAAGGAGGCAGACTGGGGCGACCCAGGGTGGAGACTGGGGTGTCTGAGGTTGGAGGTTGGAGGTTGGGGCGGCCGAGGATGGAGACTGGCTGGCTGAGGATGGAGGCTGGGGTGGCTGAGGATGGAGAGGATAAAGCCTGGCTGGCCAATAATGGAGGCTGGCAGGCTGAGGATGGAGGCTGGTGTGGCCAAGGATGGAGGCTGGCTGGCCAAGGATGGAGGCTGGCTGGTCAAGGATGGAGGCTGGCTGGCCGAGGATGGAGGCTGGGGTGGCTGAGGGTGGAGGCTGGGATGGTCGAGGATGGAGTCTGGGGTGGCCAAAGATGGAGGCTGGCTGGCCGAGGGTGGAGGCTATCTGGCTGAGGGTAGAGGCTGGGCTGGCTGAGGATGGAGGCTGGCTGCTGAGGGTGGAGGCTGGGGTGGCTGAGGATGGAGGCTGGCTGCTGAGGGTGGAGGCTGGGGTGGCTGAGGATGGAGGCTGGCTGCTGAGGGTGGAGGCTGGGGTGGCTGAGGGTGGAGGCTGTCTGGCTGAGGATGGAGGCTGGCTGCTGAGGGTGGGGGCTGGCTGGCTGAGGATGGAGGCTGGGGTGGCTGAGGATGGAGGCTCGCTGGTGTCCCGGCATAAGCCATCCTTTCCACCTGGTTTATCAGAGCCTCGTCTGCGTGGGCTCCCTCTGGTGGATGCCACAGTGAGCTGCAAAGATTCTCGCACTTTGAACCCACTCCTGCAGGTCCCCCAAGTCTCTTCCCAAATCATTTGTCCCCAGTATTCCAATCTTGCTCCTTCCACCTCTCCAGCCCAGCAGCCACGCCATTTGCCGCTGCTCATGAGTCCATGTGGATCCCTACCCTGTGTCCCTTCTCTCTGCACAGGGCAGCGTGGCCTGGTGGGCTGCCTGCTCTCAGCTCCCACAAGCCCAGCCTTCTCTCTCGCATCAGCCTACCTTTGAACCCACAGGCGTGAGCTGATACACAGTCATGGGAGCAACAATCAGGAGACACTGGCATCCAAGCCATCCTTCTGTGTAGCTGGCCCAGCCCAGTCCTGCTGATGGGCCAGTGTGTGCCCGTGGCTTGTTGGGTTTCTCAGCCCCCGGCTCAGCGTGGGCAGCCTGCAGGTGGCACAGTCACTGGACACCCCATGGTTAGATGCCCGGCCAGGACCAGGCCCCCCAGCACACCAGGAGCTGCTGTTTGGAATTGGATGTGGTTCTCTGCTGCAGCGTGGCCCTGCTCCGGGACTCCGGTCTTGCCCTGTGCTACAGAACTGTACTGTGGCTGGCCTGACGTCCTACCCAGCACACTCACCCACCGCAGGTGCCTTGAGCACCACAGGATCTGCCGGCCAAATGGCCCAAGTGGCAGGATTCCTTGTACCTGAGCCTCGAGCTGTGGCAGAGTCCTTGCATCAAAGCGCCACTTAAACCTGGCATTTTCCATGCCTGTTGATGAGTGTGGCAGAGCTGTTTTACCTAATGCAGAATAATCTGCCCCTGCATCTAATACAGCCTACTGAGCCCGGTGCTCGTGTCTTCATGGTAAAAGGTACTAGGCACCGTTGCTTGTCTTTTACCTTTCAGGAAACATCCCAGCCTGCCAAAGACTGTTACCAGGGGCCCCCTGACCACCTGCCCAGTGGGTGGGGGCAGGATCAAGAGGTCATCCTTCAGGTCTGCAGAGCCACGTCTGGTACTAACTGTTTTCGGCTGAGTTGCCTTGAGGCAGAGCCTGAGACAGGAATTCTTTGCAAGTGATTAGGGGGGTTCTCCCAGGAAGAAGAGGAGAGTTGTCTGTTGTTGTTTCTGAGACAGAGTTTCGCTCTTGTTGCCCAGGCTGGAGTGCAGTGGTGCCATATCGGCTTGCTGCAACCTCTGCCCCCCGGGTTCAAGTGATTCTTCTGCTCCAGCCTCCCGAGTAGTTGATTACAGGTGCCTGCCACCACGCCCAGCTAATTTTTGTAGTTTTAGCAGAGATGGGGTTTCATCATGTTGGCCAGGCTGGTCTCGAGCTCCTGACCTCAGGTGATCCACCCACCTCAGCCTCCCAAAGTTCTGGGATTACAGGCGTGAGCCACCACGCCCGGCCGGAAGAGGAGATTTGAACACGGACCACAGAGGGCCGGTGCTGTGAGGCCCCAGGGAGGAGACGGCCATCCACAAGCCAAAGAGAGAGGTCTCAGGAGGAATCAGCCTTGCCACACCTTGACCGAGGACTTCCTGCCTCCAGACCTGTGAGCAATAAATGTCAGTGGTTTCAGTCAGCCAGCCTGGGGTGTTTGTTATGGCAGCCCTTGAAGACCAGCCTGGCCAGGATGCTGCCAGTTCCCGGCTCCACCTGCCCCTCCTCTGACAGGGAAGGAGAGTGGAGGAGTTGAGCTGCTTGGATGCCATATGCCCTTTGAGGCCTCTGCCTGATCCCACAGAGGACTCTGCAACACAGAAGGAATCACAGAATCTGTCCTGCTCTGGGTCCATCGGGAACTTACTGCAGGCAACCAGGGGTGGGGATTGAGCTTCCTGACACATCATCGCATTAGGGTGGGCAGCTCCAGGGGCCAAGTCTCCAGGGAGGGCTGCAGTGCCACCACCTCTAGCTGTGGGACCCGGGGGGCCAGACAAGCAGACAGACCCTGCCCACCAAAAAGCCACACCGAGGGCCAGATGTGGTGGCTCACGCCTGTCTTCCCAGCACTTTGGGAGGCCGAGGTGGGCGGATCACAAGGTCAGGAGTTTGAGACCGGCCTGGCCAATATGGTGAAACTCCATCTCTACTAAAAATACAACAACAAAAAAAATTAGCCGGGCGTGATGGTGGGCGCCTGTAATCCCAGCTACTCGGGAGGCTGAGGCAGGACAATCGCTTGAACCTGGGAGGTGGAGGTTGCAGTGAGCCAAGATTGTGCCACTGCACTCCAGCCTAGGGGACAGAGTGAGACTCCATCTCAAAAAAAAAAAAAAAAAAAAAGCCGCACCGAGGCATGTGCCCATGGGCCCATGTTTATTTTGATGTGAAGATGTTTTGAACGCTTATTTAACACAATTTATCCAAGTCTTGTCTTTACAGATTCTGTTTTGTTTCAGAATTTCATAATAGTCCCATTCAAAACAGCCAAAAATAGAAACAACTGAAGTGTCCACCAACAGGGGAAGGGCCGAATTACAATATGACCAGAGACTAAATGCTGGCAGCAGTAAAGACGGACGGATCGCTGGCATTCGGCATAGCACGGGTGAGCTGCACCACCGCCATGCCATGCCGCAGAGGCCTCACCTAGAAGATTCCCACGGGCCCTATTTTTAATTGCTAAGAAACCCAGACCGCTCCTAATAGAAAATAATATGTAATTTGCTTTGTGTTTTTCAATCTTTTTTCCTTTTTTTTTCTTTTGGAGACAGAGTCTTGTGCTGTCGCCCAGGCTGGAGTGCAGTGGCGCGATCTCGGCTCACTGCAACCTCCGCCTCCTGGGTTCAAGAGATTCTCCTGCCTCAGCCTCCTGAGTAGCTGGGATTACAGGCGCCCACTACCATGCTCGGCTAATCTTTGTATTTTTAGTAGAGATGGGGTTTCACCATGTTGGCCAGGCTGGCCTCGAACTCCTCAACTCAAGTGATCCGCCCACCGTGGTCTCCCAAAGTGCTGGGATTACAGGCATGAGCCACCGCGCCCGGCCCAATATCCTTTTATCTTAAACATTTACTACTCTGGGATTTATTTCGGTTTGGCATACAAAGTAGGGAGCTTTGGAATTTTCTTCCAAATGATTGACCAGATGTTGGGCACGGTTATCAAGCAATCCATTGTACACCCACTGACGCGAGACGCCACTCCCACCTCTCACTAAATCCTCATCTAGGTCCTGTCTGTTCCCGGCTCCTGCGTTCTCACTCATTGATCTATCTGTCTCTTCCTCCCCAGATTCAGGTTGCTTTGGCTGGTTTAGCTAGCAATGCATTTTCGTGTCTGACAGGGTAAGCCCTCTTCATTATTCCTTTCTATTCCCACATTTTTCTTGGCTGTTCTCATGTGAGCATTCTTCAGATGAGCCTTAGAATCACGATCCCACATTGCAGAACGCTTGCTGGGCTTTTGTGTGGGATTGCTTTAAATTTATAGACTAACTTGGAGGGAAATTACATCTTTATAATATTGTCTTCAATGCAGCAACATCGTAACTCTCTCCTTTTATGCAAAGTGGGTTTTTATATGCCCTGGTGGAGAAGACATTTCTTTTTATTTTTTCCCGTGTGTGTGCGTGCGTTTGTGTGTGTGCATTTGTGCATGCGTGTGTTTATGCATGTGTGTGTGTATGTGTGCGCACGTGTGTGCGTGTGTGTTCCTGTGCACGTGTGGATACGTGTGTGCGCGTGTGTGCGCCTCTGTGTTCGTGTGTGCGTGTGTGCATGTGTGTTTGTGTGTATGTATGTGCCTGTGTGTACGTGTGTGCCTGTGTGTGTACGTGTGTGCATGTGTGCATATGGGTGTGTGCATGTGTGTTCCTGTGTGTACGTGTGTGCGTGTGTGCATGTGTGCATGTGTGTGTGCATGTGTGCATGTGTGTGCCTGGGTGTGTATGTGTGTGCGTGTGTGTGTTAGTATCTACCCAGCAACCACTACCCCAGCCTCAGAGCCTCTTTCCTTCGCACTCCCAGGGATGCCGTCCCTACCAAAGGGTTGGAGCCATGAACCAATCAGAGCCAATCAGAGAACTCCATCTCCCCGACCACAGCAATGGATCACAGCCCGGCCGTTGGTCCCTCCGTGAGATTTGATACATGGGTGTTGGGAAATGAAAGCATTTTCTTTCTCTGGAATTACCGTTTGTAAGGATGGGGTGGGTCTGGGGAGAGTCTGCCTGCCTGAGAAACGCAACGATGAAAACATTTGCGGAGCTCTTGCTGTGTGCCAGGCCCTGCTCTCCAAAGTTCACAAGAATAGACTCCTGTTGTCCTCACAATAACCGCATGGGGACAGATAGGAGTGATGTTCAAAACATTTAATAACTGGGCCGGGCGCGGTGGCTCACGCCTGTAATCCCAACACTGTGGGAGACCGAAGCAGGAGGATTGCTTGAGGCCAGGAGTTCAAGACCAGCCTGGGCAACATAGTCAGACCCTGTCTCTTAAAAAATTAATAAATTAGCCGAGCGTGGTAGTGAGCACCTGTAGTTCCAGCTACTCAGGAGGCTGAGGTGGGAGAGTTGCTTGAGCCCAAGAGGTCGAGGCTGCAGTGAGCTAGGATTGCAACACTGCATTCCAGCCTGGGCCACAGAGTGAGACCCCATTTCAACAATAACGATGATGATGATGACTGGCAGGCCCTGGCACTGCCTGGTTGAAATGGACCCCACACCGGTATGTGCCAGCCGCATCTCAGCTCTGACAGAATCATCGTCATCCCATTTACGAGTGTGGAAACGGGGCACAGAGAAGTTTCATAACTTGCCCAAGGCCAGGAAGCTGGTCAGTGGTGGAGCCTGGGCTCCCTCCTCAACCTGGAAAGTGGTCCAGGAGTGAGTGCTGCAGGCGACAGACCCTCAGGGTGGCTGGCCTGCGAGGGGCAGGTCCAGGGAGAGGTGGGGACCCTCACCCCCAGCTGGAAGGACAGTGGCCCTCGTCTGAGGGTAGCACGTTGGTTTAGGGGCCTTGCTACTGGGATGCATCCCCTGCCTGCAGAGCCTGGAGCCCCAGCATGGGAAATGCCCCCAGCGTGGAGTGCTCCCAGCGTGCAATGCCCCCAGTGTGGAGTGCTCCCAGTGTGGAGTGTCCCCAGCGTGGAGTGCCCCCAGCATGGAGTGCTCCCAGTGTGGAGTGTCCCCAGCGTGCAATGCCCCCAGTGTGGAGTGCTCCCAGTGTGGAGTGTCCCCAGCGTGGAGTGCTCATGGTGGTTCCTTGTGCCTTTTGATACAATCCCATAAGGAGGCTGTGTGGTGCTTCACACCTGTAACCCCAGCACTTTGGGAGGCCGAGGAGGGAGGAATGCTTGAGCCCAGGCGTTTGAGACCAGCCTGTGCAACATGATGAAACCCTGTCTCTACTAAAAATACAAAAATTAAGCAGGCATGGCCAGGCGTGGTGGCTCACACGTGTAATCCCAGCACTTTGGGAGGCCGAGGCAGGCAGATCACGAGGTCAAGAGTTCGAGACCAGCTTCACCAACATGGTGAAACCCTGTTTCTACTAAAAATACGAAAATTAGCTGGGCATGGTGGCACACGCCTGTAATCCCAGCTACTTGGGAGGCTGAGGCAGGAGAATCACTTTAACCCGGGAGGCGGAGGTTGTGGTGAGCTGAGATCACGCCACTGCACTCCAGCCTGGGCAACAGAACAAGACTCTGCCTCAAAAAAAAAAAAAAAAAAAAAATTAGGCAGGCATGGTGGCACAAGCCTGTGGTCCCAGCTATGTGGGAGGCTGAGGTGGAAGGATCACCTGACCCTGGGGGTAAGTCAAGGCTGCAGTGAGCCATGATTGTGCCACTGTACTCCAGCCTGGACGACAGAGCAAGACCCTGTCTCAAGAAAATAATAATAATAATAGCAGGGACAGGAATGCAGCTGTGAACATTTTATTTTATTGTATTTCATGTATATGATCATTCCAGTCAAAAAATAAGTGAATTTTATAAAACCAAAATATCTTCAAAGCTACAATTTGGGCAACATCTTTATTTTCTTGAGTCATTCTTTAGTTTTAAAATAAAATTGGCTGGGCGCAGCGGCTCATGCCTGTAATCCCAGCACTTTGGGAGGCCGAGGTGGGCGGATCACCTGAGGTCAGGAGTACGAGACCAGCCTGGGCAACATGCCGAAACCCCGTCTCTACTGAAAATACAAAAATTAGCTAGGCTTGGTGGCACATGCCTGTAATCCCAGCTACTCGGGAGGCTGAGACAGGAGAATTGCTTGAACCCGGGAGGCGGAGGTTGCAGTGAGCTGAGATCACACCACTATACTCTAACCTGGGTGGCAGAGCAAGATTCTGTCTAAAAAAAAAAACAAAAAACTAAAAGTAAATTTCAATTAAAAATATATTAGCCAATTTTAGTAAAATATCTCACATATGAAATACAATTTGCATTCACCAAATCAAAATATGACACTTTGCAATTCATACTCTGTGTCACTCTTGAATTTTAAACCCAGATACAAGCTCCACGTGGTCACACAGAATAAAGGGCTGGCGGAAGTGGGGTTCCATGTCTGTGCTTTTACGGTGCTATGTGCGGTGGGCAGAGCGATGGCCCTGAAGATGCCCAGGTCTGGACTCCCAGGACCCGTGACCCTCGTGCCTTGTGTGGCAGCGGGGGCTTTGCAGACGTGACTCAGGCAGGGCTCTGCAGAAAGGGAGTTTCCTGTGTTCTCCAGGTGGGCCTGAGGTCATCACAAAGGTCCTTCTAAGAGGGGGGCCTGGGACATCTGGGCACAGAAGATGCTACTCTGTGGGCTCTGAAGATGGAAGAAGGGCCCCTTGCCAGGGAATGTGGGCGCCTCCAGGAGCTGGAAAAGCCAGGAAACAGATTCTCCCCGAGCCTCCAGAAGGAATCAGCCATGTGGACGCCTTGATTTTAGCTCAGGGAGACCCGATTTGGACTTTACACCTAACCTATAGAACTATATGAGTGAGTTTGTATTATTTTAAGCCACCGAAATTTGTGGCAATTCATTACAGCAGCCATAGAAAACTAAGGCACTGGGTTAAATTTTGTTTTGCTTTTTTTTTGGTTTTGTTTTGTTTTTTGAGATGGAGTCTCGCTCTGTCACCCAGACTGGAATACAATGGTGCAATTTCAGCTCATTGCAACCTCCTCCTCCTGGGTTCAAGTGATTCTCCTGCCTCAGGATGCCAAGTAGCTGGGGCTACAGGTGTGCACCACCACACCTGGCTAATTTTTGTGTTTTTAGTGGAGGCGGGGTTTTACCATATTGGCCATGCTGGTCTTGAACTCCTGACCTCAGATGATCTACCCGCCTCGGCCTCCCTAACTGCTGAGATTACAGGCTTGAGCCACCGTGCCCAGCCTGAGCTACAATTTTTTTTTTTTTAAGACAGGGTCTTGCTCTGTCACCCAGGCTGCGGTGCAGTGGCAAGATCATGGCTCACTGCACCCTCCAACTCCTGGGCTCAAGTGATCCTTCCACCTAGTCTTCCTGAGTAGCTGGGATTACAAGCATGCGCCACCATGCTGGCTAATTTTTAAATTTTTTTATAGGGACCAGGGTCTTACTATGTTGCCCAGGCTGGTCTTTTTTCTTTTTCTTTTTTTTTTTTTTTTGAGACGGAGTCTTGCTCTGTTGCCCAGGCTGGAGTGGCACAATCTCGGCTCACTGCAAGCTCTGCCTCCTGGGTTCACGCCATTCTCCTGCCTCAGCCTCCCAAGTAGCTGGGACTACAGGCACCCGCCAACACGCCCGGCTAATTTTTTGTATTTTTAGTACAGACGGGGTTTCACTGTGTTAGCCAGGATGGTCTCGATCTCCTGACCTCGTGATCTGCCTGCTTCGGCCTCCCAAAGTGCTGGGATTACAGGCGTGAGCCACCGTGCCTGGCCAACCCAGGCTGGTCTTAAACTCTTGAGCTCAAGCAATCCTCCTGCCTCAACCTCTCAAGGTGTTGGGATTACAGACATGAGCCACTGTGCCTGGCCAATTGTTTACTATGAACCTATTACTCAAACCTAGGAAAATATAAGACCACACGGTGAAAACCCAAAACAAACTGTGACCCCAAATCATTCTAAACCTTTGTGAACTTACACTCAGAATAAGCATGTGTCACTGGGGCTGTGTGTGTGTGTGCTGGGGCTGTGTGTGTGTGTGTGCTGGGGGTGTGTGTGTATGTGTGTGCTGGGGCTGTGTGTGTGTGTGTGCTGGGTGTGTGTGTGTGTGCTGGGGGTGTGTGTGTGTGTGTGCTGGGGCTGTGTGTGTGTGTGTGTGCTGGGGCTGTGTGTGTGTGTGTGTGCTGGGGGTGTGTGTGTGTGCTGGGGCTGTGTGTGTGTGTGTGTGCTGGGGGTGTGTGTGTGTGCTGGGGCTGTGTGTGTGTGTGTGCTGGGGCTGGGCATGTAACTGGGAATTCTCTGAATTAACTTCACGTCTTCCATGGTGTTTATTAAAGGCTGAGTGATGCAAACCCACTAAGTAGCAGTGTACACGCTGCCTCACTTGGCTAGAGCTGCCTCTACAAAGTGCCACACACTGGGGAGCTTCAACAACAGAGACGTTTGTCCCACAGCTCAGGAGGCTGGACCCCCAAAAGCAAGACATGGGCAGGGCTGGTTCCTTCCCAAGGCTGTCAGGGAGAGTCCGTCCCTGGCTCTCTCATTTAGCTTATGATCATTGGAGGGCAGCCTTGGGTGATCCCTTGGCTTCTAGAAGATTCACCCGATCTCTGCCTTCGTCTTCACACGTGCATCTCTGTCTCTTTGTCCAAATTTCCCCCTTTTAATGGGGTCACTGGTCATATTAGATTAGGGGCCACCCTAAAGATTTCATCTTACCTTGATCATCTGCAAAGACCCTGTTTCCAAACAAGGTCCCATTCACACGCAATGACGGCTAGGACTTGAACACCCAACCCATGACACCCACGCACACACACAACCCATGTCACATAACCACAGTGCAGCCATTTTAACTGTGTGTGTATGTGCCTGTGCATGTACAATGCACACAAACACACACAGACACACAGAGAGAGAGAGTTAAAATTCACCAGGGAGAGCAGCAATTGTTTAGAGCAAAGACATCACAGCACCCACACATGCCTCATTTGAGGTCCTGCAACCAGCTGGCCTGGGGAGCCAGTGAGACCACCCACCTCTGTCTCTGCTCATGCAGCTTCCGGTGGGGTCTGTCACTTCCAACAAGAACAACACCCCAGGGCTACAGGAGCAACACCCCAGTGCCCGTTGATGTTCACTCTAAGGTCGTGGCATTTTTTCTGAGACCTAAAGCATTTTTACTTTCATGTTGTTATTATTTTGAATGGGCTCTTTTCCCCATGTTATTCTGATGGCTATTGCTAATAGGCAGGAAAAAAAGTATTTAGCTGGGCGCGGTGGCTCATGCCTGTAATCCCAGCACTTTGGGAGGCTGAGGTGGGTGGATTACTTGAGGTTAGGAGATCAAGACTAGCCCGGCCAACATGGTGAAACCCGGTCTCTACTAAAAATACAAAAATTAGTCAGGTGTGGTAGCAGGCACCTGTAATCCCAGCTACTTGGGAGGCTGAGGCAGGAGAATCACTTGAACCTGGGAGGCAGAGGTTGCAGTAAGCCGAGATCGTGCCACTGCACTCCAGCCTGGGCAACAGAGCAAGACTCCTTCCCCTCCAAAAAAATTATTTTGAAATACATCTTTCTTTTAGAAGTTTGTTTGAATTTACATAGAGTAAAAGTCAGCTTTTCTGGTGTGCAATTCTAAGAATTGGACAAATGTACAGAGTCATGTAACCACCAGCAAAATCAAGGTGTAGCTCCTCAAAGATAGCTCTCAGGTGCTGAGCCTCTGCAACTAGCCTTCCTTGAACCCCTGAGCCCGCCCTGTGCCCCTCCCAGTGCTGTGGGCTGCCCCGTCCAGCCACCCTGCGGCATCACCCAGACCCAGGACTCCTTCAGCGGGAGCCTTCAGAGCCTGGCTGCCTTCAGCTGGCGTCAGGCGTCTGATTGATCCCAGTAGGTACGTGTGTCCTTTTCATTACTGAGTGGTATTTCTCGGTATGAAGGCATCATGGTTTCCTTATGTACCAGTTAAAGGCTGAGTTCTGTCTTCAGTAAATATGAACAAAACTGCTATAAACTTGCAGGCATTGGTTTTTGTGTGAACATAATTTTTCAGTTTTCTGGCATAAATATCCATGATATTGAGGCAGGAGAATAGAGAATGAAGGTAACCAGGGGTTAAAGGATAAGCAAAAGACCAGCAGGTGCAGCCAGTTCTAGGCAAGGTGAGGCAGCACACAGGCCACGTTTAACCTGTGATAACAAGACAGACGCCTCCACTTCAGCCTCTGATTGACTGTGGGCCGAGCCTCCACTTCAGCCTCTGACTGGTCAAAGGCCAATCCTTCATAGGCGGGTAGCCAATCGGAGGCCTCTACAGGGCACCGAGGCGGGGGGGGTGGTGCCAAGTTTTCTTGGCTCTATAAAAGCCCTGGGAGCATTGCAATCAGGAGACTCTTGAGTCACCTGTTGGAGCGTCTCTTGCTCTGTGAATCGTGCCTTTGTTCCTCCTCTGTCCTTTTTTCTTGTCTTTCTTTGCTTCATTCTCTTGTTGCTTTGTGTATGCATTTTGTTCAATTCTTTCTTCAACACGCCAAGACCCTGGACAACTCGCAGCTGGGACCTTCCAAACGGTAACACGTGTTGGCAGGCCAGGAGGTAAGCCCGAATTTGGGGATGTGTTTTTTTCTTCTTTCTTTGTCAAAGCTGTCATCTGTGGGCGCGGGTTGGGCAGTGAAAAGCCACCAGGGCACCTGCTGCTTGAAGTCTCCGGTGACACAATAACTCGGTCATGGAACAGGTCATTCAGGTCCTGCCGAACACAAGACACGTCCACGCAACAGCCAGGACGATGTTTGAGTGGCAGAATGTCTTTGCGGAGGGGAGAGCCCGCTGTTCCGGTCGGTGTGTGTCCCTGTGCTGTGTGGGGAGGCGGTGGTGTGGAGTTACGTTTTTAGGGTCCTCTTCTTAGAGCAGGGCAGGGCCCCCTCAATTTATGTATAAGTCTTTTTGCCTGAGAACCCAGAATTCTTCATTGTTCCGAGGGACAGATCCCTGACTTTGCTGTTAATAGTGTCAAGGTCTGTGGTCAGGTCCCGTGTCTCACGAGGGTTACCGGCTGAAGAAGTTTATTTCACTTTGGTGGGACGCAAAAAGCTAAGCATTGCATCCCGGGACTAGGGGAATCACAGTAAATCAATCCATCGCCCACGGGGGGACGCCTGCAAAACAGCACCAGGGCCCACCCTGAGGTTCAGGATGTCTGACACCGAAAGGCTGGGGGCGTCGCCTGACACCCTGAGGTCGGGGACGTCTGACACTCTAAGGTCAGAAACATCTGCAATATACAGGCCCTCCCTAGGCCAGACCACTATGGGAAACACCTTCCAGAATCCTGCAATCTGTAAAGCTTCTAAGACTGGCCCTCAAAAAGAAAGTCCTGAGGCCGGGCGCGATGCTCACACCTGTAATCCCAACACTTTGGGAGGTTGAGGCAGGTGATCACTTGAGGTCAGGGGTTCAAGACCAGCCTGGCTAACATGGTGAAACCCTGTCTCTACTAAAAATACAACAGTTTAGCCGGGTGTGATGGCTCAAGCCTGTAATCCCGGCTACTTGGGAGGCTGAGGCAGGAGAATCACTTGAATCTGGGAGGTGGAAGCTGCAGTGAGCCGAGATCGCGCCACTGCACTCCAGCCTGGGCAACTCGGTCTAAAGAAACTGAGTTTTAGACCTGAGACTTGGTCTTAAAAAAAAAAAAAAAAGTCCTAAGACTGAGCTGGATGTTGCGGATGACCCCCTCTTAGAAGGGCCACTTTTCTCTCGGGGAACTCTGGCTGTCCCCATATAACCCCTTGCCAAATGCTCAATCCATTCAAGGCAGCCGAAGGAGGAACAAATCCTTCTCAGCCCCCCACAACCCCAGAGCGGATCACCCTATTCGGCAGGTCCCACAGCCTCTCAGGGGAGGAGTGGGGTCCAGTCCAGTGCAAGTCTCATTTCCCATGACTGATACCCAACAATGTCAGGGAAGGTGGGGAAGGTACTCGGAGGACCCTGGCAGGTTGGTGGACAGGTTCCAAACCCTGACTCACAGCTAAGACCTTCCAGCCAGTAACAAGGATTGCTAGCTCAGAAGGTCACTGTAGGTCTAAGAAACTGTGAAACTGTTTTCCAGAGTGGCCGTGCATTGGACGTTTCCTCCCACCACCGAAAATAATTCTGTTTGCTCTAAATACTCACCAGCATTTCATGTTGCCCAATTTCTTTCTGTAACCATTCTTTATAATCATTATTATTTTTAGAAACAGGGTACTCTGTGGCCCAGACTGGAGTGTGGTGGTGCAATCCCAGCTCACTGCAGCCTCCAACAGCTGTTTGTTGCTAGTCTATAGACATGTGGGTTTTTTGTTTTTTTTTTTACTTTATTTTTTGAGATGGAGTCTCACTCTATTGCCGAGACTGGAGTGCGGTGGTGCGATCTCGGCTCACTGCAACCTCTGCCTCCCGGGTTCAAGTGATTCTTGTGCCACAGCCTCCCAATTAGCTGGGACTACAGGCGCCACCACCAGGCCTGGATAATTTTTGTGTTTTTAGTAGAGATGGGGTTCTACCATATCGGTCAGGCTGGTCTCAAACTCCTGACCTCAGGTGATCTACCTGCCTCAGCCTCCCAAAGTGCTGGGAGTACAGGCATGAGCCACCGCGCCTGGCCTTTTTAAATTTTTTTTGAGACAAGGTCTCGCTTTGTCGCCCAGGCTAGAGTGCAGTGGCACGATCTCAGCTCACTGCAAGCTCTGTCTCTGGGGTGCAAGGGATTCTCCTGCCTCAGCCTCCAAAGTAGCTGAGACTACAGCCGCCCACCACCACGCCCTTTACAGATTGCAGGATTCTGGAAGGTGTTTCCCAGCTAATTTTTGTGTTTTTAGTAGAGATGGGATTTTGCCACACTGGCCAGGCTGGTCTCTAACTCCTGACCCCAGGTGATCCACCCGCCTTGGTCTCCCAAAGTGCTGGGATTACAGGCATGGGCCACTGGGCCCAGCCCAACATGTTGTTTTAATTACTTTAGCTCTTGTAATATAGTTTGAAGTCAGGTAGTGTGATGCCTCCAGCTTTGTTCTTTTAGCTCAAGATTGCCTTGGCTTGTGTGTGTCTGTGTGTGTGTGTGTGTATGTGTGTGTGTGTGTTTGGGGGGGTTTCATATGAATTTTAGGATTTTTTTTCTATTTCTGTGAAATAGGACATTGGAATTTTGATAGGGATTGCACTATATCTGTAGATAGCTTTGGGTAGTATGAACATCTTAACAATATTTAATCTTCCAGGCCATGACCATGAATCTCCATTTATTTGTGTTTTAATTTCTTTTGTCAATGTTTTATAGTTTTCAGTATACAGATCTTTCTCCTGCTTGGTTAAATTTATTCCTAGGTATTTTCTTGTTTTGTGGCTATTGTCAATGGGGGACAGGTTTCGTGATTTCTTTTCCAGATCGCTTTTTGTTAGTGTATAGGAATGCTACTGTCTTTCGTGTGTTGATTTCATATTCTCCAACTTTACCATAATCATTTATTAGTTGTAAAAGTTTTTTTAAAAATCATTTATGGCCGGGCATGGTGGCTCACACCTGTAATCCCAGCATTTTGGGAGGCCGAGGTGGGTGGGTCACCTGAGGTCAGGAGTTCGAGACCAGCCTGGCCAACATGATGAAACCCCGTCTCTACTAAAAATACAAAAATTGGGTAGATGTGGTGGTGGGTGCCTGTAGTCCCAGCTACTCCGGAGACTGAGGCAGGAGAATCGCTTGAATCCAGGAGGCGGAGGTTGCAGTGAGCCAAGATCGTGCCACTGCGCTCCTGCCTGGGTGACTGAGTAAGACTCTGTCTCAAAAATATATATATGTATGTATTTAATGTGATTATTAATATGGCTGAATTTAGACCTTCCATTTTGTTTGTTTTTGTCATATCTGTTTTAAATTCATCTGTTGGATTATTTGAGTGTTTTTTTATTCCACTTTATATATCTATTGGCTTGTTTGTTATATCTTCTTGTATTTTTTAGTGGTCGCATTAGAGATTATAGTGTATATAGTGCAACTTTTCACAGTCTACATAGAGTAAATATTTTACCACTTCAAGTACATTTCATAAATGGAGAATTCTCTCCATCTTTGTTAAGACTGTCATACATATTATGTCTGCATACATTGAAAACCACCCAGATAAATGTTACAATTTTTGCTATCAATAGTTATATGTATTCTAAAGAACTTAAGAAGAAACAGTCTATTATAGTTACCCTGATATTTCTGTTTCTACTGGTTCTCCTTTATTCCTGAGTTCCAGTTTCCCTCTAGCATTACTTCCTTTCAGTCTGAAAAATTTCCTTTAGAATTTCGTTAAAAGAAGGTCCACTGATAACAAATTCTCCTAATTTTCCTTCCTCTGAAAATATCTTCATTTCCCCTTCATTCCTGAAGGATATTTTTGCTGGACATAGAATTTTTGAGACGGAGTCTCACTCTATTGCTGAGACTGGAGTGCGGTGGTGTGATCTCAGCTCACTGCAACCTCTGCCTCCCGGGTTCAAGTGATTCTTGTGCCACAGCCTCCCAAGTAGCTGGGACTACAGGCACCACCACCATGCCTGAATAGGTTGACAGTTCTTTAGGCACCTTAAGTATGTCGATTTTCTGTGTTTTCTGAGGATAAACCCAAAGTTCCATGAGCTATTGTTTTCCCACGGTTATCACGTCCTCCAGCTGCCCTCAAGGCCTCTTTGTCTTTGTTTTTCAGCATTTTGATGATGATGTGCCTGGGTATCGTTTTCTTTGCGTTTATCCTATTTGGAATTTGCTGAGCTGTTGAATTGGTAGATTTATGTTTTCTACCAAATTTGGAAAAGTGTGGCCATAATGTCTTCAAATATAATTTCCCACTCCAATTACTTCTCTCCTTTTGGGATTTCAATGACAGGAACGACCGAGCTTATTGTTCCACAGGTTCCTGAGATTCTGTTCCTTTCCCATCCAATCTTTTATACTCTCTGTTCTTCAGAGTGGACCATTTATAGTGACCTGTCTTCAAGTTTCCCAAAGCCGTCTCCTTTCATCTCCATTCTGATATTGAGCCCATCCTATAAATTTTTTATTTTGGATAATGTGTTTTTTTTTTTTTTTTTTTTCAGTTCTAAAATTTCCATTTGGTTCTAGTTTCTATCTCTCTGCAGAGAAATTCTGTCCTTCCATTCACTTCCAGATTGTTCATCTTAACCTCATGAATTAAAAAAAGTAACCTGGGTTATTCTGGGACTGGTGTCTGTTGATTGTCTTTTCTCCTTGAGTATTGCTCGCTTTTCTTTTCCTTTTTTCCTTTTTTTCTTTTCTTTCTTTCTTTTTTTTTTTTTTTTTTTTTGATACAGGGTCTCACTCTGTTAATTTTTTTGTATTTGTAGTAGAGACGGGGTTTCACCGTGTTAGCCAGGATGGTCAAGATCTCCTGACCTCATGATCCGCCCGCCTGGGCCTCCCAAAGTGCTGGATAACAGGCGTGACCCACCGCGCCCGGCCCAGAATACACATTTTTAAGCTGACTGCTTTATTGTGCTCTTATGAATTCCAATACTTTTTTTCTTTTAAAGAAAGCTATTTGACATACAATAACATATAAAAATAGATATAAAAATCAGGGAGTTTAGGAACAGAACAAACACCTGGGAACCTGTTATGCACCTCGTCCCATTATTTTATCCCATGCTCTGGACCCCAGAGATGACCACTAGTCTGAATTAATTTTTATTATGATGACATTGCTTTTCCTTATACTACTTTTAGGTACATCCATAAATAGTGTTTACTTGTTAATTATTTTAATTATACATAAAAATGGTGTCAGTGTATGTATTCTGTTCATTTGCAACTTGCTTTTTTTTTTTTTTTTTTAAATAAACTGGGTCTTTGTTGCCCAGGCTGGAGGGCAGTGGTGCAGTCATGGCTCACTGCAGCCTCAAACTCCTGTGCTCAAGTGATCATCCTGCCTCAGCCATCCAAAAAACTGAGATTACAGATGCACGCACCACCATGCTCAGCTAATTCTTTTTATTTTTGTTGAGATGTGGTCTTGTTATGTTGCCCAGGCTGATCTTGAACTCCTGGACTCAAGCCATCTTCCCATTCAGCCTCCCAAAGCACTGGGATTACAGGCATGAGCCACCGTGCCTGGCCCCGAAAACTTGCTTTTTTATTCAAAATTATTTTAAGATTCATCTACTGGTGGGCATGGCTATAGTTCTTTAATCTCCAGTTCTGTGTTGTTGTGGTTCATTGTCTGAATATACATCTATATATTTATTCATCTGTTAAATGGAAACTGAGTTTTTTCTGGTGGTTTGATCTTGTGAACCATGATGTAGTGGCCCTTCCTGTCCTGGAGCTCTGGTGCAGAAGTTTCTCTCGGGCCTGTACCTAGAAGCAGAATTGCTGGGCCAAAGTCTATCACATCATCAGCATGGCTAGTTTCTCTCAGGCCTGTACCTAGGAGCGGAATTGCTGGGCCAGAAGCTATCACATCATCGGCATGGCTAGATCATTTGAAATTCATTTTCAGAACAGCCATCAGTGCACGAGAGTCTCTGCCAGCCAACATCCTTGCTAACACTTGCCATCATCAGATGTGATCATTGTTGTCAGTCTAGTGTGTACAAAATGGTGCCCTGTTAAAGTTTTCATTTCCATTTCTTGGAAAACTTCTTTTTTTTTTTTTTTTTTTCTTTTTTGAGATGGAATCTCACTCTGTTGCCCAGGCTGGAGTGCAGTGGTGGAATCTTGGATCACTGCAACCTCTGCCTCCCGGATTCAAGTGATTCTCCTGCCTCAGTCTCCTGAGTAGATGGGATTACAGGCATGCACCACCATGCCCTGCTAATTTTTCTATTTTTAGTAGATACGAGGTTTCATGATGTTGGCCAGGCTGGTCTTGAACTCCTGACCTCATGATCTGCCCGCCTCAGCCTCCCAAAGTGCTGGGGTTACAGGCATGAGCCACCACACCCGGCCATTTCTTGGAATACTTTGAGATGGACCATTGTTGGCCACTTGTGTGTTGTTTCCAGTGAAAGCCTATTCATGCCTTTATCCATCTTTCCATCAGGTTGTCATTTTTCTCTTTTGGATTTTAGGAAGTCTTCATTCTAGATGCTAACCCTGTGTCAGTTACGTGTGTGCTAGAATATCTTCTCTGAGTGTGCGACCTCTGTTTTCACCTTCTTTGTGTTGACATTTGATAGACATGCTGATTGTGATTATAGTTGCAGATAGTACTTTCTTTGTGGTGTGTGTCTTCAGCGTCGCAGTGTGCTTTTTGTATCTTGTGCGCTTTGTAACTCATGTTTGTACCTTGATTTCTGTTTTTTGATATGAAGTGATGGTTGAATGCCATTCCTGCTCCCCTCTCCACGGGGATAACCGGTTGCCCAAGCACCATTTATCGAATGTCCGTTTCCTCCTGCTGATTTATGGCACCCCCTTTGCCATGCATCGAGTTTATATAGGCACACGTGCCTCTCTGAGCTCTTGGTCTATCCTGTCCCTTTGACTAGAATGGTACTAACTCCTGTAGTTACTACAGATTTACAATATGCCCTGTGACATGGGAGGCAAAGTCCCTCCTATCTTCTTCAAGAGCATTTTGGCTGTTCTTGACTCTGCTCTAAATTCTAGAATCAGTTCGTCAAGCTTCATGAAAATCCTGTGTGTGCTTCCAGGAATCATCACTGCTATGCCATGTGGCTGAGGTTTGGGGTTAAGGAAATTGTCTTCACTTTGCTATGTATTTTTATTACGGATACATAGATGTTACGTTTTTTTAAATGTTTTTCCCGGCCAGGTGCAGTGGCTCACGCCTATAATTCTAGCACTTTGGGAAGCCGAGGCAGGAGGATCACTTTAGCTCAGGAGTTTGAGACCAGCCTGGGCAACACTGTCTGACCCTGTCTCCAATGAAAGTTTAAAAAATACTAGCCAAGCATGGTGGTGCACACCTGTGGTTCCAGCTACTTGGGAGGCTGAGGAGGGAGGATCACTCAAGCCTGGGAAGTCGAGCCTGCAGTGAGCTGTGATTGCATCACTGCACTCCAGCCTGGGTGACACAGAGAGCCCTTGTCTCAAAAAATAAAATTAAAAAAGTGTTTTTCCTATGCTAGCATGATGACCAGAGATGTTCCTTCCTTATTCTGTTACTGTGGAGAATGTATAAATGTATTTCCTGATGTTAAGGTACCGTTTCAATCCAGGGATAAACTTGATTTGGTCATAATGTGTTACAGACACAGGTACACACACAGAGATCGTGCTATCACATTATAACCAAATTAAATAGATAAAGCACATTATGGGCCAGGCACAGTGGCTCACGCCTGTAATCCCAGCACTTTGGGAGGCCAAGGCAGGAGGATAACCTGAGCTCAGGAGTTCAAGACCAGCCTGGACAACATGGTGAAACCCCATCTCTACTAAAAATACAAAAATTAGCCAGGTATGGTGGCACGTGCCTGTAATCCTAGCTTCCCAGGAGACTGAGGCAGGAGAATCACTTGAACCGGGGAGGCGGAGGTTGCAGTCAGCTGAGATCGTGCCACTGCACTCCAGCCTGGGTGACAGAGCGAGACTCCATCAAAAAAAAAAAAAAAAAAAAAAGTAGAAAAAGGTTTCAAAAATACTAGATTGGTGCAAAAGTAATTGCAGTTTTTGCCATTAAAAGTAATGGTATTAAAAAGTAATGGTATTACTTTTGCACCAACCTTAATAGAAAAAAACTTATGAAATAAAGAAAGAAAATATTTTTGTACAGCTGTACAACGTGTTTGTGTTTTAAGCTAAGTATTACAAAAGAGTAAACGTTTTTTTAAAGTTTACAAAGTAACAGTAAGCTCAGGTTACTTTATTATTGAAGAAAAAATGTTTTTAATAAACAGAGTACAGCTTAAGTATACAGTGTTTATAAAGTCTTCAGTAGGCCAGGAAGAGTGGCTCACACCTACAATCCCAGCGCTTCGGGAGGCGAAGGCAGGTGGATCACCAGAAGTCAGGAGTTCCAGACCAGCTTGGCCAACATGGCAAAACCCCGTCTCTATTAAAAATACAAAAACTAACAGAGTCTGATGGTGCACGCCTGTAGTCCCAGCTACTCAGGAGGCTGAGGCGGGAGAATCGCTTGAACCTGGGAAGTGGAAATTGCAATGAGCTGAGATGGTGCCACTGCACTCCAGCCTAGGTGACAGAGTGAGACCCTGTCTCAAAAAAATAGTCTCCAGTGGTGCACAGTAATGTCCTAGGCCTTCACACTCACTCACCCTCTCTCACCGACTCAGCCAGAGCAACTTCCACTCCCGGAAGCTCCGTTTGTGCTAAGTGCCATATCAGGTGCACCACTTTAAAGTCATTGATCCTGTATTTTCACCGCACCTTCTGTGTGTTTAGATGTGTTTAGATGCACAGACATACACTATTGTGTTGCCGTTGCCTGCAGTGTGCAATGCTGTCACCTGCTGTGCACGTTTGGAGCCCTGGAGCCACAGGCAACACGGTACAGCCTGGGTGTGGGGTAGGCTCTGCCATCTTAGAGTACACTACTGGATCTGTGGAAGTTCACTTACACATGACGAAATCGTCCAACAATATGTGTGCAGACAAACAGATATTGTACTATAACATTACAGCAATATGCGTATAATATTCTATGCATGTCTCAGAATGTATCCCCAGGGTTGAGTGTTGCTTGACTGTGCATATAACACTATTGAGGTAGGAGGTGGGAGTCAACTCCAGACCAGATTGAAGACTGGCTAAAACACAGAAGAGGCACTGAAAGCTCCTCTCCGTAAGACAGGCCCACCAGCGCCGTGACAGTTTAGCATTGCCATGGCAACACCCGAAAGTTACCGCACCTTTCCATGGCAGTGACCTGGAAATTACCACCCCTTTTCTAGAAATTTCTAAATAACCTGCCTTTTAACTTACGTATAATTGAAAGTGGAGTTTGGGCGTAGTGGCTCACAGCTGTAATCCCAGCGCTTTGGGAGGCCGAGGCGGGCAGATCACTTGAGGTCAGGAGTTTGACACCAGCCTGGCCAACGTGATGAAACCCTGTCTCCACTAAAAATACAAAAATTAGCCGGGTGTGGTGGTGGGCACCTGTAATCCCATCTACTCAGGAGGGTGAGGCAGGAGAATTGCTTGAACCCAGGAGGCAGAGGTTGCAGTGAGCCACGATAGCACCACCGCACTCCAGCCTGGATGACAGAGCGAGACTCTGTTTCAAAAAAAAAAAGAAAGAAAGTGGGTATAGGTATGATTGCAGAACTGCTCCCAAGATGTTACTCTGGACACGCTGCCTGTGGGGTGGCCCTTCCCTGCAGGAGCAGCCATGGGGCTGTAATCCTGCCACCTTAGTAAAGCTGCCTTATTCTACCCCACTGCCAGCTTTCCCTTGAAGTCTGTCCTAGGCGAAGCTAAGAACCCTCGCCAGCTAAGCCCTACTCTGGGGCTCGCCTGTCCTGCATCACTGCTAGATGGTTTGATTTTTGTTGTTGTTGTTTCAGAGATTTTGTGTATATGCTTATTAGAGAGAGTGCCATTAACTTCCCTTCTCTTACTACCCTTGTCTATGGGGCACAAGGATTTTCGAATCATCAGAGAATCTGCTGGGGAGCACTCCCTTTGGCTGTCTTTCCTGGAAGACTTTGAATAAGATGGAAATCATCAAGCTGAGCCTCATTTTTGTATTGTGAGAAGATTTCTAAAATACTGATTAAATCTTTGTTGTTGTTTATGGTACATTTCAGGATGTCTTTTCTGAATCTGTTTTGGGAATTTGTATTTTCCTGGGAATGTGTCCATTTCATCTAATTATCAAATTTATTTGCAAAAAGATGTTCATAATATTCTTCTTCTTCTTTTTTTTTTTTTTTTTTTTGAGATGGAGTCTCACTGTGTCACCCAGGCTGGAGTGCAGTGGTGCAACCTCCACCTCCCAGATTCAAGTGATTCTTCTGTCTCAGCCTCTTGAGTAGCTGGGATTACAGGCAAGTGCCACCAAGCCCAGCTAATTTTTTTTTTTTTTTTGAGACAGAGTCTCACTCTGTTGCCCAGGCTGGAGTACAGTGGCGGGATCTCTGCTCACTGCAAGCTCTGCCTCCCGGGTTCACGCCATTCTCCTGCCTCAGCCTCCCAAGTAGCTGGGACTATAGGTGCCCGCCACCACGCCCGGCTGATTTTTTATATTTTTAGTAGAGACAAGATTTCACCATATGGGTCAGGCTGGTCTCGAACTCCTGACCTCTGGTGATCCAACCCCCACCCCCAGCCTCCCAAAGGGCTGGGATTACAGGCGTGAGCCACTGCACCCAGCCCATAATATTCCCTTATTAACTTTTCAATCTCTACACTCCTGTGTAGTAATGTTCATTTTCTCTATCCCAATAGTTCTCGTTTTCTATTTTTTTAAAAAATTGATTAGTCTTGCTAGAGGTTTAGTTCAACTATATTAGTTCTTTCAAAAAATCAACTCCATAATTCCTCCCCATTGTATTTTTATTTTCTATTTTATTAATTTCTGGTTGCCTTTATTATCTTCCTTTCGTTTTCTTTGGAATTATTTTCCTGTTCTAACTTTTAAGTTGGGTACTTATTAATTTTTAGGGGATTTTCTTCTAATATATGCGTTTATGATTACAAAGCACTCACCACCATATGGTGTTATAATTCATTATCATTTTTGGTATTTTCACTATTTAGTCTTAAGTATTTCTGCATTTCCATTATGAGACGTTTTTACCCGTGGGTAATTAGAAATATGTTTTTAAATTTCTAGGTTTATTAAGATTTTTAGGTTTTAGGTTTCTTTCATTGTTACTGACTTCTAAACTACTTGGCGTTGTGATCAGAGAATGCTGTTACCGTGATACCAGTCCTTCCAGGTCTGTTTAGATTTGATTGATGGCTGAATATGTAGTCAGTTCTATAATGTTTCTTGGGCCCTGGAGAAGAAAGCATATTCTCCGGTTATTGTATACAGAATCCTATAAATATCCTGTGGATCAAGTTTGTTACTTTGTTGCTCAGATCTTCTAAATCCTTACTGGTTTTTATTTGCTTGTTCTATCAATTACTGAAGGAGGCGTGTTAAAATCTCCCTGTGTGCTGCTGGATTGATCAGTTTCTTCTTGTAGCCATTTCTTGTGTAATTTGCTTTCTTTATAAAATTTAAAGTTATCCTAATAGGTACATACAAGTTCAGAATTCTTCTGTAGTTCTCCTGAGTCGGCATCATATTGTGACCTCTTTATCCCTAACAATGCTTTTTGCATTTTCATTAGAATATTTTTCTCCTGGCCAGGCACAGTGGCTCACGCCTGTAACCCCAGCACTTTGGGAGGCCAAGGTGGGTGGATCACCCGAGGTCGGGAGTTTGAGACCAGCCTGACCAACATAGAGAAACCCCATCTCTACTAAAAATACAAAATTAGCCGGGCTTGGTGGCGCATGCCTGTAATCCTAGCGACTCGGGAGGCTGAGGCAGGAGAATCACTTGTACCCGGGAGGTGGAGGTTGCAGTGAGCCGAGATTGCACCACTGTACTCCAGACTGGGCAACAAGAGCAAAACTCTGTCTCCAAAAAAAAAAAAAAAAAAGAATATTTTTTCATTCTTTTTACTTTCAACCAATCCCTGTACTAACATTTTAGGAGTGTCTTTTTTGCTTTTTATTTTTATTATTTATTATTTTATTTTTATTTTTTTGAGACAGAGTCTTGCTCTGTCGCCCAGGCTAGAGGGCAGTGGCATGATCTCGGCTCACTGCAACCTCCACCTCCCAGGTTCAAGCAATTCTCCTGCCTTAGCCTCCTGAGTAGCTGGGATTACAGGCACCTGCCACCACATCCAACTAATATTTTGTATTTTTAGTAGAGATGGGGTTTCACCATGTTGGCCAGGCTGGTCTCAAACTCCTGACCTCGGGTGATCCAGCTGCCTCGGCTGGGATTACAGGCATGAGCCACCACGCCCGGCCATGGGCATACAATTTTAGAGCTTTTCTTTAACAGTTATTTTCTGTCTAAACTTGGAAGATAGTTGTTCCTGTTCCTTTTTTGCTTCTTTTCTGTCTGATAGGAAGTCAGAGGTGGTCTGTGTGTTGTAGTGTATGGGTGACCTGTATTTTCTCTGGTGCAGCTTTTAAGACTTGTGTGTCATGTTCTGCAGTTGCACTATGAGGAACCTCTGAATGGATTTCTACTCATCCTGCTTGGATTCAACTGGGTTTCCTTATCTGAAAGACTATGTCTTTCATTCATTCTAGAAAATCCTTTGCCATTATCCCTCCCAACAGTGCCTCTCTCCTGTTCTGTGCAGAATTTCTTTCTGCAGCACCAATTAGCCCTATGTCGGACCTTCTCCCCTGACCTTCTGTTTCTCAGAGCCTGTCTTTTCACCTCTGATTTTCTTGGTGCTACATTCCCTGTAATATCAACTTCCAGTCTACTAATTCCCCCTTCAGCTGTGTCAGTCTGTGTTCAGTCCTTGTGCTGCAGTCTGTGGATTTTCTGCAGGTCTACCTTCTAGTCTGCCAATTTTTTCTTTTTCTTTTTTTTTCTTTTTTTTTTTTTTTTTTGAGACAGAGTCTCACTCTGTTGCCCAGGCTGGAATGCAGTGGTGCAATCTCAGCTCACTGCAACCTCCGTCTCCCGGGTTCAAGTGATTCTCCTGCCTTAACCTTCCAAGTAGCTGTGATTACAGGTATGTGTCACCATGTCTGGCTAATTTTTGTATTTTTAATAGTGACAAGGTTTTGCCATGTTGGCCAGGCTGATCTCAAACTCCTGATGTCAGGTGATCCATCTGCCTCAACCTCCCAAAGTGCTGGGATTACAGGGGTGAGCCACCACACCCGGCCCCAATTTTCTAATTCTCTGTTTAGCTGTGTTTATCTGCTGTCTAATCTTTCCAGTGATTTAAGATTTATTCATGACCATATTTGTTTTACTTTATTTCTTTCCTAGTTTTTAAATTCTCTTACTGTGTTTTCATTTCCCTATTTCAGGTCTTTAAATATATTAAATGTTGTGTTTTATATGCTGTTTTTGTTAAGACCAATATCCCAGGTCTTTCTGGGCCAAGTTCTATTTGTTATTTGGGCTGATCTTTTACATGGTGTCTTGCTTTCTGGTAGATTTTTTATTAAAATCATATTATTGCACATATTATATGTAAATATATATTTGAAGTTGACCTTGGACATTCTCCGCGGCCTGGGTTGAGGCATATTCCTCCAGAGGAAAATGTGTTTGTTTTGGGCAGGTTCCTGAGGCACTACAAATCCACATTAAATTACAATTCTCAGCTGGGTATGGTGGCTCACACCCGTAATCCCAACATTTTGGGAGGGCGAGGTGGGCAGATCACCTGAGGTCAGGAGTTCAAGACCAGCCTAGCCAACATGGCGAAACCCCTTCTCTACTAAAAATATAAAAATTAGCTGGGTGTGGTGGCAGGCACCTGTAATCCCAGCTACTCAGGAGGCTGAGGCAGGAGAATTGCTTGAACCTGGGAGGCAGAGGTTGCAGTGAGCCAAGATCGCACCACTGCACTGCAGCTGGGGTGATAAAGCAAGACTCCATCTCCAAAAAAATAAATAAATAAAATTAATTATAATTCTTGCCTTGTCATTTTGGGGTCATGCAAAGAGCAGAAGATTCAGGGGCCAGGCCCGTGGCAGGGCTGGTCAGTGCTGCACATTGTCTTGGGATTTAAGAAATAAACTTTCCTGGTACTAAGGTTAAGACAGTTTCCCTGCTGACTAAGGCTCAGGATGTTTCCTAGTTCGCTTTTTCTGAAGGGGGCAGCCATTCCAGAATGCTGGCTTCAGGCTGGGTGGTCTCTGACCCCTTCCCGGTGTGGTCTCCAGGCGTGGTGCCCCATCCCTCTTAGGACAGAGTCGCCGTGTCAGAGCCACATTCGCCCCCCACGTATCTGCCGGCTTCAGCTCCTCTCCTGCCTCTTGGACTCTGGCTGTCCTTTTGTCCATGGACTCCCAGAATTTCTTTTAGTTGCTTGCAGGTTCATTCTGGCAACGTAATTTAGGTGTTTTGCAGGGAGTAATCACAGGGTCTCTAGTCCAGAGCTCTCAACCTTAGCTTACATGCGAGTCCACTGGAGAGCTTGTTAGCAGAGGTTCCCAGCACCCCCTCCAGAGTTTTGGACCCAGACAGGCTGGGGCAGGCCTGAGAATCTGCATGTCTCAGGAGATCTCGCGTGATGCTGGCACTGCCAGTGCATGGGCCACACCTGGGGGACATCTGCCCCTTTTTCCTCTGCAGCACCCGGTGGGCACAGGAGCTCTCATCAGGCACAGAGGATTGTCACATCGGGGGTGTTCAATTAATCTGGTATATCTGCCTCAAAAGCCATCTTCACAGTGACTCACAGATTTTAGCATGTGTGAGCATCACCTGGACGACTTCTTAAAACACACAGTGGCCGGGCACGGTGGCTCACATCTATAATCCCGGCACGTTGGGAGGCCAAGGTGGGCGGATTATTTGAGGTCAGGAGTTCGAGACCAGCCTGGCCAAAATAGTGAAACCCCATCTCTACTGAAAATAGAAAAATTCACTGGGTCAGGTGGCTCATGTCGGTAATCCCAGCTACTTGGGAGGCTGAGGCAGGAGAATTGCTTGAACCCAGGAGACGCAGTTTGCAGCGAGCAGAGATTGCGTCACTGCAGTCCAGCCTGGGTGACTCTGTCTCAAAAAATAAAAAAGAAAAACACATAGCGTACTTGCCATCAGAGTGTTAATATTAGTTACAAAGAATCAACTTAGAGTTTCTACGTGTCACTAATAAACTATTATTCACATAAATTCTGTTTTTATGTGTTGCTTCCTCCTGCTTTCTTGATGTGTGTCTTAACGTCTTTAACACACTAGCTTCATTTCTGCTTGTTAAGTAATGAAAACATTTAATCCTCTATATATTTTTTTCATAGTCTTAGCTGGATCTAAGTTTAAATGGCAATTATTTTTCCATCCTTATAGAGTTTAAGTGCAGTTTTTATTTCCTCTTTGACCCAAGACTCATTTAGGAGAATCCTTTACACATCCAATTGAATCATAAAGTGCTTATTAATTTCAAGTTATAATGCATTGCGGTTTGAGAAAATGCTCCATAAAATTTTTTTTTGCATCTCAATGTATTGTCAGTCTTTCTAACTGTCACATAGACACTCGAAAGGTATATTCTCTGCTTGAATAAAAAATAATTTGAACATATATTTATCTCTTAAATATGTCTCTTTTACAACACTTAGATTTTCTCTGATTTTTCCCTCCTTGAGCGAGCCTTATGATTCTCCAGAGTCCTGCCTGGAGAGTTCATAGACCATGACACAGGGAGGGGGACCCCGGCTGAGCTGCTGGACTCATAGAGCTGAGGAAATGGAGCTGAAGGTCCAGGGAGATAAGGACGGATGGAGAGAACAAAGCAGAACCCTGGGGAGGAGGGAGCTGCAGAGAGAGCTGGAGCTTTGTAGAGACTCCTCCTCAGCCACTCGTGAAAGCAATTCATGGATGTTAATGCACCTAACAGCAGAGTTTCAAAATACACCAAGCTGGCCAGGCGCGGTGGCTCACGCCTGTCATCCCAGCACTTTGGGAGGCCAAGGCGGGTGGATCACTTGAGGTCAGGAGTTTGAGACCAGCCAGGCCAACATGGCAAAACCCTGTCTCTACTAAAAATACAAAAAATCAGCCAAGCATCGTGGTGCCTGTCTATAGTCCCAGCTACTCAGGAGGCTGAGGCACGAGATACTCTTGAACCCAGGAGGTGGAGGTTGCAGTGAGCCAAGATTGAGTCACTGCACGCCAGCCTGGGTGACAGTGAGACTCTGTCTCAAAAAACAAAAAACAAAACCTCAAAAAACAAAATACACGAAGCAAAACCCAACAGAATGGTAAAGAGACATAGAGAAATCCATGACAGTGATTTCAACACTGCCCTCTCAATAACCAATCAAACAGGCACATAGAAAACCACTAAGAACTCACAAGATCGGGACGCCACCATTGGCCACCTCAATGGACTTGATATTTACAGAACGTTCAACCCAGCAACAGGAGAATATGAGTTCTTTTAAGTTGCACGTGGAAGATTGACCAAGGTAGACCCTATTTAGGGCCATAAACAAGTCTCAATAAGCTTGAAAAGATTCAAATCATACAAAGTGTGTTCTCTCACCTCAATCGAATTAAGTTAAAACCAGTAACAGAGGCTGGGTGTGGTGGCTCACGCCTGTACTCCAGCCCTTTGGGAGACCAAGGCAGGAGGATCACTTGAACCCAGGAGTTTGAGACCAGCCTGGGCAACATAGTGAGACCTTGTCTTTACAAAATTAAAAATTACCCCAGTCTGATGTCGTGTGCCTGTAGTCCTAGCTACTTGGGAGGCTGAGGCAGAGGCTTGCCTGAGCCCAGGAGGTCAAGGCTGCAGTGAGCTATGATCCTGCCATGTCACTGTACTCCAGGCTGGGAGACAGAGTGAGACCTTGTCTCAAAAAAATGATGGACAACCTTATGCCGTTGCAGTAGACAATTTAGAGAAAACAAAAATTTACTTGAAAAACACACCTTACTGAAACTGACAAAAAGAAATAGAAAATCTGAATAGACATATATTTGTTAAGGAAACTGAATATAAATTTAAAACTGGCCTGGTGCGGTGGCTCACGCCTATAATCCCAGCACTTTGGGAGGCCGAGGCAGGCAGATCACGAGGTCAGGAGATCGAGACCATCCTGGCTAACATGGTGAAACCCCGTCTCTACTGAAAATACAAAAAATTAGCCAGGCATGGTGGTGGGTGCCTGTAGTCCCAGCTACTTGGGAAGCTGAGGCAGGAGAATGGCATGAACCCAGGAGGCAAAGCTTTCAGTGAGCTGAGATCGCACCACTGCACTCCAGCCTGGGTGACAGAGCAAGACTCCATCTCAAAAACAACAAAAAAAATTTAAACCTCCCCCATAAGAGAACACCAATCTCAGATGGCCTCACTAATTTTTCCACTTAAGAAACAAGTAATACCAATGTCATGTGAATTCTTCTAGGGAATAGAAAATGCAGAAATACTTCCTAACTCATGTTATAAGGCTAACACACATTTGATAGTAAAACATGGCAAGGGCATTATAAGAAAAAAATTACAAGCAAATTTCTCACAACTATAAATGCAAACATTATTTTAAAATTAACAGATTGGTAGCACAAGGGATCCTTATAATATAAATATAAATACCCTCTACTTCTAGGGGGTGAACAGGAAACCATGGGCTGAGATTATTACAGGATCCTTTTTTTATTATTATTTTTAATAGAGACAGGGTCTTGCTACGTCGCCCAGGCTGGAGTGCAGTGACATGATCGTGATTCACGGCAGCCTCAAACTCCTGGGTGCAGGCGATCCTCCCAAGAGGATTCTTGCAGTTGGTGGAGGAGCAGGATCTGGGAAAGCCTCGCCCTCGAATTTTAGGATCTGCCCCCTTTTCTAGGTTAGCAAGGACCAAGTAGGCATCAACAGTCTGTCACTGAGAGACAATTGCATAGAGACCAGTTCCTTTTTGAGATGGAGTCTTGCTCTGTTCCCCAGGCTGGAGTGCAGTGGTGCTATCTCGGCTCACTGCAAGCTCCGCCTCCCGGGTTCATGCCATTCTCCCGCCACAGCCTCCTGAGTAGCTGGGACTACAGGAGCCCGTCACCACGCCTGGCTAATTTTTTGTATTTTTAGTAGAGATGGGGTTTCACCATGTTAGCCAGGATGGTCTCGATCTCCTGACCTCATGAACCAAACCACCTCGGCCTTCCAAAGTCCTGGGATTACAGACGTGAGCCACTGCGCCCAGGCACATGGAGACCAGTTCTAAGGAACAGTCACACAGGGAAGTCTGAAAGCTGACTGTAGGGCAGGAACATGGAGAAAACCTCCAAAACACAATCCCCACACTAGATCCAAAGGTAACATTGGAAGAATTTCAAGCAAGTGTTAATCACAACAACAAAACCCATGTCCAGCTGAACTTCTGACTAGAATAACTCAATTTTCTGTACTAATGATCTGGCAGCAAAAGAGGTATGCACATTTTCAGTCATTACTACCATCTACCCTTGTCTCTACTAAATATTCAGCATTACTACCATCTCCCAAGTCTCTACTAAATATTCAGCATTCAACCAAAAATTACAAGATACACAAAGAAAGCAAGGAAATAAAATGATCTGCTATCAAGAGACAAAACAATCATTGAAACTGGGTTTACAGATGATGCAGTTGTTGAAACTACCAGACAGGAAAACTGAAACTATTAAAAGCATAACCATGATTCATATGCTATTAACTATGAGAAGGTAGAAGGTATGTGAACAAATGAAAAATTTCAGCAGAACAATGGAAAGTATAAGTCAAATGGAAATGCTAAAAGCAAAACAAAAACAACCAGTAACACAGATGAGGAATATCTTCACAGGGTTCCTTAGCAGATTAGACACTGGCAGGGAAAGAATTATTGAACTTGAAGATAGATCAATAACAGATGCCCAAGTGAAAGCATACAGATAAAAAAAATGAAAATAAAAACAAAAACATAACAGAGTATCTAAGAGCTGTGACACTCTAAAGCAACATACTACATGCAGTTGGAAACCTAAAAAAAAAAGAGAACTGGGCAGAAGAAACATTTGAAGAAAATAAAGGCTAAAAATTTTTCAAAAATAAGAGATATCAAAAAATAAATTCAAAAGGTTTGAGAACCCCCCCAAAAGATAAATAAAAAAAGGAACACCTGAATACAACATATGAAAATTGCTGAAAACAAAAGGTAAAGAGAAAATCTTGATGTCAACCAAAGTAAAGAGTAGAAAGTACATTACATAGAGAGGATCAAAGGTAAACATTGCAACAGATTTGTTGTTGGAAACTATATCAACAAGATAATGGAATGATATCTTTACATAAGCTGGAGAAAAAAACTCAAACCAGAATTCTATACTCAGAAAAAATATATTTTAGAAATCAAGACAAAATGACTTTTGCAGACAAACAAAAGCTGAGGGAATTCATTAGTAGCAGATCTGCATTACAAGAAAAGTTAAAGTTCTTTGGAGAAAAGGGATATGGTATCAGACATAAGTTTGGATCTACACAAATCTTTGGAAATGATTAAAATAAATATAGTTAAGACTTCTTATATTTAATCACTGTTAAAGGAAATTGACTTTCTAAAGCAAATATAGTAGCAATGTATTATAGGTTTATAGCATATGTCAAAGTAACATTAAAGCAAAAGCACAAAAAATGAGAAGGAAGAACGGGAAGTATACTTTTGAGCAACTATTAAAAATTTTTGAAAAAGAGTTACAGACAAAAGTGGAGACAAAATGGAAAAGGAAACACCAAATTTATCCAAAATTAGGCAGAAAAAGTAGAAAACCGGGGAAAATGGAACAAAACAAGAACAAAGTGGTAAACTTTAATGAACCATGTCAATAATTGTATTACATGTAAGTGGTCTACACATGCCAATTAAAAGACAAAGATTGTCAGACTGCATGAAATACTAAGAACCAATTATTTGTTGTTTACAAGAGATCAAATTAAGTATAAATACATAAACATTAAAATCAAAAGGATGAAAAATATATACTATGGGTTCTATAATACTAAGCAATGTATTCTCAGCTCCTAATTCACCTTCAATGCCTGATCTTTGAAATTGGTTATTTTTCCTTTATGGTTGGCAAAACATTCATCAGTAGAGGGCACTGGAGAGACATGGCAGGAAGAGGGGTCTTGATTCTTGTGGCCTATTCACCATTATCCTGAAGAGCACTCTTCCTCCCAACTGCTTCTGGTTTTCTGTGGTGCTAGATGCCACAGGATTCAACTTTCTCCAGAGTGTGGTTCCATGTGTTTTTTCCAGATCTCAACCTGTGCAGGTCTCAACCTGTTCTCACCTGGTATAGGTAGGAATCTGAGACAGCCTGGCCACAGCTTCTTGCCAAGTCCTCATCTCCAGGAGCATGCACAAGGGGGATCCCACGGGGGTGGTCATCTATTGAGCTGGCCATTCAAATTTCATCCACACAGACACCCAGAGCTGCCTCCGCTCTCCACATCCTCTTCTCAGCCCCAAACACATGCATGTCAGGGTCCTGGCAGGGCTGGCTCACTGGGTGGACGGTCCCTCAACCTGCATCCCCCACATTGGCCCAGAGTGACGCTGGTCCCAGCCATACACAGAAGTGTGCTAGGTTACACACATGAGGAAGCTTCCCTGCATGAAGAAGCCTCTCTAGCTCCCAGTTCCAGCAGAGCATGCATAGAAACTTGTCCCACCACCCTTATACCTGACTCCTTTGGCCTGCCTCCATCATCCATGGTTCACCTGTATTTTCTTCAGCCCTCCCAATGCAGACACCATGAGTTCTAGGCCTCTTTCTGACAGAATACTTCTTCATCCTCTGCACACCTGCTTGCTAGCTTTAGCTCACATGCACCCTAGAGGGCTGTTCCTGCTTTCCCAGTGACCATGGACCAGCTCTTGCTCAGGCAACCCAGAAAACATCTCCACCTTCCAGTAGCTGCAACCACACGTTTTTCAATGAGGCCTGAATCTCCCTGCTGCCCGCAGTCTGTCTTTGCTCTCCTCAGTGAAGAGTGTCCTTAGAGTTCTCTTTCCATTTTTATACTCTTCTATCCTAGCTTGATAGTTTCTAAATATTAAACCTCTCCTCTTTAAATTGCTGTGTGATTTCTGTCTGATGATTGGATCCAGATTGGAACTTGAAAATTGAGAGCAAATTAAACCCAAGGCAAGCAGCAGGAAGGAAAAAATATTTTTTAAAAGGGCAGAAACAAGTGAGAAATTGAAGAGAAAAACAGACAAAAATGAATGAAACCAAAACATGGTTCTTTGAAAAGATCAGTAAAATTAATATGTCTTTAGCCAGACTGAAGAAGGAGGAGGAGGAGGAATAAATTATTATCGTAAATGAAAGGGGGAGCATCATTACAATCCCTACAGACTGCTAAGGGATGATTACAACTTTACGCTCATAAATTCTACAACTTAGAAGAATATATTTCTTGGAATGTATCCCTTTCCTAAAAACTACCAAAGCTCACTCAAAAAATAAAAATAAAAAAAGCTAAATGGTCTTATATCTATTAAAGAAATTAATACTTACAAACATTGTAAAAACTGTGGGCTCAGATGGTTTCACTGATGAATTTTACCACATATTTAAGGAAGAAGTAACGCCAGTTCTACACAATCTCTTTCAGCAGTAGAAGGAAGACCACATTTGTTTATGAGGTCAGCATTACCCTGATACCAAAACCAGACAGACATTACAAGAAAAGAAAACTTCAGAAGAAAAGCTTTTTAACATAGACCCCTTCAAAATTCTTTTTTTTTTTTTTTTTTTTTTTGAGATGGAGTTTTGCTCTTTTTGCCCAGGCTGGAGTACAGTGACATGATCTCGGCTCACTGCAACCTCTGCCTCCTGGGTTCAAGTGATTCTCAGGCCTCAGCCTCCCGAGTAGCTGAGATTACAGGTGTGCATCATCATGCCTGGCTAATTTTTGTATTTTTGGTAGAGGTGGGGTTTCACAATGTTGTCCAGGCTGGTCTTGCACTCCTGATCTCAGGTGATCCACCTACCTTGGCCTCCCAAAGTGCTGGGGTTACAGGTGTGAGCCACTGCGCCTGGCCACAAAATCCTTTTTTAAAAAGGACAATATATAACAACTAAGTGGGGTTTACTTCAGGAATGAAAGGTTGTTTCCACATTTAAAAATTAATGTAATTCACTTTCTTGATAAAGTAGAAACATATGATTACCTCAGTAGATGCCAAAAATATGCTGAAACAGCACAACCTTTCAAATTAAAACTTTCTGACAATTACAAATAAAATAGAACTTAAGTTGATCAAATGTACCAAAATAACTTACAGATAACATCATATCAATAGTGAAATATTGAATGTTTGCTCCCTTTGTAAACAAAATAAAAACACTGTCACCACTTTGACATAACATTATGCAGTAGATTCTAGCCAATGCAATAAGGCAGGAAAAATTTTAAAAGGTGATAAAAAATGAATTTGAGGAAGTAAGCTGTCTTTATTTGTAGGCACCATGATTGTGAGCCTAGTAAATCTAATAAAAAATCCACAAGCTATTAGCCGGGCGTGGTTTTGCATGCCTGTAATCCCAGCTACTCGGGAGGCTGAGGCAAGAGAATCGCTTGAACCCAGGAGGTGGAGGTTGCGGTGAGCCAAGATCGCGCCATTGCACTCCAGCCTGGGCGACGAGGGAAACTCCATCTCAAAAAAAGAAAAAGAAAAATCCACAAGCTATTAAATTGGTTTAGTGAAATTCACCGGATACAATATACTAAAACTAATATACAAACATCAATTGTATTCCTATAGTTTCAAAAAATTACAAAATTAATAAATTTTTACAATACCATGGAAAAAGAATCAAATACCTGGGAATCTAATGAAAAATATGTAAGGTCTCTATATTAAAAACAATAAAATGTGGCTGAGAAATTAAAAAGTGCTATGTAAATGAAGAGATATACTGTGTTCATGAATCGATTCAGTATTAAGATGTCAGTTCCCCTCAAATTGATCCGTAGATTCAATGCAATATCAAAATCCTCACGAGTGTTATTGTGAAAACTTAGAAATAAACCACCACATCCATAGCCCTCTGATCTATGACAAAGGCATCAGTGTAATTCAGAGAGGAAAGGATGGTCTTTTCAATGAATGGTTTTACAGTAACTGGATATTCATAAGGGGAAAAATGAACCTTGACCTCACACTATAAAATTAATTTGAGATTAATCATATATCTAAACATAAAAGCTAAACCATAAAGCTTCTACAATAAAATATAGAAGAAGCCTATCTTGATCATCTTGGGCTAAACAAAGATGTGTTAAACAATATACAAAAAACATTAACCATTAAAAAATGACAACTTAGGGGCTGGGCACAGTGGCTCCCTCCTGTAATCCCAGCACTTTGGGAGGCCAAGGCAGGTGGATCACCTGAGGTCAGGAGTTTGAGACCAGCCTGACCAACATGGTGAAACCCCATCCCTACTAAAAAAATAAAATTAGCCGGGCATGGTGGTACACACCTGTAATCGCAGCTACTCGGGAGGCTGAGGCATGAAAATCGCTTGAACCTGGAAGGCTGAGGTTGCAGCAAGCCAAGATCATGCCACTGCACTCCAGCCTGGGTGACAAAGCGAGACTCCATCTCAAAAAAAAAAAAAAAAAAAAAAGGACAGGCTGGGCATGGTGGCTCACCCCTGTAATCCCAGCACTTTGGGAGGCCAAGGTGGGAGGATCACTTGAGTCCAGGAATTTGAGACCAGCCTGGGCAATCATAGATCCTCTCTCTACTAAAAATACAAAAATCAGCTGGGCATGGTGGTGGTACATACCTGTAGTCCCAGCTGGTTGGGAGGCTGAGGTGGGAGGATTGCTTGAGCCCAGGAATTCAAGGCTGCAGTGAGCTATGACTGTGCCACTGTACATCAGCCTGGGTGACAGTGAGACCCTGTCTCAAATATAAACCCATGATAAGATACCACTGCACACCCATCAGAATGGCTAAAATGAAAAGGGTGAAACATACCAAGGGCTGTGAGGACGTGGAGGACTGGCATTCCCAAACACTGCTTATGAGAGTGACACCAGTCACTGGAAATCTGTTTGGCAGCGTCTGCTAAAGCCGATGTGATGGCCGGGCGCCGTGGCTCCCTCCTGTAATCCCAGCACTTTGGGAGGCCGAGGTGGGTGGATCACCTGAGGTCAGGAGTTCGAGATCAGCCTGGCCAACATGGTGAAACCCCATCTCCACTAAAAATACAAAAATTAGCCAGGCGTGGTGGTGGGTGCCTGTAATCCCAGCTACTCAGGAGGCTGAGGCAGGAGAATCACTTGAACCGGGAGGCAGAGGTTGTAGTGGGCTGGGATCATGCCACTGCACTCCAGCCTGGGTGACAGTGAGATTCTGTCTCAAAAAAATAAAGCCAAGGTGGATGTCCTTTGACCCAGTGGTTCCATTCCTGGGTCCGTATCCCACAGAAGTGCACACCTGTGTTCCCCAGAAGACGTGAACAAGAATGCTCACAGTGAACCATTCTTGATGCCCAAAGTGGAAATCTACCCATCAGTAGCAGAATGGATAAACTATGAAATCGTTATGCAGTGGAATTGTATGCAGTAATGATGATGAGCGAAAATAACCACTAAGACCGGGCGTGGTGGCTCACGCCTGTAATCCCAGCACTTTGGGAAGCCAACGCGGGCAGATCACGAGGTCAGGAGATCGAGACCATCCTGGCTAACATGGTGAAACACTGTCTCTAGAAAAAAATACAAAAAAATTAGCCAGGTGTGGTGGCGGTTGCCAGTCCCAGCTACTCGGGAGGGTGAGGCAGGAGAATGGTGTGAACCTGCGAGGTGGAGCTTGCAGTGAGCCGAGATCGCGCCACTGCACTCCAGCCTGGGCGACAGAGCGAGACTCCATCTCAAAAAAAGAAAGAAAGCAAACTAACCACCCACAGCAATACCAGCTGAGTGTAATGCAAACAGCATTTGAGCAGAAGCCAGACACAAGTGAAGACACACTGTGTGCTGTTTCATTTCCATGATGTTCACAGCAGGCAAAACATCTCCCCAGTGGGAGGGGTTGCCCTTGTGGGCACAGGTGGTTTTGGGGGGGGTGTCTGATAAAGTTTCCTGTTGGGAGCTGAAAAACGAAGATTCACTGAGCTGCACCCTTATATTTGTGTATCTTTATTCTTATTTGTTAACTCCAATAAAAATTTACATGTTAAAAACTCAAGGCCGGGTGTAGTGTCTCAGGCCTGTAATCCCAGCACTTACAGGCTGAGGTGGGCAGATCACTTGAGGTCAGGAGTTTGAGACCAGCCTGGCTAACATGGTGAAACCCCATTTCTACTAAAAATACAAAAAATTAATCGAGCGTGGTGGTGGGCACCTGTAATCCCAGCTACTTGGGAGGCTGAGGCAGGAGAATCGTTTGAAACCCGGGAGGCGGAGGTTGCAGTGAGCCGAGATTGTGCCATTGCATTCCAGCCTGGGCAACAAGAGCGAAACTCTGTCTCCAAACAAAACAAAACAAAAAAACACTCTTAAGAAAAGAGGAATAGATTGGATTTATTCCAGATTTCTTATCTGGAAGAAGGGATCCAACTATAATTTATAATAATGAGACATTTGATATATTCTCTTTAAAAAACAACAAAAACATTGCAAGAAGCTAGCATCCCCCTTGCGGCCCCTCCAAGTCACTTCCCACCACCCAGGAGTGACCCCAAACCCCTGTGTGTGGAGCTCAGCAATTAAGAGAGTTTGGCAGGAAGGCTGGGATAGACATCGTGACTGAGGAAGAAGAACAAAGGCGCAGACACTGATCCACGCATGTGTGGAGGCCTGATTTATGACAGTGCAGGCGGTGGAGCCAGCTTGGGAAACAGGAGACTGTTTAATAAATGCTGCTGAGACAATTCGTTATTCATGTGGAAAAAATGAAATTGAGTTTCTGTCTCATGTCATAAATAAAAGTCACTTGCAGAAGACAGTGTGGGAGATTATGTTTATGTCCTCACTGTGTTGGGGTTTCTTAAGACGCAAGAGCGCCAACCATAACAGAAAAGATTGATAAATTCAACTACGTGAACATCGAGAACTTTGTTTATCAAGAGATGACATAAAGAGGATAAAAACAAGTCACAGGGTGCAAGGAGATCTCTTCCACGCATACAGCAGCAAAGGGTGGGTATCCAAGTATAAAAAGAATTCCACAAGATCAGTAAGAAAGAGACCCAAGCCCACAGAAAAATGAGTAACAGACAGGAACAAACATTTCACAACAGAAGAAATGTGAATGGCAAATACTCCTATGAGAAGATACCTAGCTGCTTTGGTATTCAAGAACAAGCATTTTCAAGTTGCCATTTTGTACCCAGTAGACTGGAAAAACTTGGAAAGTCTGGTAGTACAAAGTGTTGGTGACAAGATGTGGCAAGATCTGGCACCTTGGCTGGGCACAGTGGCTCATGCCTGTAATCCCAGCTGTTTGGGAGGCCAAGGCTAGAGAATTGCTTGAGGCCAGGAGTTTGAGACCAGCCTGGGCAACACAGTGAGACCTCATCTCTTAAAAAAATATTAGGCAGATGTGGTGGTGTGTGCCTGTCATGCCAGCTACTTGGGAGGCTGAGGCAGGAGAATTGTTTGAGCCCAGGTGTTCAAGGCTGCAGTGAGCTATGATAGTGCCACTGCACTCCAGCCTGGGCAACAGAGCAAGACCCTGTCTCTAAAATTTAAAAAAGAAAAAGATGTTGCATCTTGTTGGTGGAAAGGTAAATTTGTCTCAGCACTTTGGAAAGTAATTTGGCTTTAGCTTGTAAAGCTGAACATTTACAGGTGCAATGCCCCAGAAGTTCTACTCCAAGTGAAATCCTAAATAAACTTTTCTACCTGAGCCCAAGGAGGGAGGTAATGGGATGTTCACAGCACACTGTTTCTAGTAGCAAAAAATTGGAAACAAACCAAATGTCCATTTGATGGATAAATACATCTATGGTATATTCATACTATGGAATTTTATGCCGTGGTGAAATGAATCAACAATCCAAGAATAATACAGATAAATCTTAGAAACAAGAACATTGAGTGAGAAAAAGTTCAGTTGCAGGCGAGGCGAGGTGGGTCACGCCTGTAATCCCGGCACTTCGGGAGGCTGAGGTCGGTGGATCACCTGAGGTCAGGAGTTTGAGACCAGCCTGGCCAACATGGTAAAACCCCGTCTCTACTAAAAATACAAAAATTAGCCAGGCGTGATGGTGGGCACCTGTAACCCCAGCTACTCAGGAGGCTGAGGCAGGAGAATCACTTGAACCCAGGAGGCAAAGGTTGCAGTGAGCTGAGATCATGCCATTGCACTGCAGCCTGGGCAACAGAGTGAGACTCTGTCTCAAAAAAAAATTATTATTCATGTTTTATTCAGCTTCATAAACAGGCTCACAAAATCATTTCGGCTTGTTTCTGTGTAGACTGTTTAAGGTTCTGTGTCCATTTCCTGCCTCCAACGGGCACATCTGTCCTGCCCACGCCTTTCAGTTTCCTCAAATCCCTGCCTCGTCGCCCACTCTCACCTCACCGTGTTTTCCTTGCACACACGGCATCTTTCAGCAGCAGTTTTCTTGGTCACTTAAAGTTTTTCTGATCACTCATCCCTAAACTAGAAATGGGGCTTCAGGAGCCCCTTGGTGGCTTGAACAAAGAAGAGATGGCCAGTGGCTGGTTGGGCGACAGCCGAGGAGAATGACTTGTTTTGTGACATCGAGGCCTCTCCAGAGTCCCTGGCTGGGGGTGGAGATGGTGCTCACACTAGCGGAGAAATTCAGCTTCTGCCTGACTCCAGGTCACACTGGGCCAGCAGCCTGCAAGAGAGACCTGGCTTCACGCCCTCAACATGGGACAAAGTCTAAGAGTTAAAGAAAGAGGAAAGAAACACAAAAAGCAGCTCAACAGTCAGAGACAGGTTTATTTTGGAGGAATATACCAGAGAGGGGCTTCTGGCTGATTTTTTTTTGGTCAGGAGTGCTCTCTCTCTCTCTCTTTTTTTTTTTTTTTTTTTTTTTTAAGATGGAGTCTTACTGTGTCGACCAAGCTGGAGTACAGTGGTGCGATCTCGGCTCACTGCAACCTCTGCCTCCCGGGTTCAAGCGATTCTCCTGCCTCACCCTCCCAAGTAGCTGGGACTACAGGTGCCCGCCACCACGCCCAGCTAATTTTTAAATTATTAGTAGAGATGGGGTTTCACCATGTTGGCCAGGCTGGTCTCAAACTCCTGACCTCATGATCCGTCCACCTTGGCCTCCCAAAGTCCTGGGATTATAGGCGTGAGCCACCGCGCCCAGTCAGGAGCATTCTCTCTTACAGACTAAGAGTATATATTGGTTTTAGGGTGAGGGTGCTTATCATAAGTTGGGAATGTTTCTGTGTGGGGGAGAAGTTTTATGGTGGGGTTGGAATGTCTCTGGAAGGAGGGCAGTTTGTCTGGGGGCTGACTTCTTTCCAGCTGGAGGGAGTTATCTCAGGGCTGGCGTATCTCTGGTTGGGGAGGGGTTTGGAATGTTTCTGGACGGAGATGTTATTTGTGGTTTATGGTCATGCTGACCTTACCCATTAGGCTGATGCCCTTTGGATGTAGGCAGCTTTTGATCAAAGTGAGCTTTAGAATGATGATATTTGTCCAAGATGGCAAAGCTCCTGCTCTGTCACAAACTGTTACTGGAGAGGGGTCCCGATCCAGACCCCAAGAGGGGGTTCTTGGACCTCACACAAGAATTCAGGGCGAGTCCATAGCGTAACATGAAAGCAAGTTTATTAGTGAAATCAAGAAACAAAAGGGCAACCACTCCATAGGCAGAGCTGCCGGGGCCGCCGGCTGGCTATTTTTACGGTAATTTATTGAACATATGCAAAACAAGGGGTGGATTATTCATGAACTTTCTAGGAAAGGGGGTGGAGAGTTCTCGGAACTGAGGGTTCCTCTCCTTTTTGGACCATAGAGGGAACTTCCAGGCATCAGCATGGCATCTGTAAACTGTCCTGGCGCTGGTGGGAGTGTCTCTTAGCATGCCACTGTATTATAATTAGCGCATAATGAGCATCGAGGATGACCAGAGGTCACGTCCGTCGCCATCTTGTCGAGGGTGACCAGAGGTCACGTCCGTCGCCATCTTGTCCAGGATGACCAGAGGTCACGTCCGTCGCCATCTTGTCAAGGGTGACCAGAGGTCATGTCCGTCGCCATCTTGGTTTTGGTGGACTTTGGCCAGCTTCTTTGCCACGTCCTGTTGTATCAACGGGGTCTCTGTGACCTGTGTCTTGGGACCTCCTATGTCATTCTGTGACTAGGAACACCCACCCTCCTGGGCTGCAGCCACGCAGGTCTCAGCCCCATTTTTCCCGGCCCCTGTTCAAGATGGGGTTGCTCTGGCTGGAAGGCCTCTTGACAAAAGCGCCTCCTCGCGTCTCTGTTCCGGGATCTTTCATCACCAAGGGGCTTCTGCGTATGCGGAGACGCCCTCCCACCTGTCTCTGCTTCGTCTCCTGATCAGTTTACTTGCCTTACAAACCTCCTAAGTCTATGTCCCTAAATATTTAAACACAATTGCAAAATTAACGAATCCCGATTTAAAAAATTAACCAAAAACATTTCCCAGGTATTTAGGTATTGATTACAGACTTTAATCAAATACTTCTAAATATTAAAATCACAAGCGAAATTTATCACTTTTGTTTAAATTACTTCAATTACTGACCATTAGGTCAAACCCACGTGCCATGGACCAAATTGTGCACTCTCCAAATTCACAGTGCAGCCCCAGCCCATGTGTGACCCTGCTTGGAGATAAGGCCTTAAGGAGGTGATTAAGGTTGAATGAAGTCCTAAGCGTGGGGCCCTGGTCTGATAGGACTATGGCCTTATAATGAGAAGAGAGGTCTTTCCTCTCTCGGCCTCTCTCCTTCTCCCCCTTCCTTCCCTCCCAGCCATGGGAAAAGACACCACCCACAAGCCAGAAAGAGGCCTCCCCAGCTGAACCAGACGGCACCTTCATCTCGGCCTTCCAGCCTCCAGGACGGACAGAAACGGATTTCTATTGTTTATAGCGGCCCGGTGTATGACATGTTACGGCAGCCTGGGTGGATGCGCACACCACAGGTTATTCCCAGGACTTAAAAGCATAGTGTTGGCCAGGTGTGGTGACTCACACCTGTAATCCCAGCACTTTGGGAGGCCGTGGCAGGTGGATCACAAGGTCAGGAGTTCAAAACCAGCCTGGCCAACATGGTAAACCCTGTCTCCACTAAATACAAAAATTAGCTGGGTGTGGTGGCAGGCACCTGTAATCCCAGCTACACAGGAGGCTGAGGCAGGAGAATTGCTTGAACCTGGGAGGCAGAGGTTGCAGTGAGCCTAGATTATACCACTGCAGTCCAGACTGGGTGACAGAGCGAGACCTCGTCTCGGAAAAAAAAAAAAAAAAGCCCAGTGTCAGAGGGTGGGAGGGTTTCGGGGGATGATGGAGTGGTGGGTTCACTCTGCATGTTTCTTTTCTTGAGACGGAGTCTCACTCTGTTGCCCAGGCTGGAGTGCAGTGGTGTGATCTTGGCTCACTGTAACCTCCATCTTCTGGGTTCAAGCAATTCTCCTGCCTCAGCCTCTCAAGTAGCTGGGATAGCAGGCATGTGCCACCTCACCCAGCTAATTTATTTATTTATTTTTAATTGTTATTTTTTTTTTGAGACAGAGTCTCATTCCATCAGCCGGGCTGGAGTGCAGTGGTGCAATCTCGGCTCACTGCAAATTTTGCCTCCCAGCTTCAAGCAATTCTCGTGCCTTAGCCTCCCGAGCAGCTGGAATTACAGACACGTGCCACCACACCTCGCTAAGTTTTGTATTTTTAGTAGAGACGGGGTTTCACCATGTTGGCCAGGCTGGTCTCGAGCTCCTGACCTCAGGCAATCCACCTGCCTGTAATACAGGCGTGAGCCACCGTGCCCGGCCGGTGCTTTTTCTTTAAACTGCAAACTCCGTCTCCTTCCCATGTATATTTCTCCCGCTCTCAGCGACCCCGCTGTATGGCTGTGTTGCTGCTCTCCTTGAGCCTCGGTTTCTCTTTTGCAACCTGGGGGCCCACTCCGGGAGTGAATTGGGATAAAGCAACTCAGCTGAACCCTCCAAGCCTCCTCCCGTTCCCCGGCGACCTCCTGGGAGGCTCCTCTAAGGCATGGGCTGGAGGTCAGGGGGCTTGTGGCTTAGAGGTGACTGCTGAGAAATAATCATAACGAAAGGGAAAAACTGAATTTCCTGACAAAAAGGGGGAATCAGATATTTAAGGTACTCAGTGGGGCTCTCGGCGGCTGTTGAAACCACAGTTCTGGAGGAACATAATGGCGTGGAAAGAGCCTCATATTCTAATTTTCAGTGAAAACAGAAATAACATAAAACAGCATATGCAGTATGGTCCAAACTCCCTGAAGAAATTATTTGTGTCTTCATAAATATGGTATATATTGTCTGTAGAAATTTGTACATATTGAGATATTTATCTGTGTAGATATAAATATATGTATAAATATGTGTGCATAGGCCAGGTGTGCTGGCTCACTCCTGGAATTTCAGCACTTTAGAGGCCGAGACTGGAGGATCACCTGAGGTCAGGAGTTCGAGACCAGCCTGGGCAACATGGCGAAACCTCGTCTCTACCAAAAATACAAAAAATTAGCCAGACGTGGTGGTGGGTGCCTGCGTTCCCAGCTGCTCGGGAGGCTGAAGTGTGAGGATTGCTTGAGCCTGGGAGGTGGAGGTTTCAGTGAGCTATGATCATGCCACTGCCGTCCAGCCTGGGCAATAGTGAGACCCTGTCTCAAAAAGAAAAAAATGTGTGGGCCAGGTGCGGTGGTTCACGCCTGTAATCCCAGCACTTTGGGAGGCTGAGACGGGTGGATCATGAGGTCTGGAGTTTGAGACTAGCCTGACCAACTTGGTGAAACCCCGTCTCTACTAAAAACAAAAAAATTAGCTGGGCGTAGTGGCGGGCACCTGTAATCCCAGCTACTCAGGAGGCTGAGGCAGGAGAATCGCTTGAACTTGGGAGGCGGAGGTTGCAGTGAGTTGAGATTGCACCACGGCACTTCAGCCTGGGTGACAGAGTGAGACTCCGTCTCAAAAAAAAAAAATGTATATATATGTATACATTTCTGTGTGTATATATTTAAATATATAGTACATATTTCTCTGTAGACATATATAAACGTGTGTGTGTGTATATATATATATTTCTATGTGTATTGTCAAAAAACAGTATTTAAACAACTTGGGCTTAATGATGGGAGTGGCTCCTGTTAGTGATTCCCGAACTTGGCAGCTCCATCTGTGTAGCTGCTTGTCTATATGACACGGGGCACACATGACGTCTGTAGCTGCTTGTCTATATGACACGGCACACACATGATGTCTGTAACTGCTTGTCTGTATGACACAGGGCACACGTGGTGTCTGTAGCTGCTTGTCTATGTGACACGGCACACACATGATGTCTGTAGCTGCCCGTGTCCACATGTTGCATGCACAGTTTTGGGCATTTCTGTCCCGTGTCTCCAGGCGTGTGCTGCATGTATAACTCCCGTGTCTGTAGCTAGAGCCCACTTGGATGCGAGCTGTGAAAGCTGCCAAGACACCCCCTTCCTGGAGATTCTGGGGTGTTGGGGGAGGGCACTGCACCCATCCTCACACCACACGTCCATGGAAAAGGTGACCAGGTCCCCTGACTGCGCCAGGGCTCGGGGCAGCTGTGGGGTGGCCCTCATGGGGTCATGCAGGGCTGTGTCGGAGGAGGGTGGTCCCACCTGCAGAGAGTCCACGTGGTCTGTAAGTGAGACCCTGATGAGGACATGCATGTAAGAGCTGCAGGTCCCAGGGGGTGATTCTGCATGTGTGCGTGTGTGCATGCAGACAACACACAGGTATGCGTGCACACTCAACACACATGCACACACGTGTGTGCACACACATGTACACATGAGCACTCACACAACACGTACACGGAGGAGGGGCGGGAAGACAAGAGCCTCCAGGGGCATTGCTGAGTGGGCATGTTTAAGTGACTTTTTGACATGGAGTCTCACTCTGTCACCCAGGCTGGAGTGCAATGGCACGATCTCAGCTCACTGCAACCTTTGCCTCCCGGGTTCAAGCGATTCTCCTGCCTCAGCCTCCAGAGTAGCTGGGATTACAGGCATGCACCATCACGACTGCCTAATTTTGTATTTTTAGTAGAGATGGGGTTTCTCCATGTTGGTCAGGCTGGTCTTGAACTCCCGACCTCAGGTGATCCGCCAGCCTCAGCCTCCCAAAGTGCTGGGATTACAGGTGTGAGCCTCCGCACCTGGACTTAGGTGACTTTCATTTTTTTCTTGAGACTTTCCCACATTTTCTAAATATGTTACAGTGACTGAGTATGAATGTTGGAAAAAAACAAAATTCTAGTGTACGTTTGTTTTTAAAGTAAAAACTCCTGAGGACATCTCCTGTCGCAGGGCTTTTGTGGGGCAGCTGTGAAGGCTCCAGGTCTGGGGCCCACTCAGCTCTGCCATACTGGGCTCAGGGGGAGGCTCCCTGCCAGATGGGTGGCCCCAGGAAGGGGCGGCAGGAGCAGCACCTCTAGCCGTCCGCCCGAGGCTTCGTTTACCACTGGGCCTCAGGGCCTTCCCCTCTCTGGCCAGCTCCGAAGGGGTTAAAATGCTTCACCAATGCAAATAGATTTAATTAATCCTTTCATCAGCTGCAAATATACCTTCTGAACCCTATTAAAAACATGAATATGCAAATATAGACCTTTTTGAATTCTCATTTTCGAGGACTTGGTGTTGGGTTTGATTAGTGAATTCCGTTAACAGCCTGTAAACCTGCTGCAAAATTTAATTTCCATTTTAAATTAAAAAAAAGCATGAAGGCAGTGGGTAATTGGGCTAATTATAGTGTTATGCTGAAGAGGCCACATACTGCGCCCTGGGGTGTCCCCTACCCAGGCTGGGTGCTGGACCCCCGGCAGGTCCTGTGGTCCGTCCGTTTTCCAGATGTGAAGACTGAGGCCCGGGGAGGGGAGGACCCTTGCCCATGACCATCCCGCAGGCTGGGCTAAGCCAGCATTGAACTGAGGCCTCCTGATGTCCCGGCTGGGGTGCACCTGGCTGTCCAGCCCCCGGCTCCGTCTGGGAGGAGGGGGTGCTTGGAGGAAGCTGAGGGGCCATGAGCTCCAGGTCCCCTGTCCTTGGTGGGCAGTGCTCACCTCTGTCCCTCTGCCCAGGAGGGAGCCAGGCCTGGCTCTGCCATTGCCTCCACCCATGCCCAGGGACACCAGAGCTGGGACAGCCACTTCCTCTGTTCTCTGGTTCCAGTTTTCTCATTAGTCAAGTAGGGACACAGCAACCATCACCTGTCACCACGCAGCATGGATTCACCCGCACACGACGGCGCACCGGTGTGAGCCAGGACTGTCAGGTGCCAGCTCCCTCGGTGAAAGTGACAAGGTCCCTCCTTCCCCATGGGGGTGACATGTCAGAGCCAGGGGTGCCCAGGGTGACTGGGCCCAACCGAGACAGACAAGTGGAAAATCCAGTGGGATCCCTGAGACCAAAGCCGACTGTGGAAGGTTCCATTCGCCGTTCACACTGGTTACACGTCGAAATGATGCCATTTTGGATATATTGGGTTAAAGGTGTATTTGCTAACATTAATTTCACTGGCTTCTGCTTACTATTTAATGTGGCTACTAAAAAATGTCAAGTTACGTATGCGTATGCGGTTCGCATGGCACTCTATTAGTGCTGTTCTGTGGATGAGGACACTAAACTGTCGAAAACATGGCTGTATCTACTGGAACAGATGCGCAGTACATGTCTATCATAAATAAACTATGCATTGAGCAAAACGCCAGGTAGTGAGGAATGCAGGAAGAAAGGATGGAGCTGGCTCAGGAGAGGAGGGGAAGGGAGGGCTTACTCATGGGTGAGGATGAGTTGGGCAGCTCCGGCCGCTGTAAACAAACCCCAGACTACGACCCGCCGGGGCGGCCTCCGCCGCAGCAGTTCTTCCTGGAGGTCCTGGGGGCCCAGGCCCAAGATCAAGACATCAATCGGCAGGTTCTGTTTCCCTGGAGCCTCTCCCCGTGGCTCTCAGAGGGCCACCTCTGCTCGTTGGGGTCTGGGACTCAGTGTTTTGTTTTGCTTTAAAAGATAGTGACACAAATGGTTCAGAACTACGGAAGTTCTGAAAAATGCTGTCAATTTTACTTTAAAATGAGAATCTGGTGTTTCTGTGTGTCACCGTTTTCAATAAAACTTAAGAGTGTTGGCAACAACAGCAAAATCCAGTGAAATAGATCAGTACACGCGTCTATGGAAAATTTCCAAGACATATTGTTCAAGTGAGAAAAACCAAGCTGTGGAACAATACGTAGGGATTTTAAAACCACACAGACCACCCAGGGAAGCAAAACCATGTGTTTTCGTGTGTCCATATGGTAGGTGTGCACATCCACCCACAGGCGGGACAGTCTGGGATGGGGGCCAGAAGGGACTTCTCCTTTTCACTCTACGTTCCTCTTATATTGTTGGAGGGATCTTTGTTTTGTTTTAGTGTTAAAAATGCATTTGAATCGTGCAGTTAGAGAAAACGCAAAACAAAACGAGACTGCCAGGCTGGGCCAGCTGATGTCTGGACTGGGCTCCTGGCACCTCCTTGCTGGCCGTCTCTCACCGTGCGACTTCGGATAGGGAACCCCTCTCTGGGCCGCAAGCAGGGATTTAAGAATTCTGGTGAAGCCGCCTGTCCTCAGGGTGTGAGCATGCACGCACACAGGTGCACACACATGCAACCATGTGCACACATGGCTATGCACCAACACATGCAGTCATGTGTGCACGCATGAACATGTGTGAACACCAGTACACACAAGTGAAGTCATGCTTGCACACAGGAGCATATATGCACCTATGTGCACACCTGACACACACCAATACACGTGTGGTCACAGATGCACACATCACATGTACACACATGCTCATGTACACAAACCCTACAGGGATACATGCACGTACACACGTCTGTATGTACACATGTGCACACAGGGCCACACACCAATACACACATGCAGTTATGCACACACATGGCACATGTACACATGCTCATGGGCACACACAAACCAAGCCTGGGTACATGCACTGCACATGCCTGTATGTACACATGTACATGGGTCGTGTGTCCAGGCGTGGCAGTGGTGCATGCCCACACCTCTGCATGTACACGCCTGTAAACACACTCCTGTATGTGTGGCCTGAGGTTCTGAGCCCCTGGACCTCTGAGTCTCCCTGCAATGCTGTCTCTGGATGAAGGTCCCAACCCTTGCCTGCCCATGGTGTCCTGGTGACATTTTAACAGGAGGGCAATGGGCTGAGTTTAACTCAGACGCTGGGGCCTGGAGGGGCAGCTGAATTTGCAGTCAAGAGAGCAGAGTTTGAGTCCGTGCCCAACACAGACTTGCAGGAGGCGCTGGTGGGCCAGTCCCCGTCTTTCTGCACTGAGGTCTCCTCTCCTGACAAGACCAGACTTGCAGGATCATTATGGGATGAGGATGAGCATTGTCAATTGGCACGTTCTAAGCCGACGAGAGCCTCTGTGTGTACGAGCTGCCCGAGAGACTTGTTAAAGGTAGATTCTCACAGTTCTCCAGGAAGGACCTGAGGACCTGCCTTTCTCGGGTGCTTCCAGGGACCCTACTCTGAAGAGTGAGGGGCTGCAGAAAACCCAGGGATTTCTCCAAAACTTGCGTGAGGTATCTGCGGGAAGGAAAGAGACAGACTAACCCTGCAGGGGTCTTGTGCTGGCTGCCCCGTGCCAGGCGCAGTGGGAGAGAGGGAGGGGGGGAGGGGGGAGAGGGGATGGGAGGGAGGTTGGTCCCTCGGGGGCCCCGGCAGGGGGCAGTGTCCTTTCCGGCCTGCCGGGAAGCTGGAAGGAGCCCTGGGGCCCCCCAAATCCTGTTACATCCTGGCAATTACAGTTTATTGCTGCAGCACTAATCCCTTAAAATTAGTCATTAGTGGCTTAAGAACCATTTAGCGTTGGGTGCCCACTAAGGAGCTGGGGGAAACGGGGAATCTGCCAGAACCAGAACTTTCTCTGGCCCGGCGGCCGTGGCTGGGCGGGGACAGGGGCCCGGCGGCGCCTCCCGGGGTCCTCACATGCTGTTTCTTTCCCATTCCACCTGGCAGATGTGTGAAGAGGATTTGACAAACTCGTGGGGAAGGTTTATTAAATCAGCCCGCAAGGGAGACATGTTATCAGAGACCTCTGCTCTCTCCAGCCCACCCAGACACGTCCCTCGGGGGTGTGAGGGCTGCTCCAGCCCCGCCTCTGCCTCTTCCCGGGAAAGGAAAATCCCACGATCAGAGCAGAGCCGCCTGCCGGCCGGAGCTGGTGTATCTCAGCGCTGGCTGGGGGGCCCAGCCTCTTGTAGACCCTCCTGGGGAGCCGGCAGGGGAGGGTCCGGCCCCGGGCTCCCCGAAAGGAAGGTGCTTTGGAGATCCCTGGCTGTGGAGGGGGAAGGGGAGACCAAGGCAGGAAGGCGCCCCGGGTCCAGATGCAGATGTGAGGTTTCACCTGGGGACGGGGGGCTTGTTTGTGGCCCTTTAGCTGCCAAGGCCGTCTCGATGCCACAGAAGCCGGGGTGGAAGGCAGGTCTGGGCGGTGGCCCAGGCTGCAGCAACCAGAAGGTTCAATAGCCTCATATCTTGGGAAGGTGACACAAGGGCTCGGGGACAGTGGGTGGAGTCCTGTGGCCACGAGGGTCTGTGGCTGTGGGAGCCCCTGCTGTGGTTTTTTGGTGTGGGTGGAGGCCGTGACCACTGCTCCTCAGCCACCAGGTTACGCATCGGTGATGGCAGAGCCAGTGGTCCCAGGGTCCCGGAGCCGAGGGGTGTGTGTCCACCGGGGGAGCCGAGGGGTGTGTGTCCACCGGGGGAGTCAGTGGGGTGTGTGTCCACCGGGGGAGCCGTGGGGTGTGTGTCCACCGGGGGAGTCAGTGGGGTGTGTGTCCACCGGGGGAGCTGTGGGGTGTGTGTCCACCGGGGGAGCCGAGGGGTGTGTGTCCACCGGGGGAGCCGTGGGGTGTGTGTCCACCGGGGGAGCCGTGGGGTGTGTGTCCACGGGGGGAGCCGTGCCAGTGCCTCCTGAGGCTGAGCCCACCTCCCCACTCTCTTCTCAGCCTCTGCCCCAAATCCTCCCGATAGGTTCCATTCCCACCTGGGCTGGCTGGAGTTTAGCTCTGGCCTTGCAATCAAGACCACCACCTTTGAGGGGGCTCCTGCCTGGACCTGGACCTGGCTGTCACCCACCAGGGACCACTCCCCCTGCTGCCCCTGGGGCAGAGGCTGCGGGCTTCTGTTCTGCCTGAGGGCCCAGCCCTCTGTCCTCCCCCAGGACGGCCCCGGACCTCCAGCCTCTGGGCCCACCCTATCCCCACTTCCTACCTGTTGGGGTCCCATCTGCCTTCAGGGCCCAGTCGGACCCCATCTAAATTGCCTTGACAGGAACCAGCCCCTGCCCCTGTGTGTTCACAGCCAGGGTGGCGCTGGCTCCCTGGTCCTGAAGGGCTGAGTGGGGGTCGTCACCGGGGCTGCTGGAAGTGAAAGGGTGGGTGGGAGCAGGCACCTCGGCTCTCAGTCTGTGGCTTGGCAGGAAAGCGGGGTGGTGGGGGCTGGGGTGCCAGGACCCTGGGATTGGCCTGGGGGGTTATTGGCGGAGGACAGCCCAAAGGCTAGACCAGGGCCCCCCATTCTGATTATCTGTGGCTGTGGGAGCAGCATCCTGTGTGGGCCCCGGTGTGCTCAGCTGAGACGTGGGATGGCGGCAGCCCCAGGGCTGCGATGGGGCCGAGCAGTCCGGGACTCTGGGTTTCAGTGTGAGAGCCAGTGGCTGCCCAGCTCTGGTGGGGCTGTGTGTCTGTCTGACGCACATGTGTGTCCAGGGGCCGAGCCAGGGCAGAACAACCTTCGCCTGACATGGAGACGTCTCACTTCTCCTCTTGTCTGCACAGCCTGCGTCCCACACAAAGCCCCGTGAAGCTGAACGCCACGGGCCTCCGAGGACCCCTCCATCAAACCCCTTGCGCCCAGGAACAGAAGCCGACGCTGAAAGGTGACATTGGGGGGTAGGGAGAGGACACGCAGGAGGAATCAGGGGCTTCCTGTCTCAAGGCTGGGGGGCACATCCATCTCTCCCAGTGGGCCACTTAGAGGACGCCCCCCAACTTTCCCCTGAGACCTGGAGGGAAAGGCCTTTCATGAAGGGTTTGTGGAACCTGGTGGAATGTTCTAATGGTGGGTGCGGGGGGGCGGGGGCGTTGGTGCTGGGAGTGGAAAGTGGGGGCGAGGTGGGGGTGGCAGAGCCAGTGCTGCCCTGCCCTTGAGGAGTCTGGGTGGAGGCAGCAGTCCCAGGTGTGGCCCAGGCCCACAGTTCGCAGGCAGGAGGCAGGGTCCACACCTCCCTGCTCCTTCCTCCCCCCGCCCCCGCCCCCGCCCCCGCCCCCGCCGTGGGTCTCCCTCATCTCAGCAGCGGCGGCTCTGGAGCGAGGCCGTTCCCCTGGCTGTACCGGCTCCCCTCTGCTGGGCTCAGATAGCAGCACCTGCACCTCTGAATCATCAGCTCATTTTCCCCATGGCTGGAGAAGGCCGGGGCCACCGAGCTGGGTGGAGGGGACTCGATCTCCAGCCTCGAGGGCCAGGTGCTCCATCTGCCCCATGGGGTGGAGCCACCCCACACCCCTGGCTTTGGTGCTGCCAGCCAGGTCCAGGCCCTCTCTTGGCCCTGGAGTGATGGGCACAGAGGGCAGTCTCCCCTTGATGCATCCTTATCTGTGAGGACAGTCCCCCCAACCCCCGTGCCTCCATCCGGGTTCCATCAGCAAGCGGAAGCCCCAGAGCTGGGGCCTGGCCTCGAGGGGGGAGCTGGAAGCTGCTAAGCAGAGGGGCCTCAGCCCATGGTGGTGGGGAGGGCACCCCAGCCACCCTTGGTCCCAGCTGCCATCTGTGCGCTGGCCGTGCACTCCCTGAGCGGAGATGCATGACCCACCCTAACGTTGTCTGGGCTGCAGATGGCAGCAGCTGCTGACGGAGCTCCTGCCCCTCCTCCCTCCCACCCTGCTAGGGCTGGGCCTCAGATAGATACACAGGGCGAGTGGGAGTGTCTGGGGGAGAAGACTTTATTTCACAAGGTGAGGAACCTGGGCTGTAGGAACCCGGGCTGGTGGCCGACACCCACACACCAGGCTCCGGGCCGCATGGGGTCTGCACGTGGGGAGGGTGCTGGTTGCCCCAGCAGGAAGCCGGACATAGGTCCCAGTGTGTCTCAGTCATGCCGCTGCCCTGTGGGGCTGGAGAGGCAGGACGTGCACCCAGCCTGCGGCTGGCAGGGCAGGGGACCTGCAGGTCAGGCCAAGCAGCGTGGCTCCGGCTATGCCCCGAGGCTGCAGGCTAGGCCACGGTCTGGCGGCTGAAGAGCTCGAGGGTGAGCGAGCTGAGGAAGGCGGGGATGCTGTCCTGGCGCCGCAGGTGCACCTCGATGAGCTCGCCCACCGTGTGCGAGAACTCCGTCTCCAGTAGCTGCATCTTGGAGCCCGAGGGGCTGGTGGCCTATGGGGTGGGCAAGAGACAAGACAGTGGTCAGCCCAACAGGCCCCTCCCCCTCCCCTCCCTCCCTACATAGCCCCTCCAGCCATGGGGGCTTCCCTCGGTCTGAGGACCTGGACAGGGGTAGATGTGTCCTCAACCCTGCCAGGCCTTATTCCAGGTCACCTAAAGGGACTGAATTAACCCAGGGCAAGGTCTCTCTCTGTCGTCTACGCAGACAGCTGGGGGTCCCAGGCACTGCGGGGTGTGCCCACCCAAGGGGCTGCCACCTCGCTCCTTCCTCCTCCACCTGGGGGGCTCCAGCACCTGTGCCCCCACCTGTGACAGGCCCCAGTGCCACTCTCCACTGAGGCTGGAGGACCCCACGCCCCAGGCAAGTCCTGCAACGCCTTCCAGACTGCCTGGGGCCCACGACCTAGTTTCCCCACTTGTGCAGGGGGCATGCTGGGGGCCTGGGGGGAGGGGGAGTCTGGCTCTGTGGATTCTGCTGCCCAGAGGGCGGCCTCCTGTAACTGCAGAACAGGCAAGGAGGAGATGGCCCGGTGACCAGGAGCTTCCAGACAGCGCTGCAGGAGCCAGGGGACACAGGGCAGGAGCCACAGGGTTCAGGTCACACAGCAGGTCTAAGCGAGCTGCTGTGTCACGGTCCTGGGCTGTGGGGAGTGGACAGAGGCCCTTCTGAGCTGCCCCTGAGAGCCAGCCCCACCCCGGTCAGCACCCACACAGCCCCAGGTCACACAGGACACAAACCCAGCCCACCACAAAGCTCCCTCTCAAACCACGTCCCTGAAAAGTCCTGTACCCAGAATATGCCCAGAACTCCCACAACTCCACCATGAAGAGGAAAGGGCCAATTAAACAAGGGGCGCTTGAACATTTCTCCAGAGAAGAGCCACATACGGCCAACGAGCTCATGCCAGGACGCCGGGCACCGAGGAAATGTGAATCGCAGCTGAGCGAGACAAGGACCTGCCTCACACCGACGGCCACTGAAAACAAACACCACACGCTGCTGGATTGAGGGGAATCAGACCCTCCGCATCGCTGGCGGGAGCGTGTGTGGTGCGGCCACTGCAAATAGCTGAACGCAGAGTCCATGGGCCCAGCACACGCCCGGGTGCGCAGCCAGGGGGTCTGAGCGCTGTCCACACACACACAGGCCTAGGCATAGATGTCCACAGCAACACGATCCCATCACTAACAGATGGAAAGTGGAACCAGCCCTCAACCGCCGGAAGGAGAGAGAAAACCGGGTTTACCCGTCAACACCGCTTCGTACAGCCGAACTCTGAGACACGCTGCCACGCAGGCAAACCCCGAAAACATGCCCAGCTAGTCACAAAGAAAGACCTGTTGGCACAACTCCATGCCCTGGGGATGTCCTGGAGGGGCACGTCAGGGCTCAGGGCCGGTGGAAAGGCACCACGGTTAGACTGGTCGCGGCTGCACACTGAATGTGCCTGGAAGAACAGAACGGTAGACTAATGGAACAGTAGACTTGAGGGTGAGCCGCATGTGTGTGCATCAGAGCTCAGGAAACCGTTTTGTAAAGCACTCCCTCCGCCCGGCAGCCCTCTGGGAACCCTCCCCAGGAGCCACAGGGCGCCTGGCCCGGCTGCACCCAGCTTGGTCCTGGCAGCTCCCCTGTCCACCGGAGCACATGCCTGAGCTGGGCCCGGCCCTGATGGTGTCGCACCCATCTGCTGTTGGCGCCCCTCCCCCCACCACCTTTGGAGCACGTGCTGCCCCCGAGGCCCTGCGGCCTGACCTGTTCCTGCACCTCCTCTGTTTCTCAGGAGCCGTCCCCCTGCCCTCCCCCTGTTCCTGCTGCCTTAGTACATTTGGCCTTGTCATAGTTCAACACAAACCATTTTTAAACAAAAACAAGAGAAACCACTCTGACCTTTTACTAAGAAAATCCTTTCATTTCTGCCTTCTGCTCTTGATTCTGAATTTCTCCCCCTAAATGTCAGAGGGGCTGATTCTCCTGCAGCTGCCGGGCAGGGGTGGGAGGCAGTGTGGGAAGAAGTCTCCTTAGCCAGCCCTTCGCCCTCTGCCCAACCCAGGGCTGGCAACCTGGCTGGGCCTGGGGCACTGTGGTGCAGACTCCGGCCAGGCTGGACCAAAGAACAGCTGTTCTCCACGCACCCGCCTTCCCCGGCCCTCAGAGGCTGGCAGGCTTTGCGAACCTGGCCGCTCATTTCTAAAAATATTTTTTTTTAGAGACAAGTCTCACTCTGTCACCCAGGCTGGAGTGCAGCAGCATGATCATGGCTCAGCCTCGAACTCCTGGGCTCAAGTGATCCACCGCAGCCTCCTGAGCAGTTGGAATGACAGGCATGTGCCACTACACCTGGCTAATGTTTAAATTTTTTTTAGAGATAGACTTTAGCTATGTTGCCCAGGCTGGTCTCAAACTCCTGGCCTGATGTGATCCTCCTGCCTCAGCTTCCCACGAGGTGAGGATTACAGGTGTGAGCTCTGATCATTCTTTATTTGAAACAGGTGCACCCCGCCAGCGTCAGCAAGACAGCTGCTCCCAACGGTAGGCCGGGCCGCCCACTCACGGCTGCTACAGCACCTCCTCTCTGCTGGCCTCAGGCGGCTCTGGAAGAATGACGCCCTAAGATACTGCGCTGCCCTCCAGGTGGGGGCGGGGGTGGATGGGGACAGGCAGGAGTGACCAGTGCTACTCTCCCAGCTCAAACCCCACACCAAGGCAGACCCAGCATTTGCAAAACACCAGCCCCCTGTGAACAAGTCGACCTGCCGTGCAGCCCACCTCTGCCTCCATTTCCCCCAGCGTACCCGGCCGCACTGGGAGGCGCCACCTCGGTCCAACACGCCGGCAGCACTCCGGCATGAGCAGGACCTGCTGAATGAGTGGCGCTGGGCCCATCCATCTCTGCTTAGCCCTCTGCCATGTTCAAATATCACACAGTCCCCAGGTACCTCGTAAATCACTATAATTAGGGGCTGCTCACTTGAAATTAGAGCACAATTTTTTAAAAAGCAAATTGCCAGTAAGACACGTTGGCTGTGGCTGGAAATATTTATGGGGCTGCCTGCGCGCCGGCTCTGGCTTCCTCTCCCTTCTGTCTGGCTGGCCGAGCTGCCACCTGTCTAGTCTGCACACACGGCTGGCGGGTGCCCTGGGGGAGACTGAGACACTCACTCTTAATGAAGACACTCGCGGCGTCCATTGTGGCCACTGCACTCCAGTCCAGATCCTGGCTGGCCTGGCCTGGGGCTCACCTGCCCCTCTGGAAGCAGAGCAGGCCTGCCCTGGAGGGCTGGGGGCCTCTGCGGCGTGTCTGTGGAACACGTGGGCCCGGGAGTGTGTGCCTGGCCCCCATTCCGGCTCTGCCACATGAGCAGTGCTCACACGGTGCCTGGGGCTGAGGGGCCTTACTAAGCGCTGGTCCCACCATCCCCTGAGCCGAGCCCCGTAGTGTCCCAGTGGGCATGACAAGAGGCACGGAGTGAGGGAGGGGTGGGGGCTGACAAGGTGCTTGGAGAGCAGAGACAGCGCCTCTCTCCACACCACCACCCGCAGGATGTGGTGGGGCTTGGAGGCCAAGGGGGAAGTGTGGGGGATTCCTGTCAAGAGCAAGACCCCCTGCTGCTGGGGGTCCAAGAGAAACTCCATGACGGGGAAACTCGAGGGGAAGAAGCTAGAGACGGAATGAAGGAAGCCCTGAATCTTGGCTCAGACAAGCAAAGCTGAAATAATGCAGTAAAAGGAGAAGACACGCAGGAAATGGAAACGATGCTACTTAGAGATACTGCGAAGTTATGTGAATCTTGTTCACCTGTGGGGTGGCATGAAGAGGTGGAGGCCACAGCAGTGGACATCAAAACCAGAAACCAGTCAGAGAAAGACAATAGGAAAACGGTGTAAGTGCCTGGAAATTAAACAGCACACTTCTAAGTAATCCACGAGTCAAATGGAATGCCTCGAAGGAAATAGAACAGAATGGAAACAAGAATACAGCATAATGAAATTTGCCAGACGCACCCAAGGCAGTGCTTCGAGGGAAACGGACAGCACTCAATGCCTGTATCAGGAAAGGAGAAAGATCTCAAATCAGTTCTCTAAATTCCTACTTCAAGAAACGAAGGGAAAAGCAAGCCCGAAGCAGCAGGAGGAAATAATAAAAGTCGGAATGAACAGGAAAACAAAAGATAGTTCCTAAAAGCAAAAACTGGTTTTTTAAAAACAGCAGTAAGGCCGGCCAGGAGCAGGGGCTCATGCCTGTAATCTTTGCACTTTGGGAGGCCAAGGCGAGAGGATCGCTTGAGCCCTGGAGTTGGAGACCAGCCCGGACAACACAGTGAGGCCCCATCACTATAATCAATCAGCCAGGTGTGGTGGCATGCACCTGTAGCCCCAGCTATGTGGGATCATGTGGGCCTAGGGGTTTGAGGCTGTAGTGAGCTATGATCACACCACTGCACTCCAGCCTGGGCTACAGAGTGAAATCCTGTCTCAAAAATTTGTTAAAAAGACCAGCAACGATAAAATCGATAAACCCCTCGCAAAACTGACAAAGATTAAAAAGGGGGCCGGGCGCGGTGGCTCACGCTTGTAATCCCAGCACTTTGGGAGGCCGAGGCGGGCGGATCACGAGGTCAAGAGATCGAGACCACGGTGAAACCCCGTCTCTACTAAAAATACAAAAAAAAAAATTAGCCGGGCGTGGTGGCGGGCGCCTGTAGTCCCAGCTACTCGGAGAGGCTGAGGCAGGAGAATGGCGTGAACCCAGGAGGCGGAGCTTGCAGTGAGCCGAGATTGTGCCACTGCACTCCAGCCTGGGTGACAGAGCGAGACTCCGTCTCAAAAAAAAAAAAAAAAAAAAAAAAAAAGGGGAGAGTGAAATGACCAATGTCAGAAATGGAAATATTACAATAGATCTACAAGCTATTAAAATAACAATAAAAAATACTACAGCAAAATCCGAACTGGACGGATCCCTCGAAAACTGCATCCTACCAAAACGTGCCAAGATAAAACAGACAGCCTCGGTAGTCCTATAACCATTAAATAAATCGAGTTTGTCGTAATTAAAATGCTACTCAAAATCTCCAGTCCCAGATGGTTTCACTAGAAAGTTTTACCAAACATTAAATATGAATTAATACCAATTTTACACAATCCCTTTTCGGTTAACAAAAGACAGGGAAACACCTTTCCACTATTAACCTTGTACCGAAACCAACAAGGATGGTGCACACACAAAAATAAGTATCAGTCTCTCATGAACTTAGATGCAAAAATACTCAACAAATACTAACAAATGGAATCCAGCAATATACGAAAAAGCGTATCACACCCTGACCAAGTGGGATTCAGTTTAGGTGTACAACAAAGGCTAGTTCAGATTTGAAAATCAATCAATGTTATTCACCCTATCAACAGGCTGAAGGAAAATAATATGATCCTATTGACACAGGCAAAGCATTTGACAAAATTTAATCTCCATTCCTGACAAGAACTCTCGCAAAGCAGGAATCGAGGGAAAGTCCTCCGACTTGGTAAAAAGCACCACAAAGAACCCTCAGCTCATGCTGCTTCATGGAAGAGTCTGGCCGCCTTCCCTCATTCGGTCAGCGGAGAGCTGGCTTTCCCCACTCATCCTCAACCCAGCACGGGAGCTCCTCACGCCAGGGCATGCAGATAAGAAAAGGAAAGCAGCAGCATAGGGATTGGAAAAGAACAGAACTGTCCCTACTCGCAAATGACATGACGGCCCACGTGGAAAACCCTGAGCAATCTGCAGAAAACTCCTGGAATGACATGACGGCCCACGTGGAAAACCCTGAGCAATCTGCAGAAAACTCCTAGATTGACATGACGGCCCACGTGGAAAATCCTGAGCAATCTGCAGAAAACTCCTAGATTGACATGACGGCCCACGTGGAAAATCCTGAGCAATCTGCAGAAAACTCCTCGAACACTAAGTGAGTTCACGAAGGTTGCAGGAAATAAGATGAACATACAAAAATTAACCACATTTCTATAAAGCAATTGCAAACAAGTGAAAAACAGAATTAGAGGGCAATATAATTTACAAAACATCTTAAATACTTGGGTATAAATCTAACAAAAACTTGTATAGTGTCTGTTTGCAGAAAGTTAGGAAATACTGATGAAAGGAATCAAAAGAATGTTTGTATAAATAGATACAATGTTTGTGAACTGGAAGACTTACAGTAAATCAATTTTTCCAAAATTGATCTTTGGTTTTAATGTAATTGGTGTCTAAACTTCAGCATATATATGTGTATATATATATATATATTTTTTTTTTTTTGAAACAGGGTCTTATTCTGTCACCCAGGCTGGAGCGCAGTGGTGCAGTCTTGGCTCACTGCAGCCTCACGAAATCTTCCTGCCTCAACGTGCCACGTAGCTGGTAACTACAGGTGTGCACCACCACTCATGGCTGTATTTTTTTCGTAGAGATGGGGTCTCCCTGTGTTGCCCAGGCTGGTCTCCAACTCCTGGCCTCAAGCGATCCTTTTGCCTTGGCTTCCCCAAGTGTTGGGATTACAGGTGTGAGCCATCACGACTGGCCAGCACCTTTTTTTTTTTTTTTTTTTTTAGAGAGACACAAGATTATTCTAAAATGTATATGGAAAGCAATTCCGAAAAAGAAGAGTGGAGGATTGTCCTTCCTGATGCTGAAAACTGTACAGCTACAACACAGCGTTATACGGCTCCTACGTCAGACAGACATGGCTGGGGCAGCACTGGAGGGGAGATGTGGAGACCAGCGGAACAGAACAGAGGAACTCAAAAGAGACCCACGGATACGTCCAGGCCATTTTCTAACAGAGAATATTATGCTGTGACCAAGTGGGACTTAGTCTAGGTGTACAAGGCTAGCTTGGTATTTGAAAATCAATGTAATCTGCTGTATCAACAGGCTAAAGAATAAACAACATATGATCCTATTAATTGATACAGAAAAGTCACAAAAAAGTCACAAAGGCGCTTGCTTCAGTGGAGGAAGAACAGTCTTGTCTTTGCTACAGCTGGTGCCAGAGCAGCTGGACATACTTAGTTAAAAAAAATTTTTTTTTTGACCGAAACCTCACATCTCATATAAATTTTAACTCAAACTGTATCATGAACTTACATGTAAAACACAGAATTACTTTAAAAAAGAAATCTTCGGGATCTGGATGAGGCAGAGCTCTGACACTCAACACCAAAGCACGATCCATAGAATAAAATTAAAATGGATAAATGGGCCTCACCAACATTTTAGGAAATTGCACAGTGGAAGAGCCTGTGAAGCAGATAAAAGGACAAGCTACACAACAGGGCGCCAGCGTCTCCCTGCCCATCTCTCCTAGAACGCCACGGCCACTGGGGACCCCGGCACCTGGAGGGGCCAGTGCACAGAACCCGGAGGGGTGACTGCAGCGTCTTAACCCCAAGTGGGATTCCTGCCTGTGCCCTGGCCCCACGGGGCAAGGCCCACATCTGTCGTCTTCTCCCTTTTCCCAGGACAGACCTCACCAGGCTGGAGAGTGGCCTGGGCACAGAGGCCGGGGCTGTGGCATTGGGGGCCATCGTGAGGGCAGAGCGCCCAGGCGTTCTCAGACACACCCCTGCTCCCACTGGCCTTCCTGGGAGAAGCACTCCCTTGTTCCAGATGAGAAGCCGCAGCTGCTGGGCCGGGGGAGGCACGAATATTCCATGCTCGGATCTGCAAGCGCCACGCGCCTAACTGGACACAGCTCCAGGCGCCTGCTTCCCTGAAGCCTGCTCCTCCTGTCCCTGGTGTGCTGCAAGCGCCGCTCCCGAGCAGGGCTGTGTGTGGGGAGAGGAAAGGAGCCCTCGGGGGAAGTTATGCTGGGTGCCCATTTGTAGGGGGAGGGAGAGCAGGAAGCAAGGTCCATGAGGATGGGGTGTCCTGCAGCTGGGTCCTGACCGGGGGCTGCTCCCTCTCCTGGGCCTAGGCACTACACGAAAACGGCGGGCAGTCAGACCACCTCCCGGCCGCCACCACATGCCCTCGACAGACCTTCCAGATAGACGGCTCGATCCTGACTGGAGCACTGCCGGCCCCAACGCCTCCTCTCTTACACCCCCTGCTTGTGCAGGCCTGGTGGCAGAGCTACCGGCGTGGGGGGCTTTCACACCCACCAGAACTAGCTTCTAACCTCGGCTTGGCCACCAGGAAGCTGCGTGACCCTGGGCACACCGACACACCTCTCTGAGCCCGGTCTGCATGCTGGGCATTGCCGAGAAGACGAATGAAGTCAGGTGCGTAAAACCGTCGGGCTCGGGAGACACCGAGCACAGCGGGATGAGGAAACCCCCGGGCCACGAGGACGGTGGCTGCCCCGTGCCCTGGCGCCATCGGATGGCGACGACTGGGAAGCGAGCTGCTGCCGGCCTTGTTCCCACCTTGCTGCAGCAGGACTGGTTGTCTGCCAGACCCCGGAGCCCCCAGGCTTCCCACAGAGGCTCCCCAACCAAGACCCGCAGGAGAGGAGATGGACATGCCTGGCTGGCCTCTGCCGGGGCAGCCGCAGGTCCCTGTGAACCTCGCTTGTAGAAGACACCTGCTCTCAAAGCCAGCAAAGGTGAGATTTTTTTTTGTCTTGAGGCTGTAAGGAAATCAAAGTGTTTTCAACTTCAAAAGACTCTCCAGGCTTCTCAAGTTGAGAATCTGACGCATCCCAGGCACTTTCATGCACACATGGGGCGAGCCAGGGAGAAGACTCAGCTGCGTCCACCGAGAGTAAGCCTTGAACTTCAGGGGTGAGAAAACCCTTCCAGTTCACACTGCGGCACGACACACTCTCACACCCACACTCACAGAGTGCAAAAGGACCCTTAGAAAATCATCAAAATGTTAACGGCGGTTAACTCGGAGTGTTGGGATGGGAAGTGACTCATGGTTCTCTGCATTTTCCAGATTTTTTTATATGCTGCATATTTGTAATTAGGAAAAAAGTATATCTAAATTATATCTGCAAGAGCGGAAGAGCTTCAAGACAGGCCGATGAGCACACGGGTTCCCCACTGCGGACACACGCAAGCCCCAATCCTTATCCACCTGGCCTGCAACCCTCGAGCGTCTTGCTCGTCTGCCCGTCTGCCCGTCTGGCTGGAGCATCTCCAGACGCTCTGTGGGAGGCCCCTCTGTGGGCTGCTGAGGCCGGTGCTGCCCGCCCACCTGCCCCAGATGTCCTGGGCCTGGGGTGCCACGCTGGCGTCGTGGCTGGCATCGTGGCTGGTGGCACCACAGACGGCGGGCATGGGTCACAGCGCAAGCCCAGCCAGCTGGTGGGGGTGGGTGGTGCTGGTCAGGTGGCCACAGCAGAGTCCGCTGAGGCCACCTGTCATAGGGCTGCTGCTGAGCTGTGACAGACATGGGCCCACGCCCCTTGGCACCCAGTGGCCAGGGCACCCGGGTTGGGCTTGCGCAAATCCCAGGTGGGGCACAGCTCTGTCTGTCCACAGGTCTTTGTGGTGCCCCTCTGAGTGCCTGTGAACAGTGCTGGGCAGTCTCACCATGCATACAGCTCTGCATGAACCTCCCTAAAAAGTCTCAGGGGCTGAAGGCCTTGGACCATGGCATCAGGGTCCAGAAGTGATAAACCTGGGTAATGTGTGCCCTCATCCCAGCGGGTGCTGCTGGGGATTAGAGGTCAGCACAGTCCCAGCCCCGGGGTTGAAGGCCAGCGCGGTCCCAGCTTGGCTTCATGACCTCGGCGGCAGTGATCTGTATCCCAAAGGTTGGCCGTGAAAACGTCAAGACCGTGCTGAGCCTGCCGGGTACAGCGTGAAAATGGCTGGTGCCACCGTGGTCTACACAACCAGTTAGACCGGGATACCAAGGACTCCTGGCAGCCTCACACCTCACAGCTGGGCTCTGCACAGGAGTCTCAGGTGCTGTGGGGCCAGCATGCCTGCTGCACATCCACGGCCCGAGGGTGACCCAGGAGCAGCAGTCACTGCCGAGTCCTGATAGTCACTGCCTGGCCTGTCCGTGCTCTGAGAAGGGAGAGAGCAAGCTTCTCGCCTCTGGTGTGTTACCTCGGCCGAGGGACTCCTCCTCCAGGCTGGCCACAGGACTTGTTCCAGTCCATGCCTGACTCCCCCGCTCACGGCCTCACTCCCTCATGGATGCCCGCGGCCAGTCCAGCCCCACCCTGCACAGGCCCCCCAGCTCCAGGCCCAGCACAGCTCAGCTCCTTGGAGCTCCTGGTCGGGAGGTCCAGGTCTCACCCCAAGACACCCTGCTGTGTGCACGGCCCTCAGCTCCCACCCCTCTCTGCCCCACTGTCCCTCTGGTGTCCCTCGGGGGAGGCGACGCAGCCGGGCCCAAAGGAGGCCTCGCAGATGCTGCCACGTGAACACTGCGCCGAGGGCCTGGCGGCAACTGGGTCAGGACAGCTTGGACAGAATGCCGAGAACAAATGTCCCGGCATGAAGTTCCAAAGAACGGAAGCTGGCAAAAAGCGTGTCCGGCACAGGGAAAATAGCTCAGCCAATTATTCCTGCCTAATTGTACCGAGGAAAGCATCTAAATACTGCCTGTGCTAATTATACCAACGTTATTGGGGTTTATCTTCCCGGCGAGGGTGACCTTTCCTTCAAGAGTGACTGGCGGGGCGGGCAAGGCCAGGCACCCCAGCAGTCGCAGAAAAATCCCAAACCAACAATTATTATTATTATTATTCTATTTATACAGCTCCCCCTCGCACACGGGCGTTCTGCTTTACAGCCACACGCAGCTGCTCCTGCAGCCGCAGCCGGAGGGGAGCGGAGGGAGTGGGGGCACCGGCTCGGGGTGGGGTGGCCTGCGCAGCCCCTGCTGTGAGTGGCATCCGCCACGGGCGGCTCCAAGGGCCGTGGAAGGGCATGGAGGCCACAGGGATGAGTTACAGGAGGTGGCGGGGAGAGAGAAGCGGCTGAGTGTGGGTTAAAAGACAGGGACTGGCCCCGAGGGCAGCAGGAGCGCAGAGCACAGTGAAGGTTAAGGGAAGAAAGGGGACGCGGCGGGCAGGCGTGACGGGTGCTCAGCTCAGGCACGCAGGTGAGGAGGGAGGAGCTGCAGCACAGCCGTTGCCCAGTGGCTCCCTGAGCCCCACCCAGGTGTGGGGTCCTCCCCTCCTGAGCCCGGCCTGGGTGTGGGGGCCTCCCTTCCTGAGCCCGTCCCGGGTGTGGGGTCCTCCCCTCCTGAGCCCATCCGGGGTGTGGGTTCCTTCCCTCCTGAGCCCGGCCTGGCTGCGGGGTCCTCCCCTCCTGAGCCCGTCCTGGGTGTGGGGTTCTCCCCTCCTGGGCCCATCCGGGATGTGGGTTCCTTCCCTCCTGAGCCCGGCCTGGCTGCGGGGTCCTCCCCTCCTGGGCCCGGGCTAGACAGCACCACCCTTTCCAGATGTAGCCGAATGAGGAGGAGAGGAGAGGACGTCAGTGGCCTCTGCGCCTTCTCACCTCCACCCAGGCGAGGCCCATGCTGCTGGGGGTGACGTTTCGTGGAGCACCAGGCTTAGGGCAATGTGATGCTGGGGATGTGGGGTGAGGGGGGCTGGAGATGCAGGCCTGCCCTCCTGTGAGGCTGCCCCTCTTATCTGCTGTGGGCCCCGGGGACCATCAGTTTGTCTCTCTGAGCTGAAGTTTCCTGAATGTAAAATGGAGACAAAATGCCTATTTTCCCACCTCAGAGGGTGGCCGGCAGCTTCCGGCCAAGACAGAGCCACAAGGACAGATGCACCTGCCATCTGAAACAGCCAGAATATGAGGCATCAAATGTGAAACAACAGTTTTCAGTCAGGAAGGGTGGCGGGCCCTGAGACACGGGGCGAGCCCCGGGAGACCGGTCACGGCCCAGGCAGGGCCTCAGGGGACCCGAGTTGAGGGACAGGGCTGGAGCTGGAGCCGGGGCCCAGGAGAGTGCTGGAGAGGAGGGCTGAGTTCCCTGGAGTGCTCGGTGAGAGGCTGAGAAAACCTGGAGCATTACAGAGAAAAACCCAGAAAACGGCGCCTGAAGCTCACACTGGGCTGGAGCAGTTGCCTGTCTCCGGCAGCCTCGCGGGAAAGCCTGTGAACTAGGCAGCTCCAGGGCACAGCACTGAGATGGACGCCCCTCAGCAAGGGGCGGTGTGAGCCCCAGACAGACGCTGCCCTGCTCCCACCTCACACTTCCTAAACCGAGACCCAGAGAACCAGGCTGTTTCCAAGTACCTGAACTGTGTCTCCGAACAGAGCTCACGAATATTTATGGGAACACATGCACATGCACACACAGGCACACGCACACATGCACACACAGCCCCGCAGCACTCAACAAAGAGAAAATCAGCTGAGTGAAACGAACCTAGGGCTGACCTGACGTCAGAAGCGGCAGATCACATTAAGTCACTGTAACTTTGCTCCATATGCCCAAAAAGTTGAGGACAGACATAAAAGGGACAAAAAAGAGCCAAATTGACCTTCTAAGGATGAAGACAACAAGTGCGGGGACGGATCCATGCCAGATCAGACATTGCGGAAACAGGATCAGTGAAGCTGCAGATACAACCACGGAAACCGTCCGAGATGAAACAGATGAGAAAAAGAAAGAAAAGCGCATACAAACAAAAAGGAAAAAACGGAAAGATAAATATAAAGGAGGCAGCACATTGGGTGTGGGCTGCGGAGTGACGTCACGTGGCCTGACACATGGGGCGGGAGTCCTAGGAGGCGGGCTGGTGGCACTTCTGAAATGGCCCCTGATGGTCCCCACCTCCAGGCATCACCCGCATCAGCGCCAGCCCTTCAGCATGACTTATAGCTGATGGAAAGTGTGGCGCAAGTGCTGGCTGTCCCCTCTGCGGTCGCGTCACAGCAGCCGTGACTTCTGCGGCTCCCACCCTGGTTCTCAGCGCTCTGACACGCCAGCTGCTGCGCGTGAGCTGCCCACATGGCGAGGAGCTGCCATAGGAACCAAGCACAGCAGCCCAACCACGGATGAGAAACAGAATCCTTCTGATGGCCACGCGGGTGTACCTGGATGTGGGACCTTCCCCAGCAGAGCTAAGAGGACCGTGGCTGGTGAGATCTCTGAGCAGAGAGCCAGCTCAGCCACACTTGGACTCCTGACCTCAGAAGCCACGAGCCACTGAGCTCTGCAGCGATGTTATTCAAGGACTGGCTGCCAATGGTGGGGACACGAAAGAGTCTTGAAAAAGCAATGGCCCCAATTTTCTGAAATGTGTGCAAAAGTGTACACTGAGAGATCTGAGAAGTTCAAAGAACCGCAACCACCAAAAAAAAAAAAAAGGGGGGGGATGACATCAAAGTACACAAAGCACATCATAATCAAACTGCTCAAAACCAGTAGTACAGATTAAATATTAAAAGCAGTCAGAGGAAGAAAGGACAATTGACTGACAGAGGAACAAAGATGAGGATGACAGCAGACTTCTCAGAGGAAATACTAGAATTAAGAAGACAGTGAGATCACCTCTGTAAAGTACAGAAAGACAAAAAAAAGCCCAGAATTCTCCACCCAGTGGAAATATCTCCCCCCAAATAAAGACTTCTTCAGGTGTGCAAGAGCTTAAAATATCCCAAAGCAGCTGATTCGCACTGCAAGAATATTAAAGGAAGCCCTTCAGACAGAAGGAAAATGAGGATGCAAACAGGGCTTACACAACAGGCCAGGCACGGTGGCTCACATCTGTAATCCCAGCACTGTGGGAGGCCGAGGTGGGAGGATCACCTGAGGTCAGGAGTTCAAGACCAGCCTGGCCAACATGGTGAAACCCTGTTGGGGCCAATACAAAATTGGCCACGTGTGGTGGCGCATCCCTGTAATCCCAGCTACTCGGGAGGCTGAGGCAGGAGAATCACTTTAACGTGGGAGGCGGAGGTTGCAGTGAGCCGAGATTGCGCCACTGCACTCCAGCCTGGATGACAGAGTGAGACTCTGTCTCAAACAATAAAAATAAAAATAAAAACAAACATGGGCCTACACAACAAGAAGGAAGAACAGCCCTACTCCTTCCATGAATGAGGGGTGGGAGCTGCATGTGCAGACATATACAACATTTACAACTATTATTTACATCTCTTTCAAAGATAACTGACTAAACAGAAATAAAAACAAAGTATTGTGGGGTTTATCATGTGCATAAATAAAATATATTATAAGCAGAGGACTAAGGCAGGAAGGAGAAGACTGGAAGTATGTGACTGTCAGGTTCTCACACTACACACAAGGTGGTGTCGTATCATTCGAGGATGACTGTGTTAAAGATCTACATACCCTAAATCCTAACACAACCTGTAAAAAAGACAGTTAACAAATCAAAAAAGGAGACACATGAACTTGTAAAAAATTCAATCCAAGAAAGGCAGAAAAAGAGGGAAGAAAAAAGAACAAAGGACAGACAGGACAAACAGAAAACAAGTAACAAGTTGATAGACTTATCTAATCAAAGTAGTAATCAATTTAAATGTAAATGTCCTAAACGCCCCAGTGAAAAGGCAGAGATTGTCAGATTTTATGCACATTTAAGACTCAGCTATATCCTGCTTTTAAGAAGCACATTTTAACTATGAAGACACAGTAGATTAAAAGTAACGTGAATCAGATACAGCGTGCTCACAGAAGCCAATTCGCCCTGTGTTCATATGAGCACACCTTGCTTCATCTGTTGCCTGACTGCTTCACAGACACTGCATTTTTTACAAGTTTAACGTCGGTGTCTGGCAAGTCTATCGGCACTATTTTTCCAAAAGCATGGATTCACTTCATGTCTGTGTCGTATATATTTCCAACTTTTTCATTATTAATATTATGGTAGTCTGTCATCTGTGATCTTTGATGTCACCATTGTAATTGTTTCGGAGCGCCACAAACAGTGCCCATAAGATAGCAAACTTAACTGACAAATGTGTGTGTGTTCTGACTGCTCCGCTAACCAGCCATCCCCCATCTCTCTCCTTCTCCTTGGGCCTCCCCATTCCCTGAGACATGACCATCACAACAATATTGAAGCCAGGTCCATTAATAACCCTAGAATGGCCTCTAGGTGTTCAAGTGAAAGAAGACTCATGTGTCTCTCACTGTAAATCAAAAGCTAGAGATAATTAAGTTTAGTGAGGAAGGCATGTTGAAAACTGAGACAGGCCAAAAGCTAGGTCTCTTGCACCACATGGCTAGCCTGCAAAGGAGAAGTTCATACAGGAAATCGCAAGGGTTATTCCCGCACACACATGAATGATAAGAAAGCAGAACAGCCTTACTGCTAATATGGAGATTTTCAGGACGGTAAATGAGCCCTTGGGGCCCTTAAGAATGATGCTACGTCTTCTCTCTCTGTGCTCTATCAGTGGAACAACAAAGCCTGGATGACAGCACATCTGTTCAAACGTAGCACAGTGCATTGAATATTTTAAGCCCACTGTTGGGACCTTCTGCTCAGAAAACAAAATTCCTTTCAAAATATTATTGCTCACTGACAATGCAACTAGTTACTGGGCTCTGATGGAGATGAATGTTGTTTCTATGGCTGCTAACACAGCATCCATCCTGTAGCCCCTAGATCAAGGGACAATTGACTTTCAAGTGTTATTATTTAAGAAATACATTTTGTAAGGCTATAGTTGTCACAGAGTGCTTCCTCTAATGAATCTGGGCAAAGTCAACTGAAAACTTTCCGGAAAGGAGCTGTCATTCTAGATGCCATTAAGAACATTAGTGATTTACGGGAGGAGGTCAAAGTATCACCATTAACAGGAGTTTAGAGAAGTTGGTTCCAACCCTCATGGATGACTTGGTTCAAGAAGATGTCAGTGGAGGAAGATGGACAGATGTGGTGAAAATAGCAAGAGAACTAGAATTAGAAGCAGAGCCTGAAGATGTGACTAAATTGCTGCAATTTCATGATCAAGCTTGAATGGATGAGGAGCTGCTTCTTATGAATGAACAAAGAAAGTGGTTTCTTGAGATGGAATGTGCTCCTGGTGAAAATGCTGTGAACACTGTTGAAAAATGACAGCAAAGTACATAAACTTAGTTGATAAAGCAGTTTGAGGGGTTGAGAGGATTGGCTCCAAGATAGAAAGAAGTTCTACTGTAGGTAAAATGGTATTAGAGAGCACGGCATGATACAGAGAAGTCTTTCACGAGAGGAAGAGTCAATCAATGTGGTCAGCTTCATTGCTGGTTTTTTTTTTTTTTTGCGGGGGGGATGGAGTCGTGCTCTGTTGCCCAGGCTGGAGTGCAGTGGTGTGATCTCAGCTCACTGCAACCTCCACCTCCCAGGTTCAAGCGATTCTCGTGCCTCAACCTCCCAAGTAGCTGGGATTTCAGGTATGTGCCACCATGCCTGGCTAATTTTTGTATCTGTAGTAGAGACAGGGTTTCACCATGTTGGCCAGGCTGGTCTCGAACTACTGGCCTCAAGTGATCCACTTGCCTCGGCCTCCCGAAGTGCTGGGATTACAGGTGTGAGCCACCGCACCCAGCCCGTTGGTGTTTTTAGAAACTGTCACAGCCACCCCAGCCTTCAGCAACCACAACCCTGATCCGTCAGCAGCCATCGCCATCAAAGCAAGAACCTACGCCAGCAAAGAGATTACAACTGGCTAAAGGTTCGGGTGATCATTAGCATTTTTAAGCAATAAAGTATTTTTAAAATCAGGACATGTACATTGTTTTTTTTTTTTTTTTTGAGATGGAGTCTCGCTGTCGCCCAGGCTGGAATCAGTGGTGAGATCTCGGCTCACTGCAGGCTCTGCCCCTCGGGGGTTCATGCCATTCTCCTGTCTCAGCCTCCCGAGTATCTGGGACCACAGGCGCCCGCCACCTCGCCCCAGCTAATTTTTTTGTATTTTTTAGTAGAGACGGGATTTCACCATGTTAGCCAGGATGGTCTCAATCTCCTGACCTCGTGATCCACCCGCCTTGGCCTCCCAAAGTGCTGGGAGGATTATAGGAGTGAGCCACCACGCCCGGCCCATTGTTTTTTAAAGACATAATGCTGTTGTACACTTGATAGACTACAGCATAGGATAAACATAACTTTTACATGCACTGGGAAACAAAATTCATGGGACTCCCTTTATTGTGATATTGGCTTAATCACAGTGGTCTGGAACCAAATCTGCGATATACCTAAGGTTGCTTATTGACAGTGCAACTCTGTATCAATAAAGTAGATTTCAGAGCAAAGAATATTACTATCAATAAAGGTCATTTCATAATGATAAAAGGGTCCATTTATATATGAAACAACTGGAATGCAAGAAGGAATAGAGAAATCTGTAATTATAGTCAGAGATGTCAATATTCGTCTATCAATAACTGATAAAACAGGAAGACAGAAAATTGGCAAGGATATAGAAGCTTTGCAAACATTATTAAAAATGTCTGCTACTTGACATCAATATAGCACATTCCAGTGGGATACAGGATACACACAGATTTCAAGTACACACACAAACATTTACCAAGGCAGTAACATTCTGGATGGACCTTAAAACAAATTTCAAGAAATGTGACCAGATGCAGTGGCTCACGCCTGTAATCCCAGCACTTTGGGAGGCTGAGGCAGGTGGATCACCTGAGATCAGGAGTTTGAGACCAGCCTGGCCTGATGAAACCCCATCTCTACTAAAAATACAAAAATTAGCTGGGTGTGGTGGCACATGCCTGTAATCCCAGTTACTCGGGAGGCTGAGGTAGGAGGCAGGAGAATCACTTGAACCTGGAAGGCAGAGGTTCCAGTGAGCTGAGATCACGCCACTGCACTCCAACCTGGATGACAGAATGAGACTCCGTCTCCAAAAGAAGTAAAAGGATTCAGACTATTCGAGAATGTTCTCTGACAATAATGAAATTAAATGAGAAATTAGTAACAGAACGACATCTGGATTTTCAAAAAATGTGGAAACTAACACACTTCTAAATAACCCATATGTCAAAGAAGAAATCAAAAGGGAGATTAGTAAGTGATTTGAACTGAATGAAGATAAAAACAAAATATCAGAATTTGTGGGATGCCACTAGAGCAGAAACTAGGGGGAAACTTATAGCACTGAATGTCCACATTAAAAAAAGAAGAAAGGTCTCAAATCAGAGACTTCAGCTCCGACCTTAAGAAACTAAAGAAGGGCAAATTAGACAAAGTAAGCAAAAGAAAGAAAATAAAGATCAAAGCAACAATGGTGAAAGAAAACAAAAAAGCAGTAGAAATAATAAAACCAAAAACTGTTTCTAGCCAGACTGACCTGGAATAAAAAAGAAGAGACAAATTACTAACATCAGAAATAAGAGGGGTGATAGCACTACAGATCCTACAGATGTTAAAAGGATAGTAAGAGAAATTATGAACAACTTTATGCCAATATCTTTCAAAACAGACAAAATGGACAAACTTCTAAAGATACAAACTACTAAAGTTCACCACAAAAGAAAAAGACAATGTGAATAACTCTATGTCTATCAAGACACTGATGTGTAGTTAAAACCTCACAAAGAAAACTTCAAGGTTCATTGGGTTTACTGATGAATTGGATCAACTATTTAAAAAAGAAATAATATCAATTCTACATTAACTCTTTTTTTCCAGTTTGTTTTGATCAAGAATTCTACATGAACTCTTTAAGAAAACTGAAGAGGAGGAATGCTTTCCAACCCACTCTGTGAGACCAACATTACTATGATATACAAATCAGAAGATATTACAAGCTGCACCCCCCAAAAACTATGGAACAACCCTAAGGAATATTTATGCAAAAATTCAAAACAAAATGGTTAGCAATTCACATCCAATAACATATAAAAAGGATAATGTACTATGACTAAGTGGGGTTTATCTTAAGAATACAAGGTTGGTTTAACCCTAGAAAATCAAAGTAATTCCACATATTAACAAAGTACAAAAGGAAAACCATATGATCAACTCAATAAATGCAGAAAAAGCATCTGATCAAACCCAACAGGCATTCCTCAAAAAAGAAAAAAAAAAATTCTCAGCAAACTAGGATTAAAAGAGAACTTCCTCAGCCTGAGAAAGGGTATCTATGAATGACGTACAGAGAATACCACACTTAATGGCTAAAGACTGGATGCTTCTCCCTCAGATCTGAAAGAGGACAAAGATGTTCACTCTCACTGCTTGTATTCAGCATCATCCTGAAGGTTCTAGCTAGTGAAATAACACAAGAACAAGGAACTTCACAAGCATCCAGTGTGGATAAGTGGAAGTGCAAGTGTACTTACAGATAATATCGTTGTCTAAGGAGAAAATCCCATCAGATATACCAAGAAGCTACTGGAACTAACACATGAGTTTAGTGAAGTTGCAAAATAAAAAGATCAATATACAAATGAATTGTTTTTATATAGTAGCAACAGTAATTAAATGTAAAAACAAAACCCTTTTATAATAATATCAAAATCTAAAATACTTGGGATAAATCCGAAAAAGATGTGAAACACCTATGTTATCAGGAAGGGGTCTCAATCTAGACCTCAAGAGAGGGTTCTTGGATCTCACACAAGAAAGAATTTGAGGACGGCCCGGCGCGGTGGCTCACGCTTGTAATCCCAGCACTTTGGGAGGCCGAGGCGGGCGGATCACGAGGTCAGGAGATCGAGACCACGGTGAAACCCCGTCTCTACTAAAAATACAAAAAATTAGCTAGGCGTGGTGGCGGGCGCCTGTAGTCCCAGCTACTCGGAGAGGCTGAGGCAGGAGAATGGCGGGAACCCGGGGGGCGGAGCTTGCAGTGAGCCGAGATTGCGCCACTGCACTCCAGCCTGGGCGACAGAGCGAGACTCCGTCTCAAAAAAAAAAAAAAAAAAAAAGAAAGAATTTGAGGCGAGTCCATACAGTGAAGTGAAAGCAAGTTTATTAGGAAAGTAAAGAAATGAAAGAATGGCTACTTCATAGGCAGAGCAGTGATGTGGGCTGCTCGACTAACACTTAGACTGTATTTCTTGATTATATGCTAATCAAGGGGTGGATTATTCATAAGTTTTCCGGGAAAGGGGTAGGCAATTCCCAGAACTGAGGGTTCTTCCCCCTTTTAGACCATATAGGGTAACTTCCTGACATTGCCATGGCATTTGTAAGCTGTCATGGCACTGGTGGGAGTGTTGTGTCATATGCTAATGCATTATAATTACAGTATAACGAGCAGTGAGGATGACCAGAGGTCACTTTCTTTTTTCTTTTCTTTTTTTTTTTTTAAGACTGAGTCTCACTGTGCTGCCCAGGCTGGAGTGCAGTGGCGCAATCTCGGCTCACTGCAACCTCCGCCTCCTGGGTTCAAGCAATTCTTCTGCCTCAGCCTCCTGAGTAGCTGGGATTACAGGCATGCACCACCATGCCTGGCTAATTTTGTATTTTTAGTAGAGATGGGGTTTCACCATGTTGGTCAGGCTGTTCTTGAACTCCTGATCTCATGATCTGCCTGCCTCAGCCTCCCAAAGTGCTGGGATTACAGGCGTGAGCCACCACACCCGGCTGACCAGAGGTCATTTTCATGGCTGTCTTTGTTTTGGGGGTTCGGGGCCAGCTTCTTTACTGCAACATGTTTTATCAGCCAAGTCTTTGTGACTTGCATCTTGTGCGAACTTCCTATCTCATCTTGTGACTATGAAAGCCTAACCTTCTGGGAAAGCAGCCCTGTAGCTCTCAGCCTTATTTCACCCAGTCCTTATTCAAAATGGAGTCACTCTTGTTCAAATGCCTCTGACACCCACACACTGAAAATGAGAACACATTGCTGAGAGAAATTGCTCATAGATTAGAAGTTTCCATATTGTTAAGATGTCAATTATCCCAAAATGATCTATAGAGTCAGCGTAATTGCAACTAAAATCCTAGCAGGCTGACAAAGATGCAAAAGGCCTTCAGTAAAAAAGAATGATCTTGATGCTGGAGTTACTGGACGTTCATATGCAATAAAAAATGAAAAAGAGTCAATCTAGACCTTGTACCATATATTTAAAAAAACTCAAAATGGATCATGAACACAAATGTAAAATTTAAAACTACAAAACTTCTAGAAGAAAAAAAAAAATGGAGGCAGTTTTTGTGACCTTGGGTTAGGTAAAGATTTCTTAGATATGACAGCAAAAGCACACTCAATAAAATAAAAGACTGGTAAGTTAGACTTAATCAAAATTAAAAATGTCTGCTCTTCAAAAGACATTGTTCACAGAATGAAAAGACATGTCATACATGAGGAGAGAACACCGGCAATGTACATATTTGATGAAAGATTTGCATCTGGAGTATACAAAGAACTCTCAAAACTCATTAAGGAAACATAGAACCCCATAAATAATTAGCAAAAGATGTGAACAGGCACTTCAGCAAAGACCAGCAAGTTGGCACATGAACAGATGCTCAGTGTCATTCGTCATGAGGAAAATGCAAATTAAAACCGCAATGAGACGCCATCAGTCACCTCTTAGAAGGACTGAAATTAAAAAGACTGATCATGTCAAGTACTGGTGATTGTGTGGAGAAACTAGAAGTCTCCTACACTGCTGACAGGAATGCAAAACAGTGCAGGCACTTTGGAAAACAGCTCGGCAACTTCTTGTAAAGTTAACCATACACCGACCACACAATCAAGCAGTTCCACTCGGATTTAGCCAAGAGAAAAGGAAATAAATGTCCGTGCAAAGCTTGCATGTGAATGTTCACTGTACACTTTATTTGCAACAGCCCCAAGCTGGAAGCCACCTGAATGCCCGTCAACGTCTGGATGGATGAAGACATTGTGATCTATCCGTATGATTGTAAAGGGATAAACTGTTGATACCATAGCAACATGGATAAATCTCAAACTAATTACACTTAGTGGAAGAAGCCAGATGAGAAAGGCTAGATACTGTGTGATTCCGCTTACAGAAACTCTAGAAAACGTGGATGAACCCGTGGTGACAGGAAACGCAGAAGGATCAATGGCTGCCTGGGGTCGGGTTGCAGTGGAAGGGGCAAGGCGGGCTGCACAGGGGCCTGGGATCTGGGGGCGAAGGGTCTGTTCACTGCCTTGACGGCCTCACGGGTGCGTGTATACAGACGGTGGCTCATCAACAATGCAGACTCAGCAAACAGGGAGGCCCTGGCAGGAGGAGGTGGTGGCATCAGGGGCAGGTCCACTGTCACAGGCCAGCCTGGTGAAACACGGCAGCGTGCTGCTCTTCCAGGAGTCTACAGGAGATTCCCGCACAGCTCTGCCTGGACTGGGAAACATGTTCCTAACCCCATGCAGGGGCTGCAGTCCCTCCACCCAAAACCCACACCAACACCCACTTCACATTTTGCATTTGAATCTCAGGAGGTTCACGGACCCTCTAACCCAGCGGCACTCACAGCCCCTGGGATGGAAAAGCATCATAAAAGCAGACAGTGGTGCGTGTTGGGGAGGATGGGGAGAAGCTGCCAGAACAGGCAACTCCTCACAAAGCTCAACGTTAAATGACCACGTGACCCGGCACTTCCTCTTATGGGTGCACACCCGAGAGAAATGAAAATGCATTTCCACACGCAAGCTTGTACACGAGTGTTCACAGCGGCACTGTGTGTAACAGCCCCAAACGGAAGCAACTCAAATGTTCTATCAACGGATGAACTGGATAAACAACGCGGTCTATCCACACAATAGACCCTGTGATTCAACAGTAACAAATGGAGCGTCAGCACACGGTCCAGTGTGAGCGAACCGTGAAAACCTTACGCTCAGCGAAAGACGCCAGACGCCAGAGACCACTCGCCGCTGAGCCCACCTCCCTGCAACACTGCAGGTAGGGGAGTCTAGAGACAGAACACAGACAGCGGCTGCTGACGGCTGGGACCGGGAGGGGATGGCTATGGGGCACGTTTCCTTCCAGGGTGATAAAGGCATTCCAAGACATACTGTGGTGATGGCTGCACGGCTCTGTAGACGACATCTCAATCAAGCTGCTTCATGAGAAAGGCCCAGCCACTGACACAGGGTGAGCGCCTTGCCGTCCACAGTCCCCGGCCGAGAAGAAGGTATGACTGACAGGTACGACTACCTAAGGTCCCAGGCACACCCTGGGGCGGGGAAGAGGCTGGGGACAAGTACAGATTGTACAAAGACACGCCGGGCTCTGGGAGGTCAGCAGAGTCTGGACCCCAGATTTGAGGCAGCCAGGAACTGCCTGCCAGTCCCAGCTCATGTGGCCTGAGCTTGGCCAACCGCGGCAGGTCTCACTCGCAAATGGCCAGCCACCTCTGTGCCCTGGGGCAGGGATGTCCTGTTCCTGCTCTTTAGAGCGACAGGGAGAGCCCTCCCTAACAGACTCCTCATAGTCATTTAGGTTGGGGGCAAAAGGGGCTGGCCGCAGCTTGGTGTAGGTGGAGCAGGGTTTGGTGGGGGGGCGGGGCTAGGTGGGCTTGCCCGGGGTCGAGGTGGTGGTCACCGTCTAGTCCCCGCCCAGGACAGCCACTCGGGGTCCTGGGGAAGGCTCTGCCTCCTGCCTGGCAGGAAAGCATCCTGCCCACCCGGTGCCATGGCCTGGGGAGTGCTCGGCTCTCAGGCCAGCTGCCCACAGGGGAAGCTGGGACTGGGGTGGGGAACCAGCCTGTTCGCTTCCGAGTGGGGCTGACAAACCCCCAGCCTCTTCACAAAGTCTCCAAAAACGGAATGTCGTGGGGAACTGGACGCAGATCCACAGGGCCATAGAGAGCATTTCCAGCTTAGTCAAAGGAGTAACTTTCTAACAGTTTAAATGCGCGTGATGGGATGTGCAGGCTTGGTAGGCAGTGGACCAGATAAAACCATTGGCCAGAAGATACAGAAGGGCTCTAGGCCGCCCAGGCCCTTCAGTTAAAACATCCCCCACCCCTCCCCGGCTCCCAGGGCAATGTCAGAGACCACCTGGATGGAGGATAGGGCTGGTCCTGGCTTCTCACAGCTTGGGAGGTGGGACAGCTGGGCACCAGGTCAGCAAGCCACAGGTCCACCCACAGCCAGGGCCCAGGCTCCCGCGACCCCCATAACCACCCAGGCACGGAGCACAGACCCTGCCTGGCCATCGGCCCTCCAATCCCTGCTGGAAGACGTGCCCAGGCGGAGCAGGCCCCCCGCGTTACTGCTGCGCGTCCAGCACCTGCAGCGGGGTCCAGCATGGCAGGCATTCCACATGGGCGAGGGCCAGACGAGTGAGCCACACCCCACCTTTTCCTCAACTATCCCCCATGACGACGACATCAGAGTCGTCCCCCAAGCCCAGGTCTGATACTCTCTTTCCCCAACTTTGGCCTAGAGCCCGAGGCCTACCCCTCTGCTCTCCCTGCACACCGGGTGCCCTGGAGCCGGTGAGCATGAGCACGTGAGATCCGGAGGCCAGAAACATCTCCCCGACCCAGCCAGACAAACTTTAATTCACCCGTGAGCCCCAGCTCCACGCCACCTCCTCCACGCAGCCTTCCTTGACTGCAGTGCGCCCCAGGGTATCTGGGAGACGCCGCTGCACAGTCTTTGTATCGGGCTCTACAAGTATCTATCCTAGCGGCAGCAGAGCCGCTTCATCAACAGTAAAACAAGCTGGCCGCGGTGGCCCACACCTGTAACCCCAGCACTTTGGGAGGCCAAGGCAGATGGATCACCTGAGCTCAGGAGTTGGAGACCAGCCTGGCCAACATGGCAAAACCCTATCTCTACCAAAAATACAAAAAAAGCCAGGCGCGGTGGCGGGCGCCCGTAATCCCAGCTACCAGGGAGGCTGAGGCAGGAGAATCACTTGAGCCCGGGAGGAAGAGGTTGCAGTGAGCCAAGATCACGCCACTGCACTCCAGCCTGGGCAACAGAATGAGACTCCGTCTGACAACAACAAAAAACAAAACAAAACAATAAAACAGCAACAGCAGCTCAGGGCTCCTGCAGTTCAAGGTCTTAGCGGCCTGGGCATGCGGTTCCTCTGCCTACTTGGACCTGAGCAGCCTCCCTCTGCCCAACGCCACTGTGCACTCCCTGCATGCCCCAGCCCTGACCTGGGTGAATGGACCGTGCAGATGGCGAGAGGCCATGCAGGCCACGCCAGGATAGAGCGAACCCTGGTGGGGTCAGGTGGTCCCTGTGCGTTTGCAGCCTGGATGCGATGCCCACATCTCTGGGCCAGGCACAGTTCTCCACTGCCGGCGGCTGGTGGGATTAGATGTGACCAAGGCCGCTCCCAGGCCGGCTCTACTCTGTGGGGGGCAGATGCGGCTCTGGGGCTCCTGTTGGGCCTGAGCATGTCCCGATAACCTGGCTGCTGCCCGCTGCCCAAGCGCCAGAGCACACGGCCACCAATGAGAGCTGTGCTTCCCTGGTCCTGGGTTAAAAATATCCCCGTAAGTGACAAGACTTTGAGAATTTCATCTCTCCAGTCACTCACATGGGGGGCGAGGACAGCTCTTGGCTCCGCGTCTCGCCTAGCTGCGTCTGATGCCTGCCTGGGCTGAAGCTGCATCTCATGAAACAGACGAGAAGTCATTCACAGCCCGACAGCACAGGCACAGAAATTTGCTGTTTTATACCAAGTTGAGCGGCCTGTCATCTAGAAGCTTCTGTTCTGACCTCCTCAGCAAAGAGGAAGTCATGGAACCAGCTGCTGAGCCTCCTGGCCTTGGCCCGGCCTCTCCTGGCTGCTGTGGGCCCCAGGATGAAAGCGGGCACCACGTCACTCACGAGACGGACGCTGTTGTTCTCAGAGCCTCCTAGGTGAGTGGCCAGGCGCCTGCCTGAAGCTGCACGAGCCCACAGTGGTTAAGGCCGGTGGCGACCCAAGGGGCCGGTCCGGCCTTTCCCGACCACCAAGGAAGGTGGGCGCTGCTTCCCTCGTGGGGCAGATGGTCTCGGCCGTCGCTCTGCTGTCCCTGTCCTGGCTGTAAGCTCAGCCTCAGTGTCCCCCCCTGTGAAATGGGGAGACCCCCAATCCTTCTGGGCGGGTGCCTCGCCTCTGCCCTCACACGAGTCTCCCCTTCCTGAGCCGGGATTCCATCTCTGCTGGGAATCAAGTGCTCCCTGGCCGAGAACTCAGTAGCCAGGCACAATCACGCCGTCACCGCCCCAGCCCTCACCAGGCCCTGCCTGCTCGCTGCGCTCGGCTGCCATCTTCCTGTGGACACCACTTACCCTCCGGCGTCGCCATCGGCTGCAAATTGCCTTGTTTTTCATCTTTGGCAGGGCTGAAAATCTGATCATGAAAGGGAATTTTCTTTCTTTTTTCTTAATTAGTACTTGGTAATATCACCAAGCTGTGAGTTTATGGCTTTGTAGATCTTGTGTGTTTGACACTAATTACTCACAAAGGCTTTTAAAGCTGCATTTCAACTCTGCAACTGCCATGCCGGTAATTAAGCTAGAGGAAGCGGCAATAGATTTCACTCTCCACAGATACCCTTCCCACCTGTGCTCCCACTCCGTTTGGCGGCAGCCCCCGTGGCCCTGTGGAAACCCAGCAGCTCCTCATGGTTCCGGCCCTGGAGGCCTGAGGTGGCCTTGCATCCAGGAGCCCGGCCTCGGCCGTCACAGCCAGGCTTGGCCCTGCACTCAGGATCCAGAGGGCAACTCTCGGCAGCTGGAAAGGGTTCTCCCAGTCCATAGGCCGCCAGAATCCCTTCCGGCGCATTCCTGCCTGAGCTGCCACAATGCCGCGTGCTCACTGGCCCCCCAGGCCTGTCCCAGGTGAGCTGAGTAACTGGAGTCACTCGAGCCCCGGCGAGGGACAGACGGTTGCGCTTCTTCAGGTCCCCGAGGGGGGCCTTCGTCCTTCGTCCATCGCTGGGCCCATCGTTTACTGAGTAGCTACTGCCTGCAGCTGCAGGCCTCTACCTCCCACTCCTCACCTGGGCCCCTGCAAGGCAGCCGAGGCCCAGGGCACGGTCAGGCTGTGTCCTGGAGGCGAGGGTGGGCAGGGCCTCTGAGTGCTGCACAGCTGCGTCCCCACACGTCAGCCCTTCGCCCAGCTGGCCCTCCCTGTGGCTCAGCACATGGGCTGCCTTGGGGCTGGTTCTGGGATGGGGAGGGTGCGCTGCCTGGAGCTCAGGGGCTGGCTGGGGTGAGTCCGAGGCCGGGCTCCAGCACAGCCTTCGAGCAAAGCCCACAGTGGGGCAGCTGGTACTGAAATGGCATCCTGGCTTCCCAGTAGCACGTTCCTTGAGTGTGTCAGTCCCTCTGGGGACCATCTGGAGGATGGGGGCTGGAGAACAGCCCTGGTCATTCTCCACCAAGACCACACACGAGGCTCCGATGGCACAGTGCCGGGATCCTCTGTAATTAGGGTCTGGGTGCCCTTGTTGCCCTACTCCTCTGAAAGCGAGCCAGGTTCACCCTGAACCCTGCAGAATGATGCTCTTTCTGGCGTCTTTCTCTGTCTTCCTGGGCCTTACAGGTTCTTTGGCAGTAAATCAACTAAAGAGCAACACTCTTCCCTCCGTCTTCCACATTCAGGCAAAGCTGGCCCCGGGGAGCTCCTGCGGAGACGTCCCTCACGGCCAGGGAGGCCTCGATGAAGGCTGAACCTGGGGAAGGGACCCAGGTGGGGTGTAGACCTCCCCTGTCACCCAGCCCCTCCTGAGGGGGCTTGATGGGCGTCCACGAGTGGGCAGCTTTTCCGCGCTTCCCCGTGTCTGACTGTGCTGAGGGCTTCCTGAAGTGCAATTGGTTAGTCACGGTTTAGTGTTCTTTACTGCAATGCTATTTTAAGATGCAATTAAAACGTCTCATTGCCAAAGTGCGTGCTTCCTCCTGGGGGCCTCCTTCCTAACACGAAGGAGTCAGAAACCAAGGCCGGGAGGAGACCTGAGCTTAAGACTCACTTCTGGAGTGGCACACTTTGTCCCAGCTCCGTCTTCCTGGAGCACCCAGGAGAGCCCGCTGCAGGAAGAAGCCCCACGGCAGGCCACGTGGAGGCGAAGTCACCTCCTACCCAGACAGCGTGGGCGATGCTGAAATGAGCGTCAGCTCCAACTGATTTTAGTGAGGTTCAAACCTCCCCTCGGCTGTCAGCCTCTGAATCTCTTCCACTTCAGCCACGGCCACTCCATGGCTAGGGGCGGGGAGGGGACACTCAGAAATCTGGTTTCCTCTGAGGGGCCTAGGCACACACTCAGGATGTGAGTGGGGCCAGGAAGGGTGGCGAGTGGAGCCTACGCGAGAACACTTGTGCAAGTCAGCGCAGTTTCACTACCACTAGAAGGCAACTAAAAAACCCAACAACTCCAGTTGTGTCCTGGCTGGTGTCACGGAGCCTCACACACGGCTGAACTGCTTAACTCACATCTAGCCACGGAGCGGCCTGCCAGGGGCTCCCCGGGAACCCGTCAAGTGTCAACACTTCCCCACAACCCTCTGCCATCCCCGGTGTGGCCCTTGAGAAGTGTGGTGGTCCCACAGGCCCCCCTGCCAAAATCTCACGCTTGAGGAAGCACTCCCAGTGGACAGGGAGCCCCAGCTGCCACTGCTGGACAGGCAGGGGCCCAGAGGCACGAGGGGCCACCTCGAGGCTGGTGGGAGACCTGGGGAGATACCCCGGTTGGGTGCCCCACCGAGACTCTGAGACGCGAGGTGTGGGACATGGACAGCATTCAAGGTCCCACCCTGCTGAAGGAGCTTTACACGGAGCCCTGCAGGGGCAGGGCCGGCCCAGGGAGAGGGGCAGGAGGCAGGGGCAGGCAGGGGCAGTCAGGGGACGCAGCTTGGGACGGGCCTACAGCTGGCCCGGGAAGGTGCTCCCCGAGGCTGCCACGTGCCTAGCACCTCCCCTTGGTGACCGTCCCCCCAAAGTCGGGGAGTCCAGGGCGCAACCCTCCTTTCTCCAGGCTGGCCCCAGGACATCCTGCTGTGGCTTGGCACAGGCCGGGCACTGACAGGGGCCCTGTCTGGTTGCATCTGATCCTTTGATGCTCCTGCAGGGGGTGGAGGGGCGCGTGGGTACAGTCAGCAGGGCTGTGGCCACACCGTGCAAGCCACTCCAGCGCCTGAGCATGTGTCCTCCTCTGCGAGTGGGACAGGAAAGCCTGCCTCGCATAGCTGCTGCCAGGACGGAGACAGTGTGCGCTGGTCAGTGAGTAGGCACAGCCAGGGTCACTGTCCTGCCATCAGAAGCACGACAGGGGTGCGGGGAGGAGGGGCCTGAGCCCGAGGCTCCTGGACTCACACTGGGCAAAGGGTCTGTGCAGCCAAGGCCCCACCTGGCAGGCGCGGGAAGCAGGCCCTGACTGCAGCGGGGAGAGCAGAGCGAAGGGGTCTCCTCTTCCCTCCCAGTGATCTGTGTGCCTGATACGCTGACCAGCTACTTAACACCTGGCACAGCCTGCTGGGCTCAGGGCGGGGAGACGCATGATTCCCATCTTGTCTGTAGCTTTCCTGACGCTGACGCAGGGCCCAGTGCTCCAGAGGGAGACTTGATCACACACAGGCAGTGCACAGAATGTCAATGTGGGAGAGGCCGGCGGCTCCGACCTGGGTGTGTTACAGCCCTCGACACCACCTCCCTCCGCTGCCCTGCATGGGGACTCAAACCACAAACAGCAGCTCGGAAACAAGCAGACACGCTTCGGGCTCTGGCTCATGGGGAAGAGCGCTGTTTGGGAGATGGACACGCTTCACACCACCTCTGGCGTCCTCTCCGCCCTCGGGCTCTTGGGCATTCAGAGCCAGGAGCTGCTTCTGGGGAGGCACAGGTCCCTCCAGGCCCTAGGAAAGGCCTCCTGCTGCCTCAGGGCAAAGCTGTGCCAGGCTCTTCTCTCCACATTCCCCAAGGGAGAGGAGATGCCCAGGAACAGACCAGGAGACTCAGTTGGTGCCAGGATGGTGCCCATGACCAAGGACATGTGCACATGCGTTCAGCGTCACTGGGGAAGGGGCAGCCACACAGGCAGTCTCAGGATGTAGCTGAAACCCAAGGCGTTTCCCTAAAGCACCAGCATCCAGAAGTGCCGAAGGGGCCAGCCCCATCCTGCCCCAGACCGCAGTGGGGAACCTTCCAGGGCCAGTCTCCCCCTGCTGCCCTTCCTGCAGGGCCAGGGGCTGGTCAGCAGCACAGGCCGCCCCCAGCGCTGCAGCCCTGGACATCCACGGCTGACAGCCCCCGGGCCTGGAACACTGCCCCTTCCTTCAGCTCTGCAAAGACACTCGAGGTTCCAGCCAGGACAGGGGACATAAAGGGGGTCAGTCCTCATGGACAGCATTTCCATAGAGGGTTCAGGAGGTTTATAAACTCCAGCAGGATGGATGACACCACAGCCACCACAGGAGCCAGCACCCGAGAGACCCCGTGAGATGCCAAGGGTCACTCGTGCCCAAGGTGCCCTCTGGTACCGGAGACTACAGATACCAGGGGATGCTTGGGCCGAGTGTGTCCAGCCACGAAGGTTACTGCCCGGCCCTGGGAGGTCACTGGGACCAGGAGCTGCCCCCACAAGGAGCGGGCGGAAGGAAAGGGTGAGCGAGCGCCTGGCCCTGCGCCCGTGGCTCAGGAAGACATGCTGTGATTGCATTTGTGTTGTTCCCACAGTGAGGGGATGAGGAGCCTGAGGCCGGCCCGTCCCTGCTCCAGACTGCACCCCCCCGCCCCACCCCGTAGGAGCCAAGGAGGAGGAAGTGCTTCATTCTTTGCAAAAAATACTCCGCCTGATGCAATTTGCGTGTGCAAGATGTGTGAAGTGCCTTTTCCATTTCATCAGCACCCGCAGCCTGTATGAAGCTGCTGTTTGCTCTCTGCCAGCTCGTGGGGCTTGAATGATATCACGGGAGGTTCTTCATCTTGCAGTGGGAGGGTTGCATCCTGCTGATGGCTCCGCATTTTCATTGACCACATTCATTACAAAGAGACATTTCAAAACATGTTCTACAGCTGATTTGCTCCTTGGCCCCAAGAATGGAATACAGATAATCTCCTCACATCCGGCAGGTATCTCTCTGTGATTTAATTTTGGAAATGCTATTTTAAAGGCCTCTGACTTTCCCGTCTGTCCTGGGAACAGGGAGTTCCTCCCTGGTCCAGGGTGTTTGTTTGAAGGCCACGCATCTCTTCCAACTGACGTTTGTCCTTTTCCGTTTAGGAAGCACTGGTTTTCTTTCAGGACACATCCGAACGTGCCAGGACTGCAGCAGCTGCTGGATTACGGAGCAGCAAACCAGGCATGGCAGGCAGTGCTCGCGGAGGTGCCATGGGGCGGACCAGGGTGTGCAGTGTTAGGTGACTTGGGAAGATGTGGGGGGCCCGATGTATCTACCAGGAGACAGTGGAGACCTCTACCCTCTAGCTGTCCTCTGTCCCACACAACCCAGCCCCCACTGGGCGGCCACTGCAGGGGAAGCTCAGCTGGAAACTTCCATGGGAGAGACCAGACCAGTTCTGGCAGTGTCCAGCAGCTGCCGTCGGCCCACGTTCTCAAACCGGGATGCACACAGCATGAAGACCTCACCCCTGGGCCCTGGGCGGGCCTCGCCCCCTCCAGCAGCTGCATTCGGCCCATCTCCCAAAGCCTGGATGCACACAGTGGGGAGACCTCAGCCCTGGGCAGGCCTTGGTTCCCATCGCTTCGGCGTCCCTGGGCCCAGGACACGGAACGCACTTTCTACATGCTGTGTACAAGAATGAACGAATCGGCCTGCCTAGCACCCCTTGGCCGGCTCCAGGCCTCCACTTTCTGTGTCAGGTGAGGCTCCCACGTGCTGAGGGGACAGATGGTCCCTGTGACCTGCGATGCTCCCACTCTCACCCACGCAGCTGCTCAGCTACACAGCCGGCTTCTCCAGGGCTAACAGGCCACCCAGATGCAAGCCAGTCTCGGCCCCTGACCACACTGGTTTTCATATGAACTGTGGGCTCTCATGACGGAGAAGCGGCTGGGAGTCCCAGTGCGGGATGTGGTGGGACGGGGCTGGGGTCTGTGCAGAGACGATGATGGAGGAGCTCCTGGGGGCACACAGACCTAGTGACGCTCTCAGGGCTGGGTCCGCAGGCCACTATCCCTCCCTCAGCAACACTCACACCTGCTGCAACCCCAGGAAGGGTCAGGACTCGCAGATGCCAATGAGCAAGCAGCCCATGCCGGACGCATCACCACCACCCGCCCCGGCAAAGGCTTCCTGGTGTGTGCGGCTGACTATCGGCCACTCGGGTAGACAGAGGTGTGGGTGGGCTGCACGCATGCCAGGGCAGACGGACAGCCCGGGGTCTCAGGCCAATGGAAACAGGAAGTTTCCGGCTCTGTTTGAATACCAGTGGAAACGCCGGGCCCTCGTGCTAAATAGGACACTCCGTCCAAGCTTGCCGCAGCCCGCGGCACTCCTTGCTGCCTCCTCGGAGGCTGGGGCCAGTCACCAGGCCCGGCTGTGCTTTCACAGCTGCTTTTCTTATGGGAGAGCAAGATCTCCTGGGATTCAAGGCCCTACCAGGAGTAGAAGACGAGGGTCATGGGAAGGCTGTGTGAACCCTCAAGGGGCACCACTGGCCCTGCGCACCAGGGATTTGCGCTCCTGGTTCCCAGAGCCCAGGGCTGAATCCTGGCAGAGGGGGAAGCTGAGCTCTGTCTGACCTGCTCTGGAAAACAGCTGGTCCAGGGGAGGAAGATGTCACCTAATTCTGAGTTGCTGAGGATAAGCCAGGGGCCCTGGAGGTGACTGCTGCCCATAGCATCCCAGGGGATGCCACGTCCCCACAGGTGGAGCCCGGGTCCCCCACAGGACTGCAGGCTCCCCACCACTGAGGTCCCTGCCCACTGGTCTGTGCCTCGATAGGATAGCCGCCTCCTCACACTGTTTTGAAATATAAAAATAATACTCATCACCCGTCACCCAGTCACTCAGAATCACACCAGCAGGGGCACAGAGGCGACGGCATGTAGCTCTCCCGCCTGTTTGTGAGCATGGGTATATGTGCGCACACACACACACACACACACATGCACGTACATGTGCACACACAGACGCAGAGCCCCCAAGCAGCCCAGACATCTTATCCGGGTGAAGCTTTGCTTTATGAAGTGCTGCCTGGACCCCCGACGGTCAGCCCTCCCTGTGGAGACAGTAGCAGGCAGGCGGGGGCGCTCCAGGCTGTCTGCTGGGGGCAGCCAGGACCTCACTGAGGTGGCCGACTGGGTCCACGCCCTCCTCAGCCTGCACTGCTGGACAGGCCCCAAGAAGTCGTGCTCAGCGTGGCCCAAGAAGGGGAAGCGGCAGCGTCCTGACGTCCTAGGCGAGACTTCGAGAAGGCTCCCTGCTCCCACCTGGGCTAAAGGTGGAACCCCAGGTGTAAAGAGTCCCCCGGGGTACAGGGGAGGCTGGATCAGCAGACGCCGGCTCAGGGAGGGCCCTGAGGGGCTGTGGAGGGAAGGTGACCCGGCAGTGGCAGCGGCAGCAGGACTGCGCGGTGCCTGACACCCAAGGCCACTCTCCCTGGACCGGGGGCGGGCGGCACTGAGAGGCAGCCATAAAAACCCGAGTTTATTTAATAAAACAAGAGCCCACGCGGGAGCAGCTGCCTCCGAGATGAATGACAAGTGCCGGAAGGGCGGCCACCTTCCTCCGAGGAAGAAACAGCCCCGCTTTGATTAGGAAAATATTGGTTAATTTTCCAGTGGAGTGAGTGACCTTAAGGGGAAAAATCTAATTTCCGGAACAGCTCTGCGAGGCGTTTGTTCTCACCACTCTCGTTCGCCTTAATCTGAGTGGTTGTGGATGAGCGGCGGCCAGGGCAGCGGCTTCCCCTGGGCCTGGTGTTCAGTCATAAAGCCCTGGGCAGGCCTCCCCTTCTGGGGGAACAGGACGGAACCGACAGGCGCCCATTCAGGTCCCGAGGGCCCCTCTGGACCCACGCCTTCGGGCAGCTCCCACCGCCAGGCATCCTTTCCCACAGAGAGTTCTATCTTATGAGGCGCCCACCCTGCCTCCCAGGAACTCACCCCCTACCATCTCTGGAGCCACCCAGCTGCCCGGGCCCGGCTCAGCCCCGTGGTGCCATGAACAGATGCTGCTGCTTTACACTGGCTGTGGAGCCCAGGCTTCCTCTAGCGGGTCCAGGTGGGGGTACCCCAAGTTCCTGCAGGGCTCCAGACGGTGAGTCAGGGCCTGGGCAGATGATCTCACTGCCCCAGGCCTGTGCTCAAGACTCCGGGGAGCTGCACGGGTGACTTGGCAGAGCTGGCCTGGGCTGCAGAAGGCATGGGGCTGGGCCCAGGTCCCGGGACCCCTAAAGCCATGGTTGCCCAAGTTCGCAGAGGGGAACAGGCACCCCAGGGCACAGGGCTAGCCCTGTGATCAGTCACCGCACTGTCCACCCCTGCACACTGGCCCTGCCCAGCCGCTGGTGACGGCAGTGATTGTGACAACAGCAAACACGTGTTCACTGCAGGCCAGACCCTGCACAGAGCGGCCTCAGGACTAGGAGCTCCTCCCCTCCTGGGATGGGGAGCAGGGAGGGCACACCGAAACCTGCCTGACCCCGGGTGGGACCCCCACAGGAAGCAGCTTCCGGGCATCAGAGAGCAGGAAGAGACGCAAGAAGGGCCTGGTGTTGCATCCGTGGGTCGAGGACCACAAATGTGTTGCCCTGAGCTTCTGTGACCCTGTGTCCATCGTGGCAGCCCGGCTAGAGCCAACGAGGTGGCAGGGAGGACAGGAAGTGAGCCCACAGGCCACAAGCATCTGTGCCCGAATCTACAGACGCTCATGTGGCCCTTCCAGCCCAACTACTGACTGATGGTGGCAACCCTGTGGGGTGACCCACGCCCAGACCAGAGCCGGCAGCAAGAGCCTGGCCTCGGCCAGCACAGGGTGGGGGGCTGATGGCTGAGCCCGTGGAGAAGGTGGGGGAGGGCCGTCTGCACGTTTGTCCTGGAGATGGGACTCGCGGTCATGTGAAACCCCGACAGGGAGGCCGTGCTGGGACAGCTCAGACCTCAAACGTGCCGCCCTCACAGATGAGAGGCGTCCCCAGCAGTGCCCGGGAAGCCCCTGATGAACTGTGCGTCACCCCAGTGACCAGCGCCAGAGGAATCTGCTGGGGGCCCCAGGACAGCACAGCTGGTCTGAAAACTCGAGGAAATGCACGATTCCTGGAAAGTCACCAATCACCAACCAAAACGGTCCCAAGAAGAAGAAAACTAGAACGGAACAGTTAGTGAAGGCGTGGCGAGGAAGACGGCGGGAGGTCCACACAGGGGAAGGTGCTGGGGACACAGCCTTCAGTGCCGGCGACCTCTGTTTTCTCAGGAACAGGCACTTACGGCGTTGCAAAACCTGCTCTGCATTCCGGGCAGGTGCAGAAGGGCCTAACTGATCTGTGACGCCTGCCTGCCAAAGGCCAGGCCTCCTAGTTGCTGCCCGGGGAGCTAGAGTCGCCTGCCTGCCAACAGCTGGTTCGCCTGGCCGCTGCCCGGGAGCTGGAGTGGCAGAAACAATGGGCTGGGACCAACAGTGGGAAGAGCCTGGGGAGGCAGGGCCCGGCACGGGTGGGCGGAGAGTGTCAGTGGCAACCAGAGAGGCTGGGAACCTTCACTGGTGCGCACGTTGGGGGCAGATGTCACAAGATTTGTTCCAAGGAATCTGCTGGCCTGGGGAGGAGCCCTCCTGAGGCCCGAGGCCCAGGGCGGGACTCAGACTTGGGGCAGAGCGGGTCGGGCAGAAGCCCCAGGGAAGAAAGTGCTTCCTGTGGGGATGCAGGTTGGGATGGACGTGACCCAGCACTGGGCGGGGATCCTGCTGACCGGGCGAGAGGCACCGTTTGGGCAGTTTCTCAGGGATGACGGCAGCTGGGTTCAGGCCCCCACACCTGCAGTGTAGCACTAGGCTGTGGAGCTCACTGGGTTCCCCGGACTGGAAGGACCTGGCTTGGGGCTGGTGTCTCTGCCACCCTTAGACTCAGAGCTCCAGGAGCTACCACTGCCCCTCCAAGGGTCCCCCTCATTGGACCTTGCACTGGGGGGAGTCCAGGCTCAGGATACCCGAGGCTGAGATCGGGCAATGCCCTGCCCCCTGGGCGGAGAGGCTGGGCAGCCAGGCTTCCACCCCGGCCCGACCGCCGCCATCTGAGAGGTCCGGGTGACGTTATGTGATTTAAAAGTTAATTAAACTGAGTGGCATGAAGTATAACAGCCCCAGGTGTTTATTTCCAAAGAGACTCTGGAAGGAAAAGGGGAGAAATCTCATAAAAAGCTTTGTGAGATGCTGCATTAGGAAGCAATCACACCGCTAAATCACCCGGTGTCGGCACAGGCCTTGGAATGACTCGGGACTTGAGGTTCCCCTGCTCCTGAGCCCACCCAGCCAAGACGCCCTGCTGGGGCCCTCGAAGGCCAGGAGAGCCAACAAATGAGGCTCTGAGAGCCGCACGTGCTGAGCCTGGAAGGGGCGCCTCCGAGGACGGGCCGCTGTCCCTGGGGCCCATGTCTGCATCATTCATCCGGGCCTCCGTGTGCTCCTCCCGCACGCACCAAGCACTGAGCACGGGCCAGCTCACAGCGCAGGGCAGCCGAGGCACCCACAGGACTCAAGGCTCAGGGTCCCGTCCCAGTGTGGAGTGGGAGCCGATGACGACACGCACCAGGAGCCTGGAGCCCGGGAGGGCCAGGGAGAGCCCCGAGGGGGTGCATCTGGGCTGAGACCCCAAGTATGTACAGGAGCTGGGGGTGGGCGGGTGGGGGCCCTGATGCAGAAGGGACCGCGGATCTCATCTCAGTCCACCACCGCCTTCTAACAGCAGCGGCACTGCTGACTGTGGGAACTTGCCACCTCACGGGACTGCCCTCTGTGTCGGGACAGGCCTGGCAAGAAGGCCTCACGCGTGTGGAGCTGACACCTGCCTCCCCCGTGGGTGGCACAGCAACAGCAGGTAGCCCGGTCCCTCTGGAAAGAGCGGAGGTGGAGGGGCCTGGCAGGGAGGATGCACACGGCAGCCCTGCCTTCATTCAACAAACACACGCTCAGCCCGGTCAGGCATCAGACGACAGTGACAGACAGAAGCAGGTGACAGCAGACGCTTAGCACCAGTGTCCTCCTGGGCACACAGGACCTTATGCCATGCTTCCTTGCCACTGCCATGTCTGACCCCGCTCCAGCCCCCACCCTGCCTGCCTGACCACAGCAGACTGATCATCAGCTCAGAAACACTGCATCCCCGCCGCCCTGCACACCCGCACGCCTCCCTCTGCAAGGGGGTCCCCTGCCTCTCCCAGGCTGAGCTCAGAAGGACACTGCCTCCTTCCTGTCCCACCCTTCCATCCCCGCCCAGTGACAGGAGGCAGCTGGGACTCCCCTGCAAGGGACCCTGGCCCTGCACCCCCTCCCAACCTGCGATTTCATTCCGAGCAGCCTGGGTGGCCAAGCATGGGAGGACCGGGCAGGCCCCACCTGGCCGCCTGACAGGTGGACTCGCCTCGGCCCCGTTATCAGAAAGCCCTGTCAGGAGCTGGCCAGAAAAGCCATCTTTTGGTCATTTATCAGGCTAATAAATGACTTCTCCTGCCGCCGCTGGCTCCCAGCGCCATTCTCATGCCACGCACTGGGTGCTTCACGATTAATATCACTCATTGTGAAGGGTAATTACCAGCTCGATCATGGGCGCCGGGCACATTTATCCACCCCATCCAGGCGTGGCGGAGGCCACATCACTCACGGGGCTGCCCAGCCTCTGCCCCTGGGGCACCTCCACCCCCGCCCCGGGCTCTTCACATTCTCTGAGCCCCAACACTGAGCGCCCAGGGCAGGCCGCACCCACCATGGCCCCGGTGCCTCGGTGTTGGGTACCGAGCCCACTGGGGCTGGGAGTGGCTGAGACTGCCCCGGCCCCAGCATCGGGTGGACATCCTGGGCCCCGGGCAGCTCGTCTCCGACCCCCGTTGTGGGGGAACCTGCCCTGTGGAGGCCTGTCTTAGTCCACTTGGCCGCCGCAGACTGGGTGGCTCGTAAGCAGAGCTCACTTCTCACAGGCCTGGAGGCCACAAGTGCAGGGTAAGGCACAGGCAGACTTGGTGTTTGGTGATGGAGCTTTCTCACCGTCCGTCACACAGGGGAAGGGGTGGGGGAACTCTGGGGTCCCCTCTGTAAGGATGTTAATCCCATTCACGAGGGCTCCCCCCCACCACCTCAGCATCTCCCGAAGACCCCGCCTCCTCACACCCTCACAGTGGGGATTCGGTTTCCACGTGGGAACTGCGGGACACAAACCTCGGTCCCCAGCATCCTGCCCCTGGCCCCACAGAACGCACATCCTTCTCCACCCCAGCAGCTCCAACAGTCTCACCAACCCTCAACTCCAAAGTCTCCTCTCAACCTCACCGGCGTCACATACGGGGAAGACAAAGGCCGGACAGGAGGGGACGGACGCTCCCATTTCAAAAGAGGGAAAGGCAAGAGGGAGGGTGCCAGGCCCCGGGCAGGCCAAACCCAGAGGGGCGAGTCCCGTGAGGCCCAGAGGCCTGAGAGCTGCCGCTGTGGCTCCATGCTCTGCCTCCCAGGCCCACTGGGGAGGCCCTGCACCCACTGCCTGGCAGAGCTCCTGGCCTGTGGGAGGCACATGGGCCGCGGTCCCACTCTGAAGAAGGCGTTGGCTGGGAGTTTTCCGAGCCAGCTTCAGGGTCACCCTTCCTCTGCGGTGAAGAGCCGCGCGTTTGCCGGCCGACAGCTCTGTCGTCCTGTCATGTCAAGTCCAAGTCGACAGCCTCCCTCATCCTTCCCGTCTCCCTCCTCTTTGGTTCCAGCTGGCACTGTCTTTGCTGTGGTGGCAGACGGGGCCCAAGGTCACACCCACACGAGCCTCCCTATCAAACGGTTGCGGGCCACACCCTAGGGTTCTCTCCCAGACACGCTCTCGTTTTCCCCAGCAGCGATGACAGCGACAGGCTGAGCATTCCCCAAGTGCTTAAGTTCCACTTCCTTTGCTTGATGCCATCCTAGGCCGCCCCTCTGTGCCCGCATCTGACTATAACAGCGGGAGGAAAGGCCACACTTCAATGCCTTGCCTGGAAAGAGCTGCGGCCAAATCTCCAGTCTCACCCCTCACGCTCACTTTCCAGAAAACACGGCCCGAGCCCAGCCCAGCCCAGCCCAGCTCCACCCAAGGCGGGTCTTCCCTCACCGCCACACACACCCATGGCCTCCTCAGAGTGGCCTTGCCCGTGCCCCCTAATGTTCTGGGAGCATTCCTTGTGCAGGAAGATGGGGGCTCCCTCCACAGTGCTCCTCCCTTCCCCCTGAGCCCTCCCTCACCAGCATCACCTTTCATGGCCTGTTCACAGCAACGTCCGCTTTTCACAGGCTCCACCGCAACCCTTCCAGCCTCTCCCACTCCTCAGCTCCAGAGAGGCTTTAGGGGTCTGTTACAGCTGCACCCTACTCTTCGTACCAATGCTCCCTCTCTTTGCGTCCAGCTGCTGGAACCCCACAGACGGGGTGGCTTATGAACAGCAGACACTGGCTGCTCAGGGTTCTGGAGTGGAAGTCGGAGCTCAAGGCGCCGGCAGACGTGGTGTCTGGTGAGGGCTTCGGGTGTCCAGCGGGCGCTTCCTCGCTGTGCGCTCACGTGGGGTGCAGTGAGGGAGCTCTCAGCTTCTTTATAAAGTGCTAATCCCAATCCAAGGGCTGCACTTCCTAATCCCTCATCTTGGGGGTTAGAGTTTCAACATATGAATTTTGGGGGGACACAGACCTTCAGCCTGTGGCAAGGTCCCGCACCCTCCTGCTTCTGACACCTCTCCACAGGTCCACAGGTGCCTCTCTGAACAGGGACACGGCTGGACCAGGGAGGTGTGTGCCTGTGGAGCCGGCAGGCCAGGGGCTATGGGGCCGGTAGGTCAGGTTAGGCGCAGGGAGAAATGAAGGGAAGGAGCACCTCGCTTCCGTCCTGGCTGAAGGTGTGGGGCCACGCTCTGGGCTCAGCCTGTCCCAGGTGCTCAGGGAAGAACCCGCCAGTCCCCACGGGCCAGCCTCTGCGGGGGCACCCTGCCTCCGGCGGCCCCTGCCGGGGTTGGGGGATGGGAAGGGGGAACCAGCGCTCGGAGCACCACCCACCCCCACAGCCCCCGCCGGCCAGCTGTCGGCTAATCTGCTGGCTACCAGCAGATAATTTCTCACTGGGGCTCGCTCGCTCCCTGTTTATCACCTGCGGCCTGTATCCGCTGAGTGCTGTGTGAGTAGAGATAAGATTCATTAATAAAGAAAAGTTCAGGAGGAGCCGCTCAGTGGCTCCTCCACAAACACAGAAGGGAAGATGGCACAGCCCCGCCAGGCTCCAGACAAGTCCCTGCTTCCTGCCAGCGGCAGGGCCCACGCACACCCCGCTTGCCTCCAGGTTCCATGCGTAACCCAACCCTGGAACGTGATCTTGGACCACAGTGGCTGGAGGGACTCCCGCGGGCCTCTCCCAGGCTCTGTCACCCTGGGGAAGGGACAGGGAGCCTGGACCTTGCTGCCTGTGTGTCCCCAGGGAGGCCTTCAGACCGAGCTGACCATGAGTGGCCACACAGCAGCTCATCCTGTTTCCCAGACCCCCCAGGAAACCCTGACTGTGCTGGACCCTGCTGGTCACGCCTCCTGCCAACCCCCCAGCAGCACTCGGGTGAGGAGGAGGAGCTGCAGGAGGCAGACTGGTGGCGCAGGAGGGACAGTGTCAGGGTCTCCCCCTCAGTGCCCGAGGCTCCGGGAACCTCCAGGACTCCTCACCAACAGTAGCCAGAGCCATGGTTTCTTAGGCAACAGCCGTGAGCGCGGACCGTACTGGCACCTTCCCGAGGATTTCATCAGCAGCCCCACCAGGAGGCACGGCTGTCCCTCGTCTCAGGCGAGGGTGGGTGTGATGACTTTCCACAACCCCTGACTCAGTGCTCAGGGCCCCTGAAACCCGCCTTTGCTGTTCTCGGGGGGCGGCACAGGGTAGGGCCGCCTGCCGGTGTCCTGGTCATGCCCCGGGAGGCAGCTGGCCACAGCCTGGTCCCTTGCTGGCCCCATGACCCACAGTCAGGCCTCTGCTGTCACACAGGCGCTCCTCACAGTCCCCCACCCCGCTTGTGCAGCTGAGTTTTCAGACAGAGGAACACGACATCCCCTCGCTGCCATCTTTTGAGTTTCTGCCCTGCTGCGGCTGGGATGAATGAGGCTCAGGTGAGGGGGCTGGGCCCGAGGATGAGCCCCTGGGCCAGCGCTGCCTGGGAAAGAACAAGGAAGGGCTGGGCCAGCCAGACAGCAGGAAGAGGGGCCTTGGAGCGAAAAAGAGGACACAGGAGTGTGGGCAAGGCCACGGCTCACCAGGGGCCGGGGGACGTCCTGGTCCTGCTACATCTGAGGCCTGGCCGGCTGGGCCAGCATGACGCCCCCTCTGAGGCTCCGATGTCTTAGCCAGTCCTTGTCTTTCTCATCCACTCAGTCCAGGAAGGCAGGCGGTGCCTGGGGACCTCCAGGCTGGGGGCCCACGGAGGCTCTTGTCCACCCTGGCCCTGCAGAACCTGCAGAGGCAGCCCCTCCTCCCGTCCCCAGGGCCGAGTCCCTTGGCTGTGGCCCACGCTGGCAACTGCTGACCACAGAGCCTGCACTTTCCTCCCTGCCTGTATTAATTATGACAGAGTAAACAACAGAGTTCTGAAAAATGCACGTTTCCATGTGACTGCTTTTTTTAATTGGTAGGTCTAACATTTGAAAGCTGCTTTAATTTCGGCTTGCTCTTCTCAGCATGGGCTCAGGCTGACAGCCGGGAACTCATCGCTGGCGCACTTGTCAGTGGCAGTGTTGGGAGTCTTGGAGCACAGACAGGGTCCCCTGCTTGCCACAACCAGGAGATAGCGGTGCTGGGATGTGTGTGGGGACGTGGGCTGGCCAGCTGCACCCCAAGGCCGGACCCCAACTCTGTTCCTGGCCCACTCTGGGCATGACAGGGGACGAATGGCTTTTGTTTTTGCCTTGGTTCAGCCTCCGACTGGCTTGGAGATCTCTGAAATCCTTGGTTTCTGAGGCCTCCCTCCCACCCAGGGGCTCCGCGTGTGAGAGGGTGGCGTCCACGGCATCTACGGCTCCCTTGTGGTGCCCCCACCTCTGCACACCTGAGGGACAGGCGTCCTGGGGTCAGCCCTGAAACTCATTCAGGTCTTGCTGACCCTGTCCCAGCACCGGGACGCCCGCGGTGCCTCCTCCTACCTGGTGGGGCTGCGAGGGTCAGACCCATGCCAGGGTGCAGGGCAGACTGGGATAGTGAGAACATGCGCAGGGCACATGGTGGCGAGGACACGTGGGCCACACAGACACGAGACCCACAGGAAAGCCACGGAGGCCACAGACTAGGCCACCACGGAGTCCCAGGGCAAGGGGTCCCCGGCTGGAAAGTAGGCCCAGTGGGAACGCTTCACGAGCACAGGCAGTCAGAGCCTCTGCCCCTCCTGGCTTCAGGGACGGGGCCTGACCACCTCTGGGAGCTCCCAGGGCAGGGCCGGGGGCCCAGGTCATGACTTGCAACCCACCCGGACCACCACGCCTTTCCACTGAGGCTCTGAAAGGCCACCCAGACACAGCTCAGATCTGGGGGACACCTCCCGACTCGGCCTGCATGGGAGAGCTGGAGGGACGGAGCAGACCTCCACACAGAACCCCACATGCAAGAGGGCCAGACGCCTGACAGAGGCAGTGGGAGATGGCGCCGGGCTTCCCCAGCCTGCCTCCCCCTGGTGTGAAGGAAGAGCCACTTCCCAGAACACTCAGGCAGACGGCTGGGTGCGCGGCAGCGGCGATGATCAGGACCCTGACCAGGCCACAGTGGCAACGACAGCCTCCTGGGGCTGCGGGTTCACCAGGCGTCTCCATACCGGCCCTTCCAGCTTGCACCTTCCCATTGATTCCAGCTCATTCTGCACAGGGAAGGATCAGGGCAGAGCTGCAGTGATATGTGTTTCGGCTACTGTGCAAAGGGCTTTGAAAAGTCAGTGCTGCCCACAGGTGGAGCAGGTGGCTGCAAGGCAGAGCGCATCCCACCTGGAAGCCCCACAGGTGGGGTCTGAGCAGCCCCAGGTGCCAGGACTTTATGTTTTTCTCTGGGGACCTCATGACACCCATGATGGGGACCTTGCCAGCAAGGAGGAGTGGACACCAGTGGCAGCCCCGCAGAGGAGGGAGGAGACAGGCCCCAGGCACAGGGAGAGCCCCTCAGCTGGTGCCCTCCCTAGATCTGACATCCTGCAGGGCGGCCTCTGTCTCCCTAGACATGACATCCTGCCGGACGGCCTCTGTTCCATAGAGGTGACATCCTGCAGGGCGGCCTCTGTCTCCCTAGACCTGACATCCTGCGGGACGGCCTCTGTGTCCCTAGACGTGACATCCTGCAGGGCGGCCTCTGTGTCCCTAGACGTGACATCCTGCAGGGCGGCCTCTGTGTCCCTAGACGTGACATCCTGCAGGGCGGCCTCTGTGTCCCTAGACGTGACATCCTGCAGGGCGGCCTCTGTGTCCCTAGACGTGACATCCTGCAGGGCGGCCTCTGTGTCCCTAGACGTGACATCCTGCAGGGCGGCCTCTGTGTCCCTAGACCTGACATCCTGCCGGACGGCCTCTGTTCCATAGACATGACATCCTGCAGGGCGGCCTCTGTGTCCCTAGACCTGACATCCTGCAGGGTGGCCTCTGTTCCCCTAGACCTGACATCCTGCCGGACGGCCTCTGTGTCCCTAGACCTGACATCCTGTGGGACGGCCTCTGTTCCATAAAGGTGACATCCTGCCGGACGGCCTCTGTGTCCCTAGACATGACATCCTGCAGGGCGGCCTCCGTGTCCCTAGACCTGACATCCTGCTGGGCGGCCTCTGTGTCCCTAGACGTGACATCCTGCGGGACGGCCTCTGTCTCCCTAGACCTGACATCCTGCCGGACGGCCTCTGTTCCATAGAGGTGACATCCTGCAGGACGGCCTCTGTGTCCCTAGACGTGACATCCTGCAGGGCGGCCTCTGTGTCCCTAGACATGACATCCTGCTGGGCGGCCTCTGTGTCCCTAGACGTGACATCCTGCTGGGCGGCCTCTGTGTCCCTAGACGTGACATCCTGCTGGGCGGCCTCTGTGTCCCTAGACGTGACATCCTGCTGGGCGGCCTCTGTGTCCCTAGACGTGACATCCTGCAGGGCGGCCTCTGTGTCCCTAGACATGACATCCTGCTGGGCGGCCTCTGTCTCCCTAAACCTGACATCCTGCAGGGTGGCCTTTGTCTCCCTAGAGGTGACATCCTGCAGGGCGGCCTCTGTTTCCTGTCCCTCGTCCCTCACAAAATGTTTTGTTCTTCCCCAGTGAAGGTCTGGAAAACGAAGCTGTCCAGCTTTGCCTGGGGGCTCCCTTGGGTGCCTAACCGAGGGCAGAGGCTACTGGCGACTGCACCCACATGGCTGCCGGCCTCAGGGAATATGAATCCCCCGGGCGCCAGCCTGGGCATCATCCTGGGCATCACCCTGGGGTCTGACTTCCACTCACATCTCAGGATTCTCTCTCTCGGCCTCAGGAAGGGACGCCGTGAGCATCCCGAGCACAAGGGCACTGCACTGAGGACAGTTCGAGGCTGCCCTGGGTCACCCCTGTGCCTCTGGGCTCTCCGGCAGCTCCAGCTCATGGCAGACAGGCTGGCCGTCGAATCTCCCCCTCAGTTCTGGGTCCTGCCTGGAGGGGCTAGTCTACAGGTGGTTGCACCAGCAGCTGCCCCGATAGAGTCCACCTCTGTCCTGGCCCGCCCCTCCCCTCGGATGCCGTCACTGGGACACCCAGTCTGTATCGCACAAGTCCCAGCACACAAGCCCAGAGGTGGGCGCTCACCCTGCCCCTGCTCGGACAGCTGCCTCCCTATTCAAATCACAACCACCAAAGACGGGCAGGAGGCTGGTGACCCCCCTGGGGCTGGGGCTCCGCCACGGCCAGGCTCTGGGGAGCAGGGCAGGTGCTGGGTCGGGTGGGGGCTGGGCTGAGACCAGGCTGATCCCCCTCTAGCCAGGGGCCCTGGGCATGTGGCTCCGCCTCGCTGAAGCTATACTTTCCCAGTGAAAACAGGGCTGAGATGGGGACTAAAGGCCACATGGGCCAGGACACACCTAAACAGAAGCGTCACTGCTCTGCCTGCCCCTGGTCAGATGGACTCCTGGTTGGCTGGACACACAGGCCAGGACACGCCTCTAAACGGAAGTGTTGCTGCTCTGTCTGCCCCCTGGTTGGATGGACTCCTGGCCCCCCCAGCCCAGGAGCTGCTGGGAACGCAGAGTCCTGGGGTGTACCCTCAGCCTCAGAGCCCCACCGCCACGCAGGAGACGTAGAGCAACTGGAGAAGTGAGTCTCTTGAAGGCCTCCCAGACCTGCAGGGCTTCTGGCATCAGCCATGGCTGGACACCCCCCACCCATTTCCTCCACAGAGAAACTCGGGGAGCTGCTCAGGGGTGTCTGGGGCATCCCCAAGAACTGCACCCCTCAGCCTCGGCGCTCTGGACGTCGGGAGCCAGGTTGCTCTGGGTTGGGCTCCTCAGCACACCATAGGGTGCCAAGCAGCACCCCGGGCCTCTGCCCACCAGAGGCCAACAGCCTGGCCCCAGCTGTGAGGACTGAAATGTCTCCAGATGTTGCCACGGCTCCCCTGGGAGGCAGAAGCAGCCACAGTTTGAACTGTGCCCTAGAAGATGGCAAAGCTCCAGAGGGGCCTTCCCTCCTCATGTCCCTGTCCTGTCTATGAAGTCTGGTGGGGACCCCAGAGGCAGGGGCTTGAGGATTTGTGCCGGAGAGTCCCGAGACTGCAGCAGGGCCGACCTGGATCCCTCCCTGCCTTGCCCCTCCCTGGCTGTGTGAGTCTCTCAACCTTTCACAGTGTCAGAATCCTCTGTACAATAAAGTTCATCAGATCCACTCCGGGCATTGCTGGGGGCTCAGGGCGCTGGCCCGGGCCGGTCCAGCAAGTGGCTGCCATCTGGGTAACAACAGTCTGCCTACAGGCCTGTTATTTACTTAGTATTTTCTTTAAACCAACTTTCCTTATTAGCTTCAATAGGCCCAGTGTAAAAACAAGCTTTACATCACTGCTGTAACATGGAAACAAACAGTGCTTGCTATAAATAGAGTGACCATGAAAACTCAAAAGAGACAAAACAATTCACCGAAACCCTCATCTACTGGTCTGAGGTGGGCTCTGGGCCCACAGCTACTTGCCGGCCGTAGAAAGGGGCCAGCAGGGTCAGATGTCAGGGCCCCATGGGCACTAGACTGAGTTCGTGTCTTCAGGGGATCAGACAAGTCCCACATGTGTTGGGGGGACCCAAAGCCTCCTCCTCACCGCCCGGTCGCTGACTGTGGGGCCGTCCTGCACAGGCCTGGGGGCTGGGAGGGGACGCCGCACTCCACACCCTCCATCCAACCCCCCCCACCACCAGAGAGGGAGCGCCAAGCCCCGCAAGCCTGGCGGCGTCCAGATCTGAGCGCATGAGGAGGACGCCTCGGCACGGGCTGAAGACCTCACTCCTTCAGCCTCCGAAGACGGGGTTAGTGGAGCCCAGGGAGAGGTGAATGCCGGGCATGGCTCATCAGGCCCGAGAAGGCAGGGAGGGAGGCCTGGGGCTGGGATCTAGTTAGGCACTACTGAGGGTCCGCAGAGAGCCTGTTACAGTCTGGCTGCAGAAAGGCAGCTACCGGCAGGCCTGGGGCCAGCGGCACGGCCGTCACCAGGCCTGGGCAAGGAGACCTCGCAGTCCACTGAGGGCCTCTGTGAGGAGAAAGATGAGTCAGCACTTCAGTCCTGGGGAGGGTCTGTAACAAGCCCCCGCACAGCATGGCCTGGCTGAAGGCCCAGGAGCCAGTACTGAGGCTGACCCCGGAGCAGCACTCCAGCCGCATCTCACCCCCAGACCCGGGAGGAGACTTGGGCTTGCAGAGACTGTTACCTGCCCGGGCCCACACCCCACGCCCTAGGCTCAGCCTCTGTTCTCAGCTGCCTTGCCCTGCCCTGCCCCACCTTGCCCCGCCGCTCCCTGGAGCTCCCGGGTGGAGGGTGGCCGGCCTGCAGTCCCGGAACACCATGGGCTCCCATGCTCCTCCAGCCCTGTCAGGCACCTGGCAGCCCAAGGATAGAAAGCCCAGAGGAAGGCCGGGCGCGGTGGCTCATGCCTATAATCCCAGCACTTTGGCAGGCTGAGCCAGGTGGATCACAAGGTCAGGAGTTCAAGACCAGCCTGGCCAAGATGGTAAAACCCCGTCTCTACTAAAAATACAAAAAATTAGCCAGGCGTGGTGGCACACACCTGTAATCCCAGCTATTCTGGAGGCTGAGGCAGAGAATTGCTTAAAACCTGGAGGGGCAGAGGTTGCAGTCAGCCGAGATCGCGCCACTGCACTCCAGCCTGGGCCCCGAGGAAAGCTGAGGGAGAAACTGGCCAGGACAGGGACAGGGCCGCCTTGCAGAGGAATTCCCGCAGCCTGGTGGGGCTTGCAGAGGAACAAAGACCCCGGGGCCAGGGTCTCCGGGAGAGTCAGACAGTGGGGGAGCCGCTTTCCTGGCCACTTGTGTTGCGAGCAGAGACACCTGAACACCTGAAGGAGGGGAGGTGGCCGCAGGGGTCATGGCCTGTCTCAGCTCAGCACTGGCTCCCTGCAGGGCAGACCTGGGGCCCCTTTCCTGGGTGGGACTCGGGGGGACTTGCCTTTGGCCAGAGCTTCAGGGAACCTGCAGATCAAAGGCCCAGCCCTTCCTTTTGACTGGGGCTCAGGGCTGGATGGGTCATTATCCAAATTGCTTCTGGCTTCTGAACACTCCCCTGCCAGGAGTCTTTAAAGGGTGGATTTGCAAAGTTCCCATGACACGGTTGCTGGGCAATTTTTCACAATGAGGAAATATTCCTTAGACATCCACACGAGCTGATACACAGAACTGCTGCAGCTGTGCCCTTCACCCACGCGGGGCTGTGGCCTGGACGTCTGTCTCCCGACCTCACGTGGACCCCTGATCCTCGATACTGGAGTGGGGCCTAACTGGAGGTGTTTGGCCGTGAGGGTGGGCCCTCGTGAAAAGGCCGGCCCCCTCCCTGGGGTGAGTGGGTTCCCACTGTTGGGAAAGCCTGGTGCCCCCTGCCCCCACCCGCCTCCTCTCTCGCGGCGTACTCTCTGCACACAGCAGCTCCCCTCGCCTTCTGCCAGGAGTGGATGCGGCCTGAGGACCTTGCCAGATGCAAATGCCCAATATTGAACTCTGCAGCCAGCAGAATCCTGTGTCGAATAAGCCTCCTCATAAACCACGCAGTCTTAGGAGCTCTGGTGTAGCCACACTGAAGCACTGAGACACCTACCACGCCCGCAGCTCAAGTCCCCACCTCACGCCCACTGACCACGCTTTCACCTGTCCAATGACTCCCTTCCAGGAGCATCCCTGTCCCCAGTGTGCCCTGTCCAGAGCAGGTGACCAGGTCCATCCTGTCCGGGACTCCCGGAAGGGGGCACATGCGTGAGGCGTGCACAAGCACCCACCCTATGGGATCTGGCCCAGAGGAGTCAGGGGCCCAAGGCTTCCCACCAAGACCCCCGCTCTCCATGGTGGCTCCTCCTTGGGGAAAGAGGGGCCATAGAGAAGCTCTTGGGGGTCTGCAAGGCCTGTTGGCCTGTCCTTGAGTCAAAGCTGACTTTGCTGGGCACAGATGGGGCCCCCAGGCCTGGTGCCGGCCCCAGGGCATCCCAGCCCTGCTGCTGCCCGGCTGTAGCCCTGAGTGCCCACAGCAGAGCTTCCAGGGGTCTCAGGACACCCTGCCCTGCGAGCTTCCCTTCAGTCTCCTCGGAAGAAATTGCTTTAATATCATTTACAAGTGCAGGGCGACGGAGCAGCCAGATGGGAAGATGAGTCTTTTTACGACGCAGGGAGGACTGGAGACCTGAGAAGGGATACTCAATATTAATACCATCACCTCAGTGTGGAATTGAGGCCTCTTGGTAACCAGAGGCTGTTCACACAAGCTCCCTTGAGGAATGCCTTCCACAAACTTTGATGTGAACTAATTAAGTTTGCACAGTTAATCAGGACTGGCTGCCTTGGAGACGCAAAGGCACAGACCCAGAGAGCGGCTGCTATGGGATCTAAAGCGACTGCTCTCTTTCTCGCACGGCAGCCCCTCCTGCCTGCAGGCCCTGTGCACCGCCTGGGGGCTTCGGGGCTCCATGAGCCAGATGACAGCCTCTAGTGACCCACTGAGCCCTCAGGGAAGCCCTAGACAAGCCTGCCTTGTGTGTGATCGGCCTGCACTGGGCCAGACAGACAGCCGTGACGTGCCCCAGGGGAGGGTAGGGCAGTCCTGGGTCTGGAGAACCATGCTGGTTTTGAAGCAAAACTCTTGGGATAGCCAGGGGTGCCCATGTCAGAGACCATAAGTGCCCCCTGACAGACCGTGGGTGGGAGCACAGATGCTCGGCAGGGCTGGTCGGGGGAAGGGGTCAGAACGCCCAGGTGCACACTGGGAGCCAGGTGCCTGGGTTGGGAGTACAGGGCCTCAGTACATGCTGGAAGCCAGGTGCCCAGGTTGGTGGTGCAGAGCCTGGGTGCGCTCTGGGAGCCAGGTGCCCAGGTGGGAGCAGATAGATGATGCCTAACCCTCGTGCTGTGGGTCCCGACAGCCTCTGCCCTCCAAGACAACGGTGGACCCTTGCAGAGCCTGCTCCTGGAATCCTAACTGGTTCTGTAAAGCTCCCTGTGCCCCCACTGCAGGCTGAGGCCGTAACATGCTCCCAGGAACAGAAGGCTGAAGTGGAGATGAGAGCAAGCTCCACGCTTCAGACGCTTCCAGTCTCTGGGGCAGAGACATGAAGGTGCACTGTGCTGAGGAGAGGTCTTAAGTGGGGAAGACGAGGCTCAGGGAGCGCTGCAGAGAAGCTGCTGGTGTGAGACGCCACGGGAGGCTGCAGACAGGCAGGCAATGCAGAGGCCATGGCACCTCTTGCCGGCCAGCCCCAGAGCAGTCCTGCATGGCGGGAGCATTGGGGGCAGGCAGGGGTGAAGGGCAGGGAACATTGTGAAAACCAACTAGATCTGTTCCATGGGCTGACAGGAGCCCCGAAGGCCTTCAATGAGGGTGCACCGTGACTGGGGAAGCAGGGGGAGGCAGCGACATGGGTCCCGGTGAGGGCCAAGGAGGAGAGACGGGCAGCTCAGCTGCCAGCGCTGGCTGGGCCAGGCTCCTGCAGGCGTCTCACTGTGCTGGCCCACTGTCCATGCCCACAGCAGTCCGCCTGCAGTAGGGATGGGCAGGTGCAGCTCGGAGGTAGGAGAGGTAAAGGGCAGCACTCACTACAGGGCCCACTGGGCTCCTGACCACACAGTGGGTCACCGCAGCAGCACCTGCTGGCCCAGTGGGTGAGGGGCTGAGGTCAGATGCAGTAGTTGGAGCTCTAGGGCCAAGCTGGGGCGAAGTGGGAGACAGAGGCAGGCAGAAGCTGGTGAGATGGGTGGCACAGTCAGTGAAACAGACATGGACACCATGGGCCTCCCCTGGCATCGCTGGCCACATGCCAGGGACACACATGCAGCTCATGCCCAGCCCAAGCTCCAGAGGCCCTTGGGGCTAATGGAGGAGGGGAATGCAGGGGACAAGGATGTGTGGGACAAGGATGAGGTGCTGGCTGCCTCCACAGGAACCCCCTGGAGGATGTAGAGAGAAGCAGGTCCAGCATGGAAGGCGGCACTGCAGCCTGAGCTCCAGATGTGGACAAGGTGGCGGCAGCAGCTTCCTCTGGGGGCCGCAGGAGTTGGGACAGATCTGGCCCTTCTGCCCGCCCAATCATCTGCAGAGCACAAAGCGGCCACGCATCCCACTACAGGCGTGCAGTGAGTAGGAGCAAGGTGGGCCACGGGGCGCGGAGCCCTCTGCACATCTCCGCGGCACCCTGCCTGATTCTACCAGTGGCTCGGGCCCAATTTCCATTCCAGGAACCTGGGCCTGAGGCCTCCTGCAGGCAGGGAGAAGGGCCATGCTCCCCGGCCTCCAGGGCAGGGCTCCTGCAGGGTGGCTGTAGGGGATGGGAGGGGCCTCACTGGAGGGACTGGACTGGCTGAGCACTGGCCCCTGCCATCAGCTCTGGACAATAATTGGAGCTGAAGTTGTTCCAACGACTTATTAAAAATACATGGCGATGCATCGGAGACAGTCCCTGCCCGGATAAGAGCCACATAATTAGAGCAGTGTCTGTGCGTGCTTCTCTCCCGTCTTCCCTAATACGGGGCGACAACCGCCTCTGAGGGGCCCTCCGCATCCGTCCTCTGTGTGGCCCCTGTCCTGCCCCACATGGTGCTGAGCAGATGCCAGCAGTAATTCCCCTTCTGACCTGTAAGCACCGTCCCTGCTGTGCCTGCTCAGAGTGGGACCTCCCGCACCCTGCCATTCAGCCCAGCTGAGGTGCACTGTGGCCCCCCAGACACCAGCACTCCTGACCCCACGGGGGCCCCTGGGGGGCACAATTTGGCCAAGATGACCTTGAGGCAGAACAGGGAGCCAAGCCCCACCTGCTGATAACCGAAATCAGTGAGAACTTTCTGGATTTGTAAGGAATCGGCTCTGAGACTTCAAGTCACTCCCTCCCTAGCTCCCGGGTACTGTGGGGGCAGCAGGGGCTTCCATGGCCGCTGCCCAGCTCACACCACGCCTCCCGGGCCGCTCCCATGCAGGCCGCGCCTCCCAGGCTGCGTGCTGCTGGAGTGGGGCCCTCCATGGCGGTCCTTCCCAGTGAGGCCTCCCATCAACCCCACCCCATAGATAATTTACACAAAGTACAGGCTCAGCAGGGGGTGGGGAGTAGGGCTCCTGGAGGTCCCTCCAGGAATGGAGCGTTATCCTGGTGTCCTGAGATTAGGCTTGGATTTCTGCAGCGGGTCATGCGATACACTTGCGGCCTGCCTGGAAGTCAGCACAGCCCATGCTGGGTAGGAGCGACGCACACTGCATGTTCACAGCCTTAACCAGAGGCGAGAGTTCTCACAGTTGGGGATGCGGCTCAGCACCAAGGGGCCAACAGGACGCAGTGATGACCACCAGGGGAATGCCCACAAGACCAGCATGTCAGCTAAGGAGCTGGAGGTGTGACCCCCAGCACAGGGGCCCAGCGGTGCAAGACCTGGCACACCAACCCTCTGCATGGAGAACCTGGCCTGTTCCCCACATGGATGAAGCTGAGCACGGAAGCGCTGCCTCACCACGCCAGGCAGAAAGCTAGCTCGGCACAGCCCAATCCCTCGCGTGTGCGGGACTCCCCCGAGGCTCTGTGAAAGGCAGGCTCTGGCTTGGCAGGCTGGGATGGGGCCCGAATGGCACCAACGCAGCTGGTCCAGGCCACACGTGGACGGTAAGGCCCGGGACGGGAACATCCGAGCAACGATCCATGCCCAGGCACCATCGCCCACCCCCATGGCTGCCGGTGTGGGGCGGGGTTGGGTCTCAAGGAGAAGGCACACACGCTTCTGTGAGGGCCACAGAGGCCTGGGGGAATGCCAGGGAAGGAGCAGTCAGCCCACGTGGAGAGCACCCCTTGCTTAGGACCCCCTCCTACACCCTCTCCCAGAGGCCTCTCTGAGTTCCCAGCATCCACCTTGGCGCAGGCTTTTAGCTCTTCCTGAAATCCACCTCGTAGGCTCTCAAGGGCAAGAACCAAGTCCAGGTTCCTAAACTCCCCAGGTTTCCTTAAACCCCCAGCCCAGGGTTGGGCACTGGGATGGCCTGAAAGAGCTCAGCCCGCGTGCGGCTGGGAGCAGGTGACCTCCCCAGGCCTCTTCCCGGTGCCTTCACTGCCTCCCCTTCTCTTAAACCTCAGTATCACAGGGACCTGGGAAAAAACACCGAAAAACGTGACAAGACGGAACACAACCATGTTCCAGCCTGGCTGTGCCATCCATCTCCAGCCGCCGAAGGGTAATTTAATTAGTGTGCGTCGGTAATGAGCTACGATCGTCAGTCAGCACCGTCGCACTAGCACGGGCTGAGGGGGCCGAGGACCGCAGCCGCGTGGAGATCACGTGCGTGGGCTCCATGGACCACATCACGGCTGTCCCTGCAGGAGGTGATGCCACGCCACACCTAGACTGGGCTCCTGCAAGTGCCTCCGTGGGGCAGGCAGGTTCAAGTCCAGCTGCTGACGGAGGAGCCAGGCTCATCCGACAGGGCAGGCTGTGAGCCCAGGAAGCAGCGGGGTCCAACAGGTGGCTGGCTGGAGCGCTTCATAAGCCAAGGGGTGCCTCCCCTGCCCCTGCCGTGCCAACCCGGAGTCCACATTGGTAGGTGAGGTGTGGGAGGCCCAGACATGGCAGAACAAGCCTGACCTTGAACCGAGACAGGCAGAGTGACTGACCCCAGATGCAAGCCGCTGCCCAGAACTGTCGGCAGGAAGGCTGTGCAGGCAGCAGCTCACAATCTGTCACATCTGGCCCAGGTGGTGCCCAACATACGCCTGCCATGCTGAACCCAACATAACACCTGCCATGCTGAACCCAACATGCGCCTGCCACGCTGAACCCACCATAACACCTGCCACGCTGAACCCACCATAACACCTGCCACGCTGAACCCACCATAACACCTGCCACGCTGAACCCACCATAACACCTGCCACGCTGAACCCAACATAACACCTGCCACGCTGAACCCAACATAACACCTGCCATGCTGAACCCACCATAACACCTGCCACGCTGAACCCACCATAACACCTGCCACGCTGAACCCAACATGCGCCTGCCACGCTGAACCCAACATAACACCTGCCACGCTGAACCCAACATGCGCCTGCCACGCTGAACCCACCATAACACCTGCCACGCTGAACCCACCATAACACCTGCCACGCTGACCCCAACATAACACCTGCCACGCTGAACCCAACATAACACCTGCCACGCTGAACCCAACATGCGCCTGCCACGCTGAACCCAACATAACACCTGCCACGCTGAACCCAACATAACACCTGCCACGCTGAACCCACCATAACACCTGCCACGCTGAACCCAACATGCGCCTGCCACGCTGAACCCACCATAACACCTGCCATGCTGAACCCAACATAACACCTGCCATGCAGAACCCACCATAACACCTGCCACGCTGAACCCACCATAACACATGCCACGCTGAACCCAACATGCGCCTGCCATGCTGAACCCAACATAACACCTGCCACGCTGAACCCACCATACGCCTGCCACACTGAACCCACCATAACACCTGCCACGCTGAACCCAACATACGCCTGCCACGCTGAACCCACCATAACACCTGCCACGCTGAACCCACCATAACACCTGCCACGCTGAACCCAACATACGCCTGCCACGCTGAACCCAACATACGCCTGCCACGCTGAACCCACCATAACACCTGCCACGCTGAACCCACCATAATACCTGCCACGCTGAACCCAACATACGCCTGCCACGCTGAACCCAACATGCGCCTGCCACGCTGAACCCACCATAACACCTGCCACGCTGAACCCAACATACGCCTGCCACGCTGAACCCAACATAACACATGCCACACTGAACCCAACATACGCCTGCCACGCTGAACCCAACATACGCCTGCCACGCTGAACTCCTGCACCTGCGATGGCGGTGCAGACTTCCCCGGAGGGCCAGCAGCTCAGAGCCCCAGAGGAGACGTGGAGGGGACATGGAGGGGACAGGGTCTAGGGTCACTACACTTGGGGGTGGAGGAGATGAGAAGAGAGGGGGCAGAACCACGGTGGCTCAGAGTCCACAGGACGGAAAAAGCGGAGGCAGGGAGAGGCAGGATGAAGACCTCTCACCTCCGGGGCTCTGCTGTGTTCCAGCACGACTCCCAGGCGCAGCTCCTGCTTACAGATCCAGGCCCAGCTCCTGCTGACAGATCTAGGCCCAAACAGCACAGTCCAGGCCTTGGGCCTTGAGGAGCCTCCTCCACATCCTGTAGGCCATCTGTGCTCCCTCTGTCCCCTGTCCCTCGACAGCGAGGCTGACACCTACCCCGCAGGGCTGCCTGCAGGGTCACACATGCACACTGTGAGCCCCACGGGGTGCCGCAGGCCTGGGACTCGAACACTCTATAGAGAGGGTCAGGGGCCATGCCGGGGCTGCCGCACCATTTCCCAGACGACAGGTCATGCCCAGAGGCCTGGCCGACGGCCCTGAGCCCCAGGAAGTGAGGTCCCTGGTTCAGGTGCACCAGGCCTCCCCACAGCACCTGCTCCTGGGTGAGCCCTCACCCTCTGCGCTGTGGCTTCCCTGTCTGTCTCTGCTCCCAGACCCTGAGCCTCAGGACAGGCGGCTCCCTCTGCTCATGTCCAGCCCATGTCTGGCATCCCACAGTCGCCTGCGACACGGAACTGGGCTTAGCTGAACGAGAGGCCTTTCCAAAACAGGATCCAGGCTGAAGATCACCTCCAGGATGCAGCCCAGGGCAGAGGCCACTCTCTGCTCCCTCCGGCTCACACTCACACGGGCAGGTCTCCAGGGCTGTCCTCCTGGCTGCAGACTCCTGGGCACCAGACTCTGCCTCTCTCATCTGCCCCCAGCATAGGGCCAGACACGGGTGATGTGGAGAAACGCTTCCTGAACGAATAAACACAGGAGTGAAAAAGCCAGCTCCAAGCCTTCTCTGTGCTGAGATCTGGCTCCACGGTGAGGATCACTCTGTTTGGAGAAGACGCTGCGATGGATGTCAATAAAATGTCAGCGCTTCCAGTGAATTCAAACACCCAGGGTGGGGAGCGCGTCAGAAGGAGAGAAAGCTGGAAACTGCCACGGAGAGAGAGATGGCCATGATCTTTAATCCTGAAATCCCACTTCGGGGACTTTAACCCCAGGTGAGAAACTTAGAGAAGAAAGGGCCCAGCCCAGGAATGATGCAGTGAGTCACACAGGGAAGGGCTGGATGCCAAGCCGTGGAGGAGTGGGGAGGAGCCCCCTGTGGGGCTGGTGGGCCCAGCTCCAATTCTGGTGCAGCCTCCCCTGCCTCAGTGTCCCTTTTCGTAAGAGGGGGCCTTGACCCCCACCGTAAACGTGTGCAGGGAGACTGGCTCACAGGCCCCATCCCCGGCTGGGGAGCCCCCTCTGGACCTCGCGGGCTGGGGTGCGAGTCTGGGTCCCGTCCTGGGGCCTCATTGGGCTAGAGAGCACCAGCCCTAAATGGGGTTGTAATTACAGCGAGAGGGTGGGAGCGGGGGCAGGGCTCTGGGAGGAGGAGGTTGGGGGGGCCTCAAGGAAGGTGGCATTTGGGCTGAGTCCTGGAGGATGTGAGGGGTGGGGGGGAGCCCTGGCGGAGAGCTAGTAGGAGCACGGCATGGCCAGGGCTGGACGATGCTGAGGGGTGTGGGCAAAGCACCTGGGCTCTCTAGAGATGGGGGCCAAGGGGCTCTTCTGGGGCTGGGCAGGGGGCTCTGGGGTGGACAGAGGGGCAGTGGGAGATCCTGGCAGGAAACACACCAGCTGCCCACTGCTGCCTCCCTCACTGTACTCCCCGACCACCATGGGGGAGTGGGCACCCCAGGTGCAGGATGTGCCCCCGACAAAGGCCGCAGCTCACCCGACGGACACCTCCACCGAAGCCCAAGCTGGCCCTGAAGCCCAGTGGGGAGACGTGTGTTTGGGGAGCAGGCAGGGCTTATCCTGCCTCCAGATGCTCAGGGACTCCTGGCCCCGAAACTGCTCCCCGTGGCTGAGTGAAAATGGACGCTGAGCCATCAAGTCAGCACTACGGAGGAAGCGTGGAGCACACAGGCCCAGGCTGAGGCCAGAGGGCCTCTTGGAGCACCCCACGCTAGGATCAGTTCCGGTGGGGAGGCGTGGAACACACACAGGCCCAGGATGAGGCCAGGCTGGCTTCTCTGAGCACTCCATCCTAGGGTTGGTGCTTCTGCCTGGCCACCGGGGATCCCGGGACGGTGTTCCAGCTCTCCATCTGCACCGGAGTGGGGATGGAAAACGAAGACCAGGCTGCCCAGCAGACAGTGGCTGACGCCAGAGGTCAGTGCAGCGAGGATGTCTCGGTGCACGGCTGGTGAGACCCGGGGTCCCCCACCAGCGCATCAGCTTTGGGGAGGTGACACACACCGGCAGACAACTGTGTCATCGCACGGCCAGGCTGGGCCACTGTGCAGAGGACAGAGAGGGTGACTGTGGCCTGGGATGGTCAGGGAGGCGTCTCAGGAGGAGACATTGCAACAGCACCGGGAAGGGGGAAGATGCTGGCCAGGCCGTGACACCGAGGGGAGCACCCGCCGTGGCCAGGGTGAGGCTCTGGTCGGGGAGGGGAGGCAGAGGGCTGACCTTTTGATCTTGATAATCCTATAGCTTTCCGCACAGCTTGTGGCTGAGTGCGGCTTCCTTAAAAAAAATAAAATAAAATAAAAGCGCTGGTGAGTGGCTCTCACCTATCAGCATTACCCAGAGGCAGGTGGCTCTTCATCGATCGCCCGGCGGGCTTAGGAATTGACCCGGGAGGGAAAAGTGGTTCGCAGCGCAACACCTGCTACCTGCTCGATTGGGGCCTTGTGTGGCTCAGCGGGACTCACCAGCCCTCCTGCCCGGGCACTTAGTGTACACGGGGAGGGGTGGGGCTGGAGGGCTGCAGGAGAGAGAGGTGGGGTAGGAAGGTAGAGAGGAGGGGCAGGTGTAGGGAGGAGGAGGAGGCAGGGAGAGAGCACAAGGCCTCCGGCTCTGCAGCATGGAGACCGACCACACCCCAGGCCTGGCCACAGGCACCCTGCATCTGTGCCCAGTCAGTGGCCCCCAGGCTGGGCCTGGGAGCTCCAGGGCAGGCATACTCCGAGCCAAGGGCCTCCTTCCCCTCTGTAGGGCAGGCTGGGCAGGTACAATCAGGACAAGCTCCCCATGAGACTGGGGACCCAGGCCCAGTCCCAGCCCAGGTGAAGGTCCCTTCCTTCTGCCACAGAGACGACTAACGAGCAGCTCCCCGGCTGCCCCAGAGCCCCCGACAGGGGCCGTGGCTTCTGACCCTTCAGACTCAGCTGTTCCGAGGGGCCCTGCTTCTGCCCTGCCCGCCCCCACGGCTGCATTCAAGCCTGTGCTGTGCACACCGAGGCCAGCTGAGTACCGGATAGGACCTGGGCTGAGGCTGCCCAGCTCACAGGGAAGCAGAAGCCAAGGGACCAAGAAGAAAACATCCCCCAACTGCTGACAGTCGCCCTCCTCGACCCCAGATGCCACTAAGAACAACGCGAAGTTCCGGCGCGCAGGGAGGGAAGTCCATGTTGACTTGGGGGCAGGTCTGCAGTAGGAAGGCTGGGCACGCCCTCCACTGGCTGCTCACTAACTCCCCTGCTGGCAGAACCTTCCAGTGAGCAAGCAGAGGAGAAAGGAAGGTGTGGAACATAGCAGGTGGGACGGGGAGAGGAAAGGCTGCAAGGTTCCCAGCAAAAGAGAAGACGCTACTCCAGGAGCCCTGGGAGGTATAAGGGAACCCTGTTTAGTAATGCTGCATGTAGTTGACGTGCACAGACGCATGCGAACATCTATGACGTAACCGAGCGGGACTGTGCAGAGCAACTGTTACAGGCTGAACTGTGTCCCCCAAATCTAGATACCTAATCCCCATGTGACTGTATTTGGAAATAAGACCTTTAAGGAGGGAAGTCAAGTCTGATGAAGGTCATAAGGGTGGGTCCTGAGCCAACAGGGCACCAGAGCTCTCCAAGTGCACAGGAGAAAGGCCACACAGGAACACAAGGGGCGGCCGCCCGCAAGCCGGGAGGAGAGTCCTCCCCAGGAGCCAACTCCAGTGCCCCTTGATCTCAGATTTCAGCCTCCAGAACTGTGTGATACACACGTCTGTGGTCTCAGCCCCAAGCTGTGGGGCTCTGTGGCAGCAGCCCCATCCAGACCAGCAGAGTGCTGGACATGGCTAGGTCTTATTTTGGTGAACTAGCCCTTTGGCTCCACAGATCTCTGTAACGTGTTTATGTGGGAGGATGGTAGGGGCACGGCAGCCCCACCTAGCAAGCAAGGTCTCCACAACCATGGGTCATGTTAAACCAGCTCCTTCTCTGGAGGCCAAGGGCCTCACGTGGTCAACTGCAGGCCAAGGTCCTGAGCCCCCCGTCTGGTCCAACACCAGGTGCTTTGTCTCTCTTCTCCTTCGCGCAGGTGGTCACCCTGCCGGACGCTGCCCCTTTCCCCACTGTCCTCACCCACCGAGAGCAGGCGCTACCACAATAAAAGGACTCTGGTTAGGGCTTTATGAAGTCACCAGCCTTTCAGAGACACATGCTAAAATATTTGAATGATTGCAGCTAAATTGATTACGATGCCTTGGATTTGCTTCAAAATAATCCAGGAAGGGGGAAGAGAGTGGGACGGGCTCACAGGGACTTCTCGATGCTGTTTTCCATATTTTTATATATATGCTTAAAACTTCCCATGGCAAAAAGTGAAAATAAACACAAATAGAAACCAAACCAAAAAGCTAAAAGATGACAACTCATCCTAGCCAGGCCAGGGTGACCTCCTCTCAAAACCCAGGCTCTGGAAGGGCGTCTCGCTCCTACCCCCAGAAGGTGACGTCCTTGGCCCCAGAGCCCCTGCCGGGGCTGCCCGGTCTTTACCCCTCTGCCCAAGGCCACATGCACAGGATGTCAACAGTATTTGTAGAATTGGCGAGGCAGCATGTGAAGGTGCGGTTCCATCTCCAGGGTCCCTGCCCTGGTCCTCCTCCCACTGGGTCTTAACTCCCCAAGGGGCCACAACGCTTCAACGCGTGAGGGGTCGTGCGCCTCTCCACCCAGGAAAGTGTGCACAAGCATACATGGTGCTGCCTGTATAATTCTGGCAATGACAGGGGTCTATGAAGCCCACTCAAGTTCCTGGCATACGGACCCCTGCCCTGAGCTCGCTCCCCATGTTGCTGTTCCTCCTCTCATGTGGATCTGGGACGTCATGCTGGGCAACTGAGACCAGGTCTGCCTTCATGTTGTAAACAACTAGAAAAATGAACAAAATACACACAGTAACCGTTCACAGACACTGGACCGCGATCTCTGAGGACAGAGAAACAAATGAGGTGAACCTCTGAACACCCCTTGCTCTGCCCAATGGTCTCTTCCAGGCTTGGCGCTGTGGGGTGCAGCTCAAGCTCAGCTTGACGGTCCTGCTGAGAGGAAGGGAGGATCTGCGGAGGGCGGAGCTGTGCACAGAAGGCTTACTGGCAACCTGGAGAAAGGTCTCGCTGAGCTGCTGAGTAATACACTCTATGCACACAGCATGCAACTCCACAAGGCTGAGCCAAGCCCATCGGGGAGCTGCCAGGGAACAACTCCAAAGGTCACACAGGACTGGGGACAGGCACGTGCCGACCAGCCAGAGCAGGTGTTCTTGCTGAGCGCCCAGGGCATCTGCTAGGAGCCTCAGAAGGGTCATGTCTTAGCAGCAGAGTTAAACTAGCCCTGGAATAAAAGCAAATCCATACAAGCCCCAAGAGAGTGTGAAAACAGTTCTTGAAAGGATCAAGCTGACCCCAAAATAACTTAACTGCTTGCCAGAAAAAGCCCAATACTCTTCAAAGAAAAAACAAGGAAATTTGCACACTTTCATACACTTAACATAATATTAACAATGCCCATTGTACAATCAAAAATTACTAAGCATGCAAAAAAAGGAAAATGTGGTCTATAGCTAGGAGAAAACTCGGCCAATAGAAATAAGTCCAGAAATGATGACATCAGCAGACAAGGACTTTAAAACAGCAATTATAAATACGCTGCAGAATTTACAGGAAAACATGAACACAATGAAGGGGATGGCTGCTAGCCCCCAGGATGGCCCTGAGTGACCCTGCTTCCTGGCAGTCACACCCTGGTGCTGTCTCCTCCCACATCATACCAAGGTTGGCCTACATGATCAATAGAAAACGGCAGAGCCAGGCATGGTGGTGTGCACCTGTAGTTCCAGCTACTCAGGAGGCTGAGATGGGAGGATCACTTGAGCCCAGGAGTTCAAGGCTGCAGTGAGCTATAACAGTGCTGCTGCACTCCAGCCTGGGTGACAGAGCAAGACTCTGTCTCAAAAAAAAACAAAAAAAAAAAAAACAAAAAGGCAGATGTGATAGTATATCAATTCCAAGATTATGTTATAAAAGACACCGTAGCTTCCATCCTGGGCTGGCTCTGTCTGTCTCTTTCTGACTCATTCAACACTCACTCTGGGTTGAATGCTGCCATGTTGTGAGGACACTCAAGCAGACCTATGGAGAGGTCCCTATGGAGAGGAAGTGAAGTCTCCCGCCAAGGGCCACCTAAATGAATTTGGGCAGATCATCTGGCCCCTGTCAAGCCTTCAGCTTTGCAACCCAGGACAAAAGCCCCTAACTGCACACTCTCACGAGAATCTGGGCCAAAACCATCCAGCTAAACTGCTCTGGGTTCTTGAATTTCAAAAACTTCACGAGACAACAAATGACTGCTGTTTTAGGTGCTAACTTCTGGAGAAAGTTGTTATGTAGCAACAGACTACTAAAATGAAGGAGAAACCAAAGATATGAAAAAAATAACCAAATGGACCTTTTAGACATGAAAAACAAATGAAATTTTAAAACTCCACTGCATGAAATCAATGGCAGGTTAGACACTCCAGGATAAAAGGTCAGTGAACTTAAAGACAGGAACAGAAACTATCCAAATTAAAGCACAGAAAAAAAATTGAGAACCAAAAAACAAAAAGTACAAAGCTTCAGTAATTAGGATAATATTAGTGACTTAAAATATGTAAAACTGGAGTACTGGAAAAAGGGGAGGGGAACAGAAAAAATACTTAAAGAAACAATGGCCAAAATTTCCCAAATCTGACTAACTATAAATCCACAAATCCAAGGAGCTCAATGAACCATAAGCAGGATAAATACAAAGAAAATCAGCTGGGGGTGGGGTGCATATTATATACAAAGTACAAAGATAAGACTACTAGCAGACTTCTTGTCAGAACCCATGCAAGCCAGAAAACAACAAAACATACATTCTTAAGACGCTTAAAAAAAAATGACTGTCAACACAGAATTCTATATCCAGTGAAAATAACCTTTAAAGATGAAGATGAAATAAAGACATTTTGGGACAAAGAAAAGCCGAGAAAATTTGTTAGTGCAGGACTACAATATAAGAAATGTTAAGGAAGTGCTTCCTGCAAAAGAAAAAAAAAAACACCAGATGGAAATCTGGATCAACACAAAGGAAGGAAGAGTGCCAGAAGCAGTAAATACATGAATACAGTTCACGTATTTAAATATGTGAATACACTTCAACAAGCATTTTTGAATCATTTTAATTTAGAAGATAATGTACTCTCTGAAGTGAAAAAATAATTTCACAAAAAAATTTTGTGCAAAAATTACACAAAAAGAAAAATGGAAAAATACTTTAAAAATGCTATACGTTAACTAGTGTAAGATTACTTGAAAATAGACTGCGACATTAATCATGCATATTGCAAAACTTAAAGCTGGGGGCATCAAACTCCAACCCATGGGCCAGTTCTAGCCCACTGCCTGCTTTTGTAATAAAGTTTTACTGGCACACATCTGAGCTCATTATGTAACATGTACAGTTGCTTCTGTGCTACAACGGCAGAGGTGTGATAGACAGTATGGCTTCCGAAGCCTAAAATATTTGATACCTGTTTCTTTACAGGAAAGGTTTATTGACCCTTACCCTACAGCAATAACTAAACCAAAGGAGAAGAAAACCAAAGAGGTATAATTAATAAGCCAATGTTGGAGAAAACATGGAATACTAAAAAACAGTCCAAAAGAAGGCAAGAAAAATGAAAAAAAGAATATACGAGACAAAAAGAAAACAAATGATAAGATGGCAGATTTAAACTCAATGTCATAAAAATTATATTAAATATAAATGGCAGAGATTATCAGTCTGGATTAAAAAAGCAAGATTCAATTACATGTTATCTTCAAAAAATCCATTTAAAATATAAAGACACAGGTAGATCAAAAGATTAGAAATAGACATAGATAGGTATATATAAATATTAAAACTGTAAGAAAGCAGGAGTGGCTATATTAATATTATTCAAGTTGGACTTCAGAACAAGAATATTTCAGAGATGAAGACAGACATTGCATAATTATTATTACAATTGCAAGTGATCAAGAAGATATAACAATCTTAACTGTGTATGTACCCCAAAATAGGGATTAAAAATATAGGAAGCAAAACCTGATAGATCTGAAAGGAGAGAGATAAAAAAATCGATAAAACTTAGAGTGATGAAGAAAAAAAGAGATGATACGTATTGCCAAAATCAGAAATGGAAGAAGGGATGGCACTACAGATGCTACAGGTAATATAAGGATAATAATGAATTATTATGAATGATTTTATGCCAATAAATTTGACAGTATACACAAAATGAGCAAAAACTCAAGAAGATACAAATGACCAAAATTGACTCAAAAAACATCTGAGTAGTCCTATAGCTATTAAATTAAATTCATAATTTAAAAAGCTTCCCACAAAGAAAATGCCAAGCCCAGATGACCTCACTAGTGAATTCTATCAGATATTCAGGGAAGAAATATCTCACACAAATTCTTTCAGAAAAAAGAGGAGGAGGGAACCCTTCCCAATTCATTTTTGAGGCTAGCATCATCCTGATACCAAGGCAAACACACACAAGAAAAACTAAACCACAGATGAATATTACACAAGATCATAGATGCAAAAATTCTCACTAAAAATTAGGAAATTGAATCTAGCAATTGTATAAAAAGGGACCCAGTGGGGTTTATCCTAGGAATGCAAGGTTGGTTTAACATTTAAAAAAATCAACCAGTATTACTTACAATATCAACAGAATAAGAAAGTTCATATGATCATCTCAATAGATGTAAAAAAACTGACAAAATTTGACTCTTAGCAACTAGAACAGAAGGGAACTTTCTCAACCTGATAAATGGTATCTATGAAAAACCCATATTTAACAGCATACTAATGTCAAAATACTGAATGCTTTCTCACTAGCATCAGAAACAAGGTGAAAATGTCCCCTCACCATTCTTATTCAGCATTGTACTGAAATTCCTAGCCAGTACTGAGGGCAAGATAAGGAAATATAAGGCATAAAAATTGACAAGGAAGACATAAAACTCTAACTTTATCCACACTATACAATTGTCTATGTTGAAAATCCTGAAGAAACTACAAAAAATTTCTAGAACTAATAAGTAAATTCAGCAAGGTTACAGAATACGAGATCAATATATAAAAGTCAATTATTTCTATATATTAGGAAAGATACATTGGAAAATAAAAATTTTAAAGCACATTTACAAAAGCATGAAAAATGAACTAGTTAAAGCTAAGTATTTAAAAAATACACATAACCTGTATATTGGAAAATAAGAAACATTGCTGAGAGAAAGTAAAGACCTATATAAATAGAGAAACATACCATTTTCATGGAATGGAACACAATTAGAATGTTAATTCTTCCCGGCCAGGCACGGTGGCTCATGCCTGTATTACAGGCAGGTGGATTGCCTGAGGTCAGGAGTTCGAGACCAGCCTGGCCAACATGGTGAAACTCTGTCTCTACTAAAAATACAAAAATTAGCTGGGTGTGGTGGCAGGCACCTGTAGTCCTAGCTACTCAGGAGGCTGAGGCAGGAGAATCACTTGAACCCGGGAGGCAGAGGTTGCAGTGAGCCGAGATCACTCCATTGGACTCCAGCCTGAGTGACAAGAGTGAGACTTCATTTCCAAAAAAAAAAGAATGTCGATTCTTCCCAAATTGATCTACAGACTGAATGTAATCCAAATCAAAGTCCCAACAGGCTTTTTTGTAGAAATTGGCAGGCAGATTCCAAAATTTATGTGGATCTAGAATAGCTATAATTTTGAAAAAGAACAAAATTGGAGGACTTACGTTACTTGACTTTGAGACTTACTATAAAGCTGCAGCATTCAGGATAGCAGCACAAGGTCACCTGAATGGAACACAGAGTTCAGAAACAGAACCACACATATGGCAAACTGATTTTCTTTTTTTTTGAGACGGAATCTCACTCTGTCGCCCAAGCTAGAGAGCAGTGGTACAATCTCGGCTCACTGCAAGCTCCTCCTCCTGGGTTCATGCCATTCTCCTGCCTCAGCCTCCCCAGTAGCTGCGACTACAGGCACCTGCCACCACGCTTGGCTAATTTTTTTTATTTTTAGTAGAGATGGGGTTTCACCATGTAGCCAGGATGGTCTTGATCTCCTGACCTCGTGATCTGCCCACCTCGACCTCCCAAAGTGCTGGGATTACAGGCGTGAGCCACCGCACCTGGCCGGCAAACTGATTTTCAACAAAAGTACCAAGGTAATTCAATCAGGAAAGGATATTCCTTTAAACAAGAGTTGCTGGAATAGGCCAACTGGGACTTGCCACAACTCCTACAGGAGTGATAGGTGACAGCCGGACACACCTTCCGTATCCCCACAGTGTTCCTGATCAGTAGCCCTCAAACCTGGGCTGATGACATCCATGTTTCCTGGGAGCCTGCCAACACCCAGGTTCCTGGATCCTACCTGCGGTGACCCAGGCTGGGCAGACAGGGCCACAGCCAGCTTTGGGAAGCCCTGCACCAGGTCATGACGTCTCTGCAGGGCCCCCAGAAGCTGAGGCTGTCCTGGTTAGGGGAGCTGGGGAGCTGCTGGGACCTCCCTGCAGAGCCCAAACTTGAGGAAAGCTGGAGCCTCAGGAGGAAGGGAGGCCACTCGACACAGTGATGACAAAGGGCCATGGCCAGGCTGCCCCAAAGTCCTCCCCTCCTTGAGCCTCCTGGCCTTTCCCTGCTCACTACAAACTGACTTCCTGCAGTCACAGTGGGCCCTCAATTTGGCAAACAGTGTAGTTCTTGAACCTGCATGCGTCCCATCTCAGGGGCCCCACACCAAACCCCAGAAGGATGCTCACGTCATTTCCAATACAAGAGGAAGCACGGTGTGGTCAGCAGAAAGCACCTGGCCTGAGGGCAGGCAAAGCTGCAGGGCGTCCCAGTCACTCACGGAACCCTGTGGAGGCAGGGATCTCACTGCTGATGGGGAGCCTGGGATCCAGAGAAGAGATGGAACTGAGAGACGAGTGAGCTGGGAGCAGCCCCATCTTCCCCCATGCTCCCTGCCCAGGCCACTGTAGCTCCACGGTTCAGCTTAGGAGTGGAGCCTGGAGCCTGGAGCCTGGAGGTGAAGTCTGGGCTGCAGAGCTGAGCTGACAGAGGGCTCTCTAGGCGGGATGCCTGGTTCTTTGCTGAGACCCTGTCCAACTGCAGAACCTTAGGCAAACCAGGCCCCGGTGCGCTGATCTTCATAAGATGGACACAGGAACTGCTCCATCACACACATGGGGTTTCATTAAGATTATGAGCCATGACAAAGTCCTCCCAGCTCTGCGGTCTCAGAACTACACGAGATGAGCCAAGTCTCTTTCCCTGAAGTCTTATATGGCTGAAATAGATGCAAAACAACTCAAATATGGGTTTAAATGGTCATGCATTTGAATTAACCAATTTATGCCTAGTGTTGCATTATTGGAACGCTAAAGTTATTTATATCCTGGTGTTCAAGGTCATCGCCAAGGTCTGATTTTTCACAAAAATTTGGAAGCTCCAGCATAAATGGGTTAATAATTTATCCAATTATTTTATCCAAACTAATAATCTATCTACAAGGAACCCAGTCTAAAGAAGTAGCCAGAGAAAGATGTGTGTCGACAGATGATTGCTGAGATGCTTTGTTACACAGCGAAAGACAAATCAACAGGTGAGTAAACAAAAAGAGGAGCTGGCTAAACGTCCTACAACAAGGAAATATTTTAAATAAATTATAGCACAACCACGAAATAGCACATTATGCACCCATTAAACACCATCATCGAGGAAATATTTGAGTGTAAAATGCTCATGATATAGTGTCGAAGGGACAGAGCAGGAAACAAAACGATCTGTCACAGCCCCGATTTCACCAGGAAACAGCCATGAAGATGTGGGGACGCAGAGGTGGCAGGAAGGCAGCAGACATGGCCTGAGGCCCGTGGTGCCCCCTCACTCCAGGTGACGGGTGATGAGCCACTGGCATCTTCTCCTACATACTTCATTAAGCCATGAGGAATTCTCTATGCGGATATGAGGAACGCTATGATTTTGGTCAGCAGTCCTGTGTGGCCGGTGCCAGGGCAGAAGGGTGATCTGAGCCACAGGCTTGCCCGTGTCCTCGGGCCCCACAGCTGGCGACCTCCCCCGTGCCCTCTCTAAGGGCGAGAATCACTCCGAGCCTCCGCCTGCTTGAACCTGGTGGTGGGCAGACACGGTTCACCAGGCACATCCACCAGGAAGGTCTGTGGCTGGGGCCAGGGCATAAGATGAGGAGGGGCAGCCCTGGGAGGGCAGAGCTCACCTTACTGCAAGTACCCCACCCTGGGCTGGACGCCCACATCCCAGGGTGCCTCGGGAGGCAAGTGTGCCGGGCAGAGGGCACCTGGGAGATGTCAGCAAACGTGAACATAGCTGCTTGGACATCCTGAACCATAGCTGAAGCAACAAGATGGGACGTGAAGTCAGCATGTGTTGAAAGCAACTCCACTCTCAATTCAGGGGACCCAGAGAGGCAAATTCAAATTAAAATGTCTGTGTAGACCTCACTGCTCCAGCAGGAGATGGGAAGGCTCCAGAAGAGACTGTGAATGGCCTTGCCTGCCTGTCAGGGAGGGAGAGAAGGGGTGAGGGGCGCGTTGGGCGTGTTTTTGATGTTGCTCTGGCTGGAGCCTCCCAGGGACTGCTGGAGTGGCCTTGTCAGTTAACCACTTCCTGACAGCGCCACCCATGGCCACAGGGTCCTGCTCACCTCCCTTCCTCAGCCAGGCCTGGAGCGTGAGCACCTCTGAGGATGCCACACACCTGCACAGGGAGCAAGAAGGCTGTTGGGTGGGCATGACATGGGCTCCAGCCACTGCCCTGCCACGGGCCCACTGCATGGCCCCTGGCACCCCTTCCCACCGCTGGGGTCCACACCCAGGCCTGCCCTCTGTCACCAGGGCAGCCGTGACTCTGATCCTGGGTCGGTGCTGAGGTGAGAAGCCACTGGCAGTTTTGCTCCTTTAGAAATGTCGAGAACTGAAGTCTTGAGAAACACCAAACCCTGCACCACAAACAGCCCCAGGAACCAGCTCCTTAACAGCAAACCTCGTATCACAAATGGCCCCAGGTACCCAAACCACCAAACCCTGAATCACAAACGTCCACCCCCGCCCCCGCCATGAGCTCCTTAATACCCAAATCCTGACTCACAAATGACCCCTGGTACGTAGGAGCTCCTTAACACCAAACCGTGAATCACAAATGGCCCCGGGTATGAGCTTCCTCTCCAGAGGCAGCAGTCTCTTCTGAACGCCTGGGGCCATGAGTCATGGGGAGGGCTGCCCATGCCAGCAGGATGCCGATTTCCATGGGAATCAGCCCAGCTCCCCACTGGCTGCTGCCTGAAGGCCAAGCTCCAGTGTCCTGGAGATCCTCGCTCTGACTTCAGCTTCAGCACCAGGGGACGGACAGCTCCCTGACCTCTGATATCTCCAACCTCCTCAGGCACAATCCACACAAAACACTTCTGCCCTGCCCAGGGCAGCAAAGAGGGTGCCGTGGCTGGGGTCAAGGGGCCCAAGGCCTGATTTCATGGAGGCCGAGGCAGAGGGTACGGGTCCAGGCTCAGAGGGTGGTCTGGGTGCCCT